>NW_026575030.1:44463543-44960773 GCF_905146905.1 Nyctereutes procyonoides | reverse complement strand
TCTCCCTCTGCCTGTGTCTCTGCCTCTCTCTCTCTCTCTCTGTGTGTGTGTGTGTGACTATCATAAATAAATAAAAATTTAAAAAAAATTAAAAGAAAACTGTGCGGAGGTTCCTCAAATAGTTAAAAATAGATCTTCCCTAGGACCCAGCAATTGCACTACTGAGGATTTACCCCAAAGATAGAGACGCAGTGAAACGCCGGGACACCTGCATCCGGATGTTCACAGCAGCAATGTCCACAATAGCCAAACTGTGGAAGGAGCCTCGGTGTCCATCGATAGATGAATGGATAAACATGTGGTCTATAAACACAATGGAATATTACTCAGCCATTAGAAAGGATGAATAATCACCATTTGCTTCAAAGTGGATAGAACTGGAGGGTAATATGCTTAGTAAAGTGAAGAAAGAGGGGGAAATATACAAATTAGTAAGGAAAAAATAAAACTATCCTTAGCCACAGATAACATGTTATCTATGTAGAAAATCTTAAAGAATTGACAAAAAAATAGAATACCAAGCAATTATAGCAAGGTTGCAGAATACAAAGTTAATATACAATATACAAAAGTCAATTGCTTTCCTACATTTCAGCAATGAACAAGTGGAATTGGAAATTAAAAACACTATACCGTTTATATTAGCACAAAATTAAACACTTAGGTATAAATCTAACAAAATATGTACAAGACTAATGAGAAAACCAAAATTCTAATAAAATCTAAGAAGAATTAAATGGAGATATTTTCCATGTTCTTGATTAAGGAAACCCTATTATTAAAACGTCAGTTCTTTCCTATTTGGTATATATTTTCAATGCAATCCCAGTTAAAATCCTAGTAAGTTATTTTGTGGATATCAACAAACTGACTCTAAAGTTTATATGTAGAGGCAAAAGACCTATAATGGCTAATACAGTATTGAAAAAGAACATAGTTGAAAGACTGATACCACCTGACTTCCAGATGTAAACAGGAATCAAGACAGTGTACTATGGGTTCGAAAATAGACAAACAGGTCAATGGAACAGAATAGAAAGTCTATAATAAACATAGTCAACTAGTCTTTGATCAAGAGCAAAGGCAATGCCTTGGAGCAAAAATTATCTTTCCAGCAAATGGTGCTAGAACAACCAGATATCCACATGCAAAAAATAAAAATGAAAACAAAACAAAAACAAAAAACAAAAAAAAAACTAGACACAGTACATTACACCCTTCACAAAAATCAGGTCAAAATGGATCGCAGACTTCAATGTAAGTTTTATAATTTTGTGTTTTACTTTGAGGTCTGTGATCCATTCATTTTGACCTGATTTTAAGAGAAAAACCTAGATGACATTGGAAATGTCACAGATTTTTTTTAGATACAACTACAAAGACCAATCCAAGAAAGAAAGAAAAAACCTGATAAGCTGGATTTCATTAAAATTTAAAACTTCGGCTCTGCAAAAGACAATGTCAAGAGAATGAGAAGACAAGCCACAGATTGAGGGCGGGGGGGGGGGATGTTTGCAAATAACACATCTGATAAAGGAGTTACCTGAAATATACAAAGAACTCTTAAAGTTCAACAGTAAGAAAACAAGCCAATTTAAAAATGGGCCTTAACAGGCACTCCACGAAAGATACAGAGATGACAAATAAAGACATGAAAGGGTACTTCACACTATATGTCATCAACAAAATGTAAATTGAAGTAATGAGGTGCCACCTTACTTGAATGACCAAAACTGGTAATACTGATGACACTAAATGTTGGTGAAGATGTGAAGCCACAGGACTCTCCTTCATTTCTGGTAGGAATGAAAAAAAAAATGGTACAGCCACTTTGGAAGATGGTTTGGGGGTTTCTTACAAAACTAAACATACTCTCCTTATGTGATCCAGCTCTTGCCCTCCCTGGCACTTACCCGAGGGAGTTGAAAACTTAAATTCCCATTAAAGCCTGCAGCTACAAACACCCAAAAGACATTTTAATTATCATTGCCCAAACTTGGAAGCAACCAAGATATCCTTCAGTAGGAGAATGGATAAACAAAACTGTTGTGCATGCAGACAAAGGAGTTTTATTCTACACTAAAAAGAATTGAACTATTAAGCCATGAAAAGACATAGGGGAATCTTAAATGCATGTTAGGAAGTGAAAGAAACCAATCTGAAAAGGCTGGTTTCACACCTACTGTGGGATTCCACTCTCTGGCATTCTGGAAAAGGCAAAACTATGAAGAAAGTAAAAAGATGAGGGGTCGCCCAGGTTTGGGGAAGTGAGGATGAATAGGTGAAAAAACAGAGGATTTTTAAGACAGTGAAAATATGTACTATATGGTACTATAATGGGTTTATGTAATTATAAATTGACCAAACCCATAGAATGTAGACTACCAAGAACCCTAATGTAAACCACGGACTTTGGGTGATCATGATGTACCAGTGTAGGTTCATCAATTGTATCAAATGTACTCTAGTGAGGGAATGATAATGGGGGGGGGCTCTGTATGTGTGGGGGCAGAGGGTATATGGGAAATCTCTGTACCTTCTTAATTTTGCTGTGAACCTAAAAGGGCTCGGTAAAAGTAGTCCTTTAAAAAAAAAGAAAAAGAAAGAAAGAACTTGGTGCTTTGTGACAGTCTCATAATAGATAGGAAATTAAATTTCAACCTGGTATTAAATAATGATTTCTTTTTATGATATAAGAGTTTATGTTGCTCACGTAATTTTTTCAGGAAAGCGAGAGGAGACTTTTCTGACTCATATTAAAATTACAAGAAAAGCTGAGGCATTCCTTGGTTTTCAGATGGTCTACTGACATTTCCTACTATGCAGAAATTCTGTATTGATGAGAATTGTGACACCACACCCCTTCCTTTCTAATAGGTGAATGGCCACCTCTTTAAATTTAGTGAAATCCTTTCTAGACGAAAAGAATTTATGCTTTGAATTCTACTCAAGGGCTATGAGAGTCCTAATAAAGGAGAGGTGGGTAGGGCACATGATAGAAGAGGCCGATTTCATCTCACAGCACCCTGTTCAGGAAGATGGATTGGAAACACAACGCGCTAATAACACTAAAGATTCTCTTTGCTAGGTTATCTTTTGTACATTAATTATACAGAAGAGCCTGCTTAAATGGATACCCTTGCTGTAGAATGTTTCTTTTACGAGAGGATTCTTTTCCTTACTCTGCACTTGAATTGGGAGATATTATCAGAGAGCTATCGGGGGAGATAAGTGGATATAAAGACAAAGTTTATTTCATTTGTAGTATAAGCTTACTCATTTAACTGACCAATGAATCATCGTTGTAAAGGGGACTGTGTCACTGTGATGTGGTCACATCACCCTTGTATTCAATGCAGCTATAGTTTTAGATCAGATATCCATGAAAACTGCTATAACTTTGCACATTTTAAGACTGAAAATATGTACTATATAGTACTATGCTAAACTCTTACTTATCTTACACGATATGAGGTAATATAGCCCAATAGTCTTTTGCTCGATGTTCATTTTAATAACACTCATAAAGAAGTGTTACCTAATGTCTAAAACCAACTTAAGAATCTTCATGTTTCTCTATAATGCCTTTCAAGACAACTATCTCCAAACAACGATGTAGAGCAATATGAATTATTTTCCAAACCTAAAATATTTTTATGTTATCAGTCTCTAATTTCTAGGTACTGTTTGTATCTGGTCTTGTTGGTGCATACATCCTACATGGATGACAACTGAACTTTTTCCTTTTAAAAGAAAAAAAAATGTGTTATTTTTGAACCAAGATCAGAATAATACGCAATCAGGGGATTGCCTGCTGTAATGCTGTGCCTGGCTTGTAATTCATATGATTTCATTTAATTTTCCCAAAAGTTGTCAAGAACTTCCTTCCTATTCACTCTATATAATGAAATAATGGGAAAATCTAGTTCTTTTCTGTTTGCATGTATTTTTTTTTTATCGTTCCTATGGCTGCCCTAAACTTGTTTCTTGTTTATGCAAACAAGTCTTATTTTTCCTAAATAATCAGTCTTCACTGCATTTTAAGTTATCACACAGCTTTTACCCAATCCCAGGTGTTGTTTTGAATTCATTGGCTATGTATTTATTCCTTTTTTAAAACATTTTTTATTTAAATTCAATTTGCCAATATATAACACCCAGTGCATAGCCCATCAAGTGCCCTCCTCAGTGCCTGTCACCCAGTCACCATATACCCCCGTCCCTCCCCCCCACTTCCATTTCGCTTTGTTCATTTCCCAAAGTTAGGAGCCTCTCATGGTTTGTCACCCTCTCCAATGTTTCCCACTCAGATCCTCTCCTTTCCCTTATAATCATTTTCACTATTTCTTATATTCAAAGTATGGTGAAACCATATGATGATTGTCCTTCTCCGATTGACATACTTCACTCAGCATAATAGCCTCTAGTTCCAATAATGTCAAAGAAAATGGTGGGTATTCGTCCTTTCTAATGGCTGAGTAATACTGCATTGTATACATAGACCACAGCTTCTTTTTTTTTTAATAATGTGTTTTTTTTTAATTTTTTTATTTATTTATGATAGTCACACACACACAGAGACGGAGAGAGAGAGAGAGAGAGAGAGAGAGAGAGGCAGAGACACAGGCAGAGGGAGAAGCAGGCTCCTTGCACCGGGAGCCTGACGTGGGACTCGATCCCGGGTCTCCAGGATCGCGCCCCCCCTCCACACAGTTTTCCAGAGTGGCTTCACCAGTTCACATTCCCACCAACAGTGCAAGAGGGTTCCCCTTTCTCCACCTCCTCTCCAACATTTGTTGTTTCCTGTCTTGTTAATTTTCATCATTCTCACTGGTGTGAGGCGGTATCTCATTGCGGTTTTGATGTGTATTTCCCTGATGGCCAGTGACGTGGAGCATTTTCTCATGTGCTTGTTGGTCATGTCTGTGTCTTCTGTGGAGAAATGTCTGTTCATGTCTCTGCCCATTTCATGATTGGATTGTTTGTTTCTTTGCTGTTGCATTTAAGAAGTTCTTTATAGATCTTGGATACTAGCCCTTTATCTGATAGGTCATTTGCAAATACCTTCTCCCATTCTGTAGGTTGCCTTTTAGTTTTGTTGACTGTTTCTTTTGCTGTGCAGAAGCTATTTATCCTGATGAAGATCCAATAGTTCATTTTTGCCTTTGTTTCCCTTGCCTTCATAGATGTACCTTGCAGGAAGTTGCTGTGGCCAAGTTGAAACAGAGTGTTGCCTGTGTTCTCCTCTAGGATTTTGATGGATTCTTGTCTCACATTTAGATCTTTCAACCATTTTGAGTTTATCTTTGTGTATGGTATAAGAGAATGGTCTAGTTTCATTCTTCTGCACGTGGCTGTCCAATTTTACCCAGCACCATTTATTGAAGAGACTGTCCTTTTTCCAGTGGATAGTCTTTCCTGCTTTGTCGAGTGTTAGTTGACCATAGAGTTGAGAGCCTATTTCTGGGTTCCCTATTCTGTTCCATTGATCTATGTGTCTGTTTTTGTGCCAGGACCACACTGTCTTGATGACCACAGCTTTGTAGTACAACCTGAAATCTGGCATTGTGATGCCCCCAGTTCTGGTTTTCTTTTTCAATATTCCCCTGGCTATTCGGGATCTTTTCTGATTATTTTCTGATTTAAGATGATTTGTTCCAACTCTCTGAAGAAAGTCCACGGTATTTTGATAGGGATTGCATTGAACATGTGAATTGCCCTAGGCAGCATAGAGATTTTCACAATATTAATTCTTCCAATCCAGGAGCATGGAATATTTTTCCATCGTTGTGTCTTCCTTAATTTCTTTCAGAAGTGTTGTGTGATTTTTAGGGTATAGATCCTTTATCTCTTTGGTTAGGTTTATCCCTAGGTACCTTACGCTTTTGGGTGCAATTGTAAATGGGATTGACTCCTTAATTTCTCTTTGTTCAGTCTCCTTGTCAGTGTATAGAAATGCCACTGATTTCTGGGCATTGGTTTTGTATCCTGCCACACTGCCGAATTGTTGTATGAGTTCTAGCAATCTTGGGGTGGAGTCTTTTGGGTTTTCTATGTACAGTATCATGTCAGAGTTTTGATCAGGAATGGATGCTGTATTTTGTCAAATGCTTTCTCTGCGTCTATTGAGTGGATCATATGGTTCTTGTTTTTTCTCTTGATGTGATCTATCACATTGATTGTTTTACGAGTGATGAACCAACCTTGCATCCTGGGGATAAAACCCACTTGGTCATAGTGAATAATTCTCTCTTACTCTACTGTTGGATCCAATTGGCTAGTGTCTTGGTGAGAATTTTTGCATCCATGTTCATCAGGGATATTGGTCTATAATTCTCCTTTTTGGTGGGGTTTTTTGGAATCAAGATGATGCTGGCCTCATAAAATGAGTTTGAAAGTATTCCCTCTGTTTCTATCCTTCAAAACAGCTTTAGTAGAATAGGTATTATTTCTTCTTTAAACGTTTGGTAGAATTCCCCTGGGAAGCCATCTGGCCCTGGACTTTTGTGTCTTGGGAGGTTTTTGATGACTGCTTCAATTTCCTCCCTGGTTATTGGCCTGTTCGGGTTTTCTATTTCTTCCTGTTCCAGTTTTGGTAATTTGCAGGTTTCCAGAAATGCATCCATTTCTTCCAGTTTGCCTAATTTGTTGGCATATAGCTGCTCATATGTTTTTAAAATCGTTTTTCTTTTCTTGGTTGTGATCTCTTGCATTCATGATTTTATTAACTTGAGTCTTCTTTCTTTTTAATAAGGCTGGGTAGAGGTTTATCTGCTTATTAATTCTTTCAAAGAACCAGCTCCTGGTTTTGTTGATCTGTTCTGTAGTTCTGCTGGTCTCTATTTGAGTTCTGCTCTAATCTTATTATCTTTCTTCTTCTGCTTGGTTTAGGCTTTATTTGCTGTTCTTTCTCCAATTCCTTTAGGTTTGAGGTTAGCTTCTGTATTGGACCTTTTTTCCAATTTTTTGACGGAGGCTTGTATTGCGATGTATTTCCCTCTGAGGACCACTTTTGTTGTATCCCACAGATTTTGAATGGTTGTATTTTCATTTTCATTAGTTTCCATAAATCTTTTTAATTCTTCTCTAACTTCCCGGTTGACCCATTCGCCGTTTAGTAAGATGCTCTTTAACCTCCATGCGTTTGAATTTCTTCCAAATTTTTCTTGTGATTGAGTTCAAGTTTCAAAGCATTGAATATCCGCAGGGGAGGATCCCAATCTTTTGGTATCAGTTGAGACCTGATTTGTGACCCAGTATGCAGTCACAATGTGTTTTCAGTTGCATTCAGATGGAATGTTCTATATATATGTGTGAAATCTATTTGGTCCACTGTATCATTCAAAGCCCTTGTTTCTTTGGTGATGTTCTGCTTAGAAGTTCTGCCATTTGATGAGAGTGCTGTGTTGAAATCTCCTACTATTAGTGTATTATTATCTAAGTATCTCTTTACTTTGGTTGTCGATATCCTTGGCGGCTCCCACATTAGGGGAATAAATATTCATAATTGGTAGGACTTCTTGTTGGATAGACCCTTTAAGTATGATACAGTGTCCCTCTTCATCTTCTAGTACAGTCTTTGGTATCTAATTTATCTGATACAAGGATTGCTACCCCAGCTTTCTTTTGAGGACAATTTGAATGGTAAATTGTTCTCCACCCCTTCATTTTCAGTCTGGAGGTGTCCTTAGGTCTAAAATAAGTCTCTTGTAGACAGCAAATACATGGGTCTTGCTTTTTTATCCAGTCCGATAACCTGTGTCTTTTCATGGGATCATTTAGCCCATTCATGTTCAGAGTAACTATTGAAAAATATGAATTTAGAGTCATCGTATTACCTATTCAGTCCTTGTTTTTCTGGATTGTTTCTTTGGGCGTCCTTTTTCTTTTAGTGTCCCCCTTAATATTTCTTACAGAGCCAGTCTGGTGATCACATATTCTCTCAGTTTCTTCCTATCCTGGAAGCTCCTTCTCTCTCCTATTCTGAATGAGAACCTGGATAAAGTATTCTTGGCTGCATGTTCTTCTCATTTAGGACCCTGAATATGTCCTGCCAGCCCTTTCTGGCCTGCCAGGTCTCTGTGGAGAGGTGTGCTGTTATTCTGATATTTCTTTCCTTATAAGTTAAGAATCTCTTGTCTCTCGCTGCTTTACGGATTTTCTCTTTATCTTTGAAATTTGCAAGTTTCACTATTAAATGTCGAGGTGTTGAATGGTTTTTATGTATTGCGGGGGGGGGGGGAGGGGTACCTCTCTATCTCCTGGATCTGAATGCCTATTTTCTTCCCCAGATTAGGGAAGTTCTCAGCTATGATTTGTTCAAGTATACTTTGTGGTCCTATGTCTCTCAGCCTCTTCTGGAATTCCAATAAAACATATGCTCTTCCTTCTCAAGCTACCATTTATTTCCCTAAGCCTTTCCTCGTGGGCTCTGCATTGTTTGTTTTATTTTCCTCAGCTTCCTTCCTTTCCATCAACTTGTCTTCTATGTCACTCACTCTCTCTTCCACCTCATTAACTCTAGCAGTTAGACCATCCAGTTTGGATTGCAACTCAGTTAATCTGTTTTTAATTTTGGCCTGATTAGATTTCAATTCTGTAGTAACAGAGTACTTCTCTAGAGTACTTTATACTTTCTTCCAGAGCCCCCAGTAGCTTTATAATTATACTCCTGAATTGAATTTCTGACATCATATTTAAATCCAAATTCTGTAACTGTGGCAGAGAGTACCGTTTCTGGTTCTTTCTTTTGTGGTGAATTCTTCCTTCTAGTCATTTTGTCCAGCGCAGAATGGCTGTATGAGTGAGCTGAGTCAAAAATCATACAATCATACACCCTAGATGATTGCAAAGAGGTCAGAGACCGGAAAATAAAAGAACAGAACAAAATAAAACAAAATGACCACTAAAGTGAAAAACAAATTGTAAAACAAAGTAGTAGAAATAAAAAACCAAAAACAAAGAAAAAAAAAGAGAGAGAGAGAGAGAGAGAAAAAAAAACAGGATCATGGTGGTGAGGAAGTGGTAGTAGAGAATATGATCTACCTGAGGGGTCCTAGAGGGTGATCCTCTTGTTTCTGAGTGTATTTTGTTCTGTATGTTAGAAAATGCTCTATCCAAAATTTATATAAATCAACAATACTTATAGAAAGACTCAACACTGTCCACAAAAACACAAACAAGATAAAAGAGGGGGGCAGAGTGGGAAGGAAGAGAGTATAATCTCACAGAATGTACCAGCACAGTATTCCACTTGGTTCCGGGTGCATGTTGGTCGTGTTTTAGAAGGTACTAACTTCCACCATTGTAAAACAAAATGAGACAGAAAAAAACAAAAAATACCCATTGCGTATATCTACAAAAATTAAATTGAATACGTTGAAGGGAATCCAGAAGTGAAAAATATGTATCTATGACATGTAATTGTAGAAATATGAATGTCAAAACAAAAATTTAAAAACAAAGAGTCGGTAAAATATTGTAGTTAAGGTGGGAAAAAGAGAAATGATTGGAAATTTTTAGCCTGATATAAAAACGAGCTGCAATGATTAAAAAAAAAAAAAAAAAAAAACCTCTAGTTTTATTATGTTCTCTTTTCTCTCAGTCCTGGAGCTTTCCAGCACTGCTCAGCCGGTAAACTCACTCTTCCCCGTCCTTGCAGCTGGTCTCCTGGGGGCGGGGCCTGCCGCGCTGGTTCCCAGGTGTGAGCACCTGCGGAGATGCCCTGCCCCGCCCCGCCAGGGGGCAGCGCCGTGAGCTGTGAATCCCGCGAGACCTTGCTCCCCGAGGCCCGCCCGCACCTCCCAGGGGCCAGGGGAGACGCCGCGATGGCGGTGCCGGGTCTCCAGCCGGGGGCCAGCTGCCCCTGAGTAACTACCCGTCGCTCTAGGTCCGCAGTGGCCTGGCGCCCGAGTCAGAACATCAGGTGGGGGCCCTGACCTGCACCGCAGGAGCGTCCCCACCATCCTGGGCCCTCCCGGCCTCCGCGGGCGCCGGGCTCCGGGCGGAACCCGTCAGCCCTCCCCCGAGGTCCGCCGCGGTGGCCGTGCGCTTCCCGCGGGGGCTGCTCCTCTTGTAGCGACGCCGGGGCCTGGAGGCTTCCCTGCGATCCCGGCTCGGCCGACTGCCCCGCGGAGCCCTCTCCTGACCGGAAACTCCAGGGACTGGTAAGGACCCGCGCCGGGCTGCGCTTCCGGCGGGGCTGCGCTTCCGGCCGAGGCTCTCCTCTTCCGCTGGAGCCGGGCGCCTCGCGGGCCGCCCCCACTTCAGTTCCCTCCCACTTTCTGCGCCCTCCTACCCGGATAGGAGCGGAGGCCCTCCTCTCGGTGGCGTCCGACCGTTCTCCCCTTACGTCTCAGGTCCAATCGGTCCGCGTTGAGGATGGTGTGGAAGCCCCGAGGGTGAGTTAGCGGCGCGGGGTTAGGGCCCCAGGAGTTAGGGCCGCGCGCCGCCATCTTGCCCCGCCCCCATCCAGTCCCGGGTCTGTCGTCCTTCTGCCCGCCTGTACGGCGGGTGCATAGGTCACAGCTACCAGACGTGCATTCTGTTCTCGCGGGGGTCATGGCTGCTCCCTAATTTGACGTAGGTCCCCCTTGATATTTAAAGTTTTTGAAACCAGATTTTCTCGAAGTTAATTTGATTGGTTCTCTTGTATCCTTTGTTCTTCAGCTCGTCCACGGTTTTACTGGGTGCTGCACACACGCACACGTCCTCCTGCGTTACAATAAACCAACGTAAACAACTGTGATTCTCTTTCAGAAACACGACGGCCATTTCACAGTCATCCAGTTGGTCGGCATGCTCCGAGGCATCGCCTCAGGGATGAAGTATCTCTCTGATATGGGCTATGTCCATCGGGATCTGGCAGCTAGGAACATATTGGTCAACAGCAACTTAGTATGCAAAGTGTCTGATTTTGGTCTCTCCCGGGTGCTGGAAGATGACCCAGAAGCTGCTTACACAACAACTGTAAGTTTACATGTCCTTTTCCAGCATAAGTTGCTTATTTGCGTTGTTTTCAATATTATTAGAATATTTTGTTTTTTTTTTTCTAATTTTCTGCTCGCACGTGTTCTAAATTTAACATCATCACTGAACGGAAAAGTATTTGCTTTATTCTGAGTGCCTCGTCAAAAAAACAAAACAACAACAAAAAACTTCCGTCTGCTTGACTGTTTTCTTTCTCCCATTGTACTGGGACTTGAATATCGTGCTTGAGGCCCATGTTTTCACTGCCCTCACAACAAAGCTGCCTTTGCTTGACGTATTCTTGATGCTTAACAATTATCTCCTTTAAATGGAGTTCTGTATAGGCCAGTGGTGAATCAGTTGCATCAGTGCTAGTGAAGAAGCAATGGTTATAAAATCACTTTTTCCCCCTCACAGCAAATGTTATGGAATGATCTGGTCATACTTCCAGATGAACAAGATGGGTTTCTCTGGGCACATATTAGTACACTCTAAGCTTTTTTTGAATGATACTTGGGGAGAATACGAGCAGGAATAAGAGGCTAAAACTTTAGAACCAAACTGTCATCTGTAGATTATACAATCCCAACTTAACTCATGAATACTTAAGCATTTCTGAATGCCCCAAAACCAGTGCATTCCACTGACCTTTTTGGTTATTGTTTCAAGGATTTCAGTCTCAGAGTCTTTCTTCAGCTGTCTGAAAGCTAATAATTTGTACAACTATCCTCTCTCCTGTTATTTTTGAAACAAAACCTTCACCATCAGCTCATTTGACAGTCACCTTCAGTGAAAAGTGAGTGAAATTATTGAAGATGTTTTTACCCTCTCCTCTTTCTCCAACCTTATACATTATTGTAAAAGAGGCAAATCCATTATTTAGTTCCCTTTTATTTCATTTTCTATGAGATTGTTTTGAAATCTCACCATATTCAATTACTCCAGAAGAGATGCAAGTTTAACATTATGAATGAAACGTATTATGCTCTCACTATGCTTGCACTGTAGAAATGCTCTGTATTACTTTACTGTTGATATTTTCACTAATTTTTTCCAACAAAGAATTATAGTGCTAAGGAAAATAAATTAATCTCTGAGAGCCTGACACATAAGGTAGCAGCATCTATTGATCTTTTAATTCGACCAAAAACCTTCATAAAAATAAAAATCTAGCACGTCTGAAAATAAATTGTTCGTTTCAGGGAAAGCACTATTTCCAACTCCATTTTCTAATTGGAAAATGTCATAATTTTTTCCATTTTTTTAAGGCTTTTCTTTTTATAAGTGTGTAACTTGAAGCAACTTTTCAAGTTACAGAACAACGTAGATAAGATTTTTCTATTACGCATTTTATTTCCAACCTTGAAGAATAGTGTTTAAAATTACTGTATAAATTTTATACAGTATAATATTTATAAAAATTCCAACAAATATGGTCTAAAAGAGCAAAGTCATATGGAATAAAGAGTAGAAATACGATGTAACTATTATACTCTATGTATGCCTATATGATATACATGAAATTCCTATTAAATAATATTTTAACTGCTATTTAAAATGGGAAGCTCATACCTAAACTTGGTACTAATAAAATTGGCAGAGTAACCCAAATTTTGAAGCATATGTAAGTTTTATTGTGTCAGATTTGAAATCCAGCTTCCAGGCATGTTCTTCTGTCTTACATGATTATAGAGACTTGAGAGGCCTCGAACAGTGCTATTTTAATTTAAATCTGACTACAAAATTAAACATCAGGTTAGGTAACCAGAATATTAATGCTCTAAAAGTGCCTCTTAAAAGCTATAAATTATGTCTCAATTAAGAAATAACATTCTGAATTTAAGAAGCATCAGTTGAATGGTAAATAATATGAGTACTTTTTGAAAATTATTTTTATTTTTTTTATTCCTGTGTAAGTAATGTACAGTGTTATATTGGGTTTAGGTGTATAATACAGTGATTCATTGATTCTATACATTTCTCAGTGTTCATCACAATAAGTATACTCTTGGGCAGCCCTGGTGGCGCAGTGGTTTAGTGCCGCCTGCAGCCCAGGGTGTGATCCTGGAGGCCCGGGATCGAGTCCCTCGTCCGGCTCCCTGCATGGAGCCTGCTTCTCTCTCTGCCTGTGTCTCTGCCTCTCTCTGTGTGTGTGTGTTTCTCATGAATAAATAAATAAATCTTAAAAAAAACAATAAGTATACTCTTAATTCCCTTCACCTATTTCACTCATCCCCCCCATCCAACCCCCTTCTGGTAACCACCAATTTGTTTTCTGTATTTAATTGTCTGAGTTTTTTTGTCTCTTCTTTGTTTTGTTTCTTAAATTCCACATATGAATGAAATAATATGGCACTTGTCTTTCTCAGACTGACTTATTTTACTTAAGAGTATACCTTCTAGATCCATCATGCTGTTGCAAATGGCAAGATTTCATTATTTTTCTTATGACTAATATTCCATTGTATGTATATACCACACCTTCTTTATCCATTCATCTACCATCAGACACTTCAGTTGCTTCTTGGCTATTTTAATTAATGCTGCAATGAACACAAGGGTGCATATATCTTTTCCAATTAGTGTTTTCATATTTTTGGGTAAATACCTAGTACTGAAATTACTGGATCATGTGGTATTTCTGTTTTTAAATGACTATACCACTCTGCATTCCCACCAACAGTGCACAAGGGTTCCTTTTTCTCCACATCCTCACCAACACCTGTTGTTTTTGTGTTTCTGATTTTAGCCATTCCGACAAATGTGAGATGATATCTTATTGTGGCATTGATTTGCATTTACTTTATGATGAGTGATATTGAGCATCTCTTCATGTGTCTATCAGCCATTTGTGTGTCTTCTTTAGAGAAATGTCTGTTCGTGTCTTCTGCCTATTATTTGGCTTTTTTTTTTTTTGGTGTTGAGTCATATTAAGTTCTTTATATATTTTGAGAATTAACCCCATATGAGATATATCATTTGCAGATATCTTCTCCCATTTGTACATTGTCTTTTTGTTTTGTTAATTATTTCCTTTACTGTGCAAAAACTTTTTATTTTTATATAGTCCTGATAGTTTAAATTTGCTTTTATTTCCCTTGCCTTGGGAGACATGTCTAGAAAAATGTTGCTATGGCCAATGCCAAAGAATTATAACCTGTGCTCTCTTCTAGGATTTTTATGGTTTCAGGTCTCACATTTAATTCTTTCATTCATTTTGAGTTTATTTTGTACATGGTTTAAGAAAGTGGTCCAGTTTCACTCTTTCACATATAGTTCAGTTTTCCCAACACTCATTGTTGAAGAGACTGTAATTAAGAACTTTAAAAAAAAAAAAATCTCAGAAATACCTGTTTAAAGGCTCCTAGGGTACAAGATATCATACTTGGCTTTACACTGAATATGACAATTTAATACTTGAAACAGCAGCATTCTTGCCTTCAAAGAGCTTACACTTTTATAGAATGCCCTCACACTTTTTAGGTGTTCAGTGCATTAAATGTTGACATACAGGTCTAAATAAAGAAATATGGAAGTACCAAAAAGAAGAGGTCTGGAGAAGACTTTACAAAAAGCTAAAATTTGAATCAAATATTTAAAAAATTTTGTTAGACTGTTGGGGAATTCACATATAGGAAACAGAAAAAAAGAAAAAGATTTGGAAATTTGGGGAAGTGAATAGACATGTTGATAGAAATGTGGAAAGTTTAGAATGGGGGAGAATAGTAGTGGACAACCCAGATTTCTAAGGTATAATGGCAAAGTTAGTTGGGTGGTACTTCAAGAAATTTGAAGGTTTTCTATAGAAATTAAAAGACAGACATTGATTTATTTAAATAGAAGAATGACAAAAACACATGCATGTCTTAGAAGATGCTATTGACAACAGTATGAAGGAGAGAAGGATTGAAGGACAGGAGGACTGGCTATAGGAAACCAGTTAAGGAATTATTGCTATAGGCCAGAAAGGCCATGTGGCTTTAATTAGAGCAGTGGCAATTGGAATAAAGAAGAAGGTAGAGAAATGAAAAACATAATATGAATATACAATTTACAAGAATCAGTAACTAATTAGATATGAATTATAAAAAGGAAGAAGAGTTTAAAGATGACACCAATATTTTTAGATTAAACAACTCGTTGAATGAGATGCTATTCATCAGTTCAGAGAATCCCTGTTAGAGATGGCCTGGCTAATGGCATTAGATTTCAAAGCAACAACAACAACAACAACAAAAAAAAAAAGATTTCAAAGCAAAATTATAACAAAGGGTCGTAGGCACAGTGTTTCAAAGTCATCAAGATAATGGCAGATTGAGCATTGGCATTCTGTTGCAATTGTGTGTAAAATGTTTAGTTTATATATACTTAGGCTCCAAATTCTTTTTGTATTTCCTTTTTAAAAAGGAGTGAGATGCTTAGAAAACTTTACTGCCTAGTGAAGATATATTATAATTCAAACAAACTCTGCATAACAAAATACAGGAGAATAGTCATTTATATGAAATTATTCTTTTTATAAAACCATTTACACGAAAATAACTTTAAAGAGTAAGCTCCCTTGATACATTTTTAAAGTATAATTTTATTTTTTAAGGTGTTATCTATATTTAACTTTCTTAGAATATATCTTCTACCTTAAACAATTTTGATTTTTTTTCACTTACTAGATAGCTGTAATTGTTACTTCTTCATTATTTATGTGTGTTTTTATAATCTGCATTAGGAAGGGTCTGGAGAAAAGGGGGGCTTGTGAAGGGTTTTAAAAACAGGAAGACATCATGGATAAAGATCTTCTTGTAGTCTTCAAGAAAATAATTCTTTTTTTCAGTTTGTATTTTTTTTAAGATTTTATTTATTTATATTTGAGAGATACAGAGAGAGAGGCAGAGACTGAGGGAGAAGTAGGCTCCATGCAGGAAGCCCGATGTGGGACTTGATCCCAGGATTCCGGGGTCACGACCCAAGCTGAAGGCAGATGCTCAACTACTGAGCCGCCTAGGAGCCCCAAGAAAATAATTCTTAGAATAAAAGTATGCCTCATGGAAACAGTACCTTCCTAATCAAAACAGGAGCAGAATAAATAGATATTTTCCTTTAAGATGACTTTGCCAATTTACAGAGCCACATACCACAGCAAAGAGCAATAAGGACTGCTAAAAAGACAGTCTGTAAAGTTAGAGTGACCAGTGTGAATCCGGTACTGGGTATATAGCATTGGACTGCTCAGCAGATGAGCAGAATGCCCATTGGAGCCAGAGTGACCAGACCAGAAAGAGATGTGACAAGAGAGATTACTTTGCCAACAATTAGTAAGTCCTTTGTGCCTTATTTAGAACATATATATATATATGTATATGTAATACATAAGAACATATTATTTACATTATAAAATATGCTAAAGTAAATAGAAGAATGAGATTTACAACAAATATAAGTAGAAATTCTAGTATGTCTTCCTATAACTTAAGAGCATATTACATGTTGTGCTTCAGATGTAAGACTGTTCATTCAGCATGTACTCAACAGGGTTTATTATGGAGTTGCCATACTTAAGGCCCATATTGGTCTCCTTGGAGAGCCAAAAACTAAACATAAAGGGATTCTTTAGAATGGATAAATCACTACACAGAGGGTGGATCAAGAGTAACCAAATACAGTAAAACATAAGAGGTGTGAAGATACCTGACTTCCTGAAGTGAATGTTTAAATCTTGAGACATGTCTAGCTTTAAAAACAAATGTTTTTGATAAAGGTGAGACAAAAATTATTTCAGATCATTCACTATTCTGCTTTAATATGAGTAATTAAGATTTACCTGGAGAGTATGTTTAACCTGATAAAACATACTCAGAGTTTTCACTCGTTTTTGTATATTTTAAATAAAAGAGTTACTGTAAAAAGTTATACAGTAAAAAAAAAATTTTAAATGCTTTTACCTAAAATCGTATAATATCTGATGCAGTGACTAAAAGAACTTGTACTGAGAAATGTTTCTAGTTTCTTATGTTGAAAAATAAAACTTTACCTTTAGAAATCTACTCCATCAGGTCATGGGTAGTATAGGTGATGTGCTAAGATAAAGCTTTTGGTAAAATTTATCTTACACTAAGTCTACCCTCAATGAACCAGGGCCAACTTGAAGAATGATTTTTATTTCAATTGTTCCTTCAGATTTAGCCAAGCTGAAAATGGAGGGGGTGTGATTGCTTCAGGCACAAAGGCAGACCACTTAGGTAGATTATTTTGAAGCTGCTAGCCCCCAGAGAAGCAACATACAGTAGCATAAATAGAATATAAGAAGAGGATCCTGCACAGGATTCACTGAAAAATTAAAGGAAAGGAAATGACAGTTTCTTCTAGGTAAATGTAAATTCAACAGTCTGAGTATAAAGGAAAAAAGTGAGAAAAATAGCAATGTTATCAGAATGCTGTAATGTGAAGATTTGAATAAGTTTTTTTTTTTTTTTCAATAAAACGGTGATGAACAAATAAACCTTGGATTGGAAGAATGAAAAACAATAAAATCCTGGTGAGAAGAACCAAATTCATCACTAAGAAAAGAATTATGCCATTTGGGAAAAACAACTAAAGGACTCTTCACAAAAAAATAGTTCTCACATGGCAGACACTATGATAGCAGTCAGTCAAAATCAGTCTAACACAGAGGCCATTACAATTAGCTGAAGAGGAAGAAATCAATGTGCCAATATTAGGTTTCCTAATTTCAAAGGAAAAAACGTGCCCTTGAGCCAGCAAGAGTTTGATAGATTAATTCATGAGAAGAAAGTCTGACAGTTTTTATTTACCTTTGTCAATATAAGCTTTTTGTAAAGGAAATTCTAATGATCTGATATGTAGTAGCTATATTCTCAGAAATGAGTGTCTCTGCACTTTGAGCCCAAATGCCAGAAAGCAAATCCCCAACTGTGGGGATGAAAGGGCAACAAAGCTTTATACTAAACCAAAGAGAACGTTTGTTAAATGCAAAGCAAGAATCTTCCTCATTAACTGTTCAGGAGGTGAATGGCACACACACAGGCTGAGAGACCCAAAATCTTAATGGTAGTGTCTGCAGTGGTGATATCGAAGGACACAAAACTTCTTTGAAATATACTGCTTGAGTGAATTGACAGTGGCAGATCTTGAGCAAAATATGGAAGTGGGAATCAACAATACCAGAGGAAATTAATATTTAAAGAATCGTTTCCTGAAAAAGCCTCATCTCTGAAGCTTAGGAAACAACAGTTTGTGATCATTACAGAGCTGTTTATATTAAAACAAATGAAAAAGATTTGAAGATTATGGGACACAGAGGAGAAAAGTACTGAACAAACAGATAGCTCTATCAGAAATCCAGAAGACAGAGGGGACCATCTAGCTAAATCGTGCATCCCGTTAAGAAGCCAAGCCATGCTTTAAGGAAATCTCCATTTGCCATTTGTGCAGAGCATCTACAAAACCAAGCGCTCCATCTTTCCAATATGCATTTTAAAGAAAAGTCCCTTAAACCTGGAAAGGCATTATTGTAGATAAGAGACCACTGAGAAACTTTTTGTTTAGCACTCAAAGTTTGGTGTATGACTTTCGAGTAATTTGTCTTGTTAAAGTAGTGAGTTCCTTTAGATTTGTGTAAAGCCCTGGAGAACAGGAGAGTTACCGTTTACATTTTTGTAAGGCTTTCCAGCACCTAAAATAATACGCTATTTAATGACTGCTTCATTAGTTGCTGATAATTAAACCAATAAGAAAAGGGTAGGAAGTGACTGAAACTCTAAGAACAATTTTTTTCAGTAAAATTATATTTATTCTCTGGTATCACTGTTAATCCCAAACCATCAACTAAGTGAGCCTAAAATAATCCTTAATGCATCAGAAAGAGGTGAAAAAATTGCAATGGAAAGCAACAAATGTAACAGACATTGAAGCACTTACAACAAAGAGTCACAGGGGAAAATTCTGTTTTGAAGTCTCTGAACACATCCGGTTCACATCCGGTTGAAAGTTTTGAGCACAAAAGGATGCTTACAGCAGAGATAAGATACAAGACAAATGGTTCATAAAATCAAATAATACATAAAATTCTAATACCTACAAACATCTGAAATACATCCAGTCCTTCTAACCTAAATGCTAATCGATGAGGAATAATCAAATGCCAGTCACAGTTATCAGAGTATTCAACCTACACCTGATGATTAACCAAGAACCACAGGAAACACCAGGCATTGTGTTTGTGTTAGTAACATCCAAAACTGTCTCATTCAGAGTTAGTCTCCCTGCTCCCCGTGATTTTAGGACAAATCCAGGCTAAGTGGATTTACCGAGAAAGATCAATCAGCAGATGTTCAGTAAGCAGAAAGTACAGTGTTCATTGGCCCGTCTTGTGTGTGTAGAAAAAAAAAAACAAAGTAAGACAATGAACACAGCTGCTGACTTTAGAGTTCCAAAGATACCACCTGGAGAAATAAAGTCATTACTAATGCTTAATTACGAGTTTCATCTCTGATGTTGTAAGAATGCTTTCTTTTGTTGTTGACCATAAAAACTAGAAAGAAAAACATTATAAATGCCAAATAAATAACATGAAAGCTCTGGAGAAAAGCCTACTTATTCCCAGTGTAAAAAGCTTCCCATCAATAGCAAATAAATTGATAAAGGGTTCCAGTTATTTATACTGTTCCTAGTTGACCCTGTTAGTTGCTGACTCAACCTCTTGTGTCATCTCTTCCTTGCTAATAAAATCGGGGTGCTTGCAATGAGCTCAGGTCTCAGAAATAAACCATGATGTATATAAACCAGCTATATTTATACCATTCCCCTTTGACACTTAAATTTTACACGCTGGTCACTTAAAAGCAAAATGAGAATGACAACTCCTGAAAAAATTTCTGGTTGAAGTCTCCCAGAAATAATATTGAATAAATGCAGCAAGCCTAAGGAGACAAACCCAAAGCTGAGGATGGCCAAGAAGGAAAATAAAAAGAACTTAGTTCATGATGTGAGGATATATGAGCATTTGACCACAAAGAGCCTAGTTCTCCAATGAAATTGTGCTTCTGTGTCAATACAACCATTTGTGGTGTACAAGCGGAAACCACTTACTCCAATTATTTTCTTATAATTTAATGAAATGTCTTATTTGCTTGGGTTCCTGAGAATTGGGCATCTATAATTCTGTGAATGGTAATCCAAAGACATTCTGATACAGTAGCCAATAGATAGAAAAACCTCCATATTAATAGAGTATGTAAATAGAAAAATGACAAAGTGAATGTTTAAATATCACGTCTGTCATACAAACTGAACAGACTAATAAGGAGGCTGTAAGTATACAGTTAGTTTGAAGGTGCAGTTATCATGATTTAGTCATTTAACACATATTTATTAATATTACTAGACAACAAGTTGGATAATGGAGCTAAAAGTACTTAGAATCTGGGGAGAAAACAGATATTAAAATTCACGTTATTGAATGTATACCTAAAATCTGAGATTTATACAGCACACGTGTACTGAGTGCCTACTGTGTGCCAGATACTGTTCTGGGCATTAGAGATACTCCAATAAACAAGCTTTTCTCATGGAGTTTGCAATCTTGAGCATGGTGGGAATGAGAATAATAAAGTAGTTTTTTAAAAAGGGAATCTCATCTCAGTGATAGGTATCTGATATATAATTTTTTAATTATTTTTTAAAATAATTCTTTAAAAATAAAAGTAACTACCTTGGAAGGCATGTTCAGAGAATACCTCTTTAATGAGGTGTGGTATTTGAAATGAGACCTGAAAATTATAAGGGTATCAGCCAAGGGACGATCTGAAGCCAGATGTTCTAGAAAACAAATATAGATCCTAAAGTGAGGACAAACTTAGCATATGTTAGGACTAGGAATAAGGCCAGGATGGTTGACATTGAAAGAGAAGTAGGAAATGAGGACAGATGTGATAGAAACTCAAAGGTCATGAACAAAAGTAGATATTGTTTCAAATTGCAAAGGGAACCCACTGGCATGATTTTAAGCAGGTGATGACATAACAGAATTTGTGTTTTTAAGAGCTCACTCTGGCTATATGTTGAGAATGAATTAATTGTAGAGGGTCAAGGAGAGAGAGAGAGCAAAGAGACTTGTTTACCATACCATAGACAGGAAATGATGGTAGTTTGATATATACTAGCAATAGGAAAAGTGAAGAGTGGTGGGGAGACTTGGGAGATCTTGTGTCAATAGCTTTGCCTAGATCTGTGTGTATGTGTGTGTGTGTTAAACAGATATCAAGGCCCAAAGAAATTAAGTGGTATCAAGTCATAGGGCTCTTATATTGGAAACGATGTCAGTTAACCATCACAGTAATGACAGTGTTAAGGGAAAATGTTTGTCCTACAGTTGAACCTTCCTCCTTTTCCTCTTCCAATACTTCCCATCACAAATTCTCTTCTATTATTTGCAAACTCCCCTCTATCTCTTACCTCTGAGACCCATGCAGAAGGCGGTGGATAGTAGTAGTTGGAGGTCTTTGAAGATTGAGAAATAAAGAGTTTGATGTTTTAGTCTTTGGTGATCCATCTTTTGCTTATCGAACTTTTTATTTTTTGTTTTTTTATGTTTTTAATATTTTATTTATTTATTCATGAGAGACACAGAGAGAGAGAGAGGCAGAGACACAGGCAGAGGAAGAAGCAGGCTCCCCGCAGGGAGCCTGACGTGGGACTCAATCCCAGGACCTCCACGTCACGCCCTGGGTAGAAGGCAGGTGCTAAACCTCTGAGCCACTCAGGCGTCCCAGCTTATTGAACTTTTTAAATTATTCTGAATATTTTACTTTTAGATAAAAGAAAATATATGTTATACAGATAGAGAAATAGCTCCTGACAGAGTATCAAGAGATCTCTCTGACCCATGTATTTAAAGTTTTTCCTCAGTATTAGTGACTAGACAACATGTTTGCGTAGTTGTTTGAATACACTTCTCAGATCAAAAAGATGACTGAAGGTCCTTTCACTGGGCTAAATTTATCTTTAAATGAAAGATTAAGGAAATGAAAAGTACAATTTTTAAAATGGAATTCTGGGCAATATTCCAAGAAACTTCAGATTCTGCCTCAGAATTTCAAATTCAGTACCCATCCCTCATTGTCACTCCAGGACCTACCATCAAGACCCACAGTCATCAACTTTTCCAAGCCTATAAACAATCATTAAGAGATCAAAAGCTAGGGACGCCTGGGTGGCTCAGCAGTTTAGTGCCTGCCTTCAGCCCAGGGCATGATCCTGGGGTCCTGGGCTTGAGTCCCACATTGGGCTCCCTGCGTGGAGCCTGCTCTCTCTCTCTGTCTCTCATGAATAAATAAAATCTTTAAGAAAAAGAGATCAAAACTAGAGAAAGCACTACAGAACCTTAGAGTCTCTTTGTAAAGATGTAAAATTGAATTTCAGACTTTACAAAAAGATTCAGACTTTACAAAAAGATATTAGTACCCTTGTTAAGAAATAAATACTTATTCTCCCTTTTATTCATTTTCTCCCCTGGCTATCCCATGCTTGGTTCATGCTGGCTTACTTACGAATCAGGTATCCATAGGATAAACATATGCAGCCATGGCTCATTACAAGGAAAGCAAACAAGGGACACTGAAAAGGTGGCTGCAAAGAGTTTTCCCCAAACTCTCCCTTGGGCTTCCCTCTGCAAAGAATAGCTCTGAGTGCATCCACGATCAATCAGTATTTTCATATATTCAGATCATGACTTGTTCAAATTAACATAAACACAGAAAGTTTCACTGTACCTAGTTTTGCCTCTTTAAACTTGCAATAAGAACAGGGTGTTATTATATGAAGCATGCACATTATTCAGTTGTTTAACCATGCTCTTAATCAGTGTATAATATGTGTCACAAATAGGCAGCTGCTAGATGAATTATACATAAAGATAATGTTTTCTAGATTACTCTTGCCTGTATATGTTGCATAATTTAGGTCCCAACACATTCTGGTCCTTAATTCTCTTCTTTTTATGGAAACCGAATCATTACCTTATTCTTTTTAGTGGTTCAAAAGTTTATTTCTCATATATGCTATGCAAGTAAAATCTCTTTAAGGGAAGGCAACATTTTTTTTTAAAATTTTACTTATTTATTTGAGAGAAGGTGAAAGAGAGAGCACAAGCAGGGGGGAAGGGCAGAGGGAGAAGCAGACTCCTCGCTGAGTAGGGAGCCTGATGTGGGACTCCATCACAGGACCCTGGGATCATGGCCTGAGCCAAAGACAGATGCTTAACTGAGTCACCCAGGTGCCCCGGGAAGGCAACATTTCTAATGTGTTTATACCATTTATTTTTATTTTTTTTTAATTTTTTTATTTATTTATGATAGTCACAGGGGGAGAGAGAGAGAGAGGCAGAGACACAGGCAGAGGGAGAAGCAGGCTCCATGCACCTGGAGCCCGACGTGGGATTCGATCCCGGGTCTCCAGGATCGCGCCCTGGGCCAAAGGCAGGCGCCAAACCGCTGCGCCACCCAGGGATCCCACCATTTATTTTGTTTATAAAAGCTGAGATTTCTTCTTTTTCTTTAGCAGAGTTTTTTGACTGTAGTTGCAAATACATTTGCTTTTAAAGATAATTGCTACTTAAAGAAAAACACAGATTCTATAGAACGACGTTGTACTCTAATACAAGGTAGTAACTAACCAGGTCAAGGGTAAGCTGTGTACCCTCAACTTCATGCCACCCTCCATGGAGTTTCGTAATCAAGGCATTTCAGTACCAGAATATGTATATGGAATCATTAAGCATGGAGAAAACACTAGAGACATAATACAGATAGAAAACCAGTGGATTATGAACTCGGAGCTGTAACTTTAATCTCAGTTTGACCACTAACTCATTGAATAAATATGGATCATTAATTTAAAATCCTTGTGCCTCGGGAAACCTGGGTGGCTCAGTGGTTGAGCATCTGCCTTCGTTCGGCTCAGGGAGTGATCCCAGAGACCCAGGATTGAGTCCCACATTGGGCTCCCCCCATGGAGCCGGCTTCTCCCTCTGCCTGTGTTGTGTCTCTGCCTCTCTCTCTCTGTATCTCTCATGAATAAATAAAAGAAAATTGAAAGAGGGAGGGAGGGAGGGAGGGAAGGAAGGAAGGAAGGAAGGAAGGAAGGAAGGAAGGAAGGAAGGAAGGAAGGAAGGAAGGAAAAGAAAAGAAATCCTTGTGCCTCAACTTCCACATCTTGAATAGAATCAAAAAAGCCATCCACTCTCCACTTTACAGAAATGTAACAACTAACAAGATAATTAATAAGCTAAAATGGGGCTCCTGGGTGGCTCAGTCAGTTAGGCATCTGCTTTGAGTTCAGGTCATGGTCTGGAGATCCTGGGGTCAGGCTCCCTCCTCAGCTGGGAGGGTCTGCTTCTCCCATTCCCCCTGTACCTCCCCCACCCACCGCACTCATGCTCTCTCCCTCTCTCAAATAGATAAGTAAAATCTGAGTAATAAATAAATTAATTAAAAGTAAGAAATAAAAATAAAATATGGAGCATAGCCTCTTTGGGGGATTAACGACATACAAATCACAAGACACTTATTTAAAATGCAGATTCCCAGTTTCCAGCTTCGGAGATTCATTTTCATTCTGTAGGTCTGGGGGAGGAGTAGCAAGGTGTGATTTGCAAATCTAGAGTTTTAATAAACACCCAGGTAATTGCGAAACCAGTAATTTAAAAGCTCCATCTTGATTAAGTGCTGTAATACAATCTAGACACGTGTTCAGTTATTTCTTCTTCCAGCCTTAATGAAGTCTCAGGCAGGTACAAGATTTGTCCATACAGTTAGGGAGGGGAGGCGAGGCTTACTGGGGGGAAGAGCTGTGGGTGATGGGAAGTTAAAGTTGTGGTCACACTAACAAGAGAACATGCCATAGGACAAAAATCAACAGCTCCTCTGACATTATTCTTTGCCTAGGTATTCCATGCAGCACAAGTATTTTGTCTATAGTTTCTCATATAAGATAGTTTCCAGTGTAAAACATGCCCAATGTTGAAAAGTGGAATTGTTATCTCCAGGGTTAATTTTTCTTTCTGACGTGATGTTGGTTTGATGGATTCGGGGTTCTCCATTTTGCTACACTGTTGCAGTATCTTCTCTTTAAGATATCTGTGAGGCTCATTCCTCTTCAGTATTGACTGTGGAAATGTATGCCCCTTCTGGGAAGTTACTGAAGACCTGTAACATTTTGTGACTATACTTTAAACTGTGACATATAATAACTTGTGGCCAAAACAGGAAGAGTTTTTTTCAGATAGCGGAGTCACTTTGGTTGTGCCAGGTGCTGAATTTTATCTCAGGCTTAAAACAATTGTGCATTTTTCAAACTATGCCATTGATTGTTTAGTATGCCTAGAGTTGATGGGGTTTGAGTGTACTTGGCATTGGTTAGGTGTTACTTGAACTCCAGTGTACCTTCTGGGAAATAGAAGAAATTGCTGGAATGCAGTTTCTAGATTTTGACCTAGAATGTTTCTTCTGGTTCTGAAGTGAAGTTCACTCTCTACACTCAACATTAGAAACTACACTATTCTTAGGATGACTTTATAAAAACTACACATGCTAAGAAACATGAAAGACATGAAAGCATAATAAAACAAAACCTTCATGAAGTCCTTATGAACAATGCGACCACAGAGGAATAATGCGTTTGTATCAACATGCCCCCTTGTGGTGATGAGTGGGACACAGACCATTTGAAAAACAGTTTTCTGTTTCTTGGTTTATTATTGTCTGAGAGAAGATGGACATTTTCATGAGCTCTGATATGGAATGGTTACTTATGTGTTCTCTATTAAACTTTTATAACTCTGGACCATTTACTTATAAGAACAGAGGAAGGATCAGAGAACACTGATTGAATCCTAATATTCAACTGAGAACTTTGTCAGATTTAGATTGAGACAAAAATGGAGACTTTAAAATGATTTATCATTGTTCTCCTCTATAAAAACCTAAGGTGTAAGTGGGAACATACAGTGAAAAAAAATCAAGTGTGAAATCAGAAAAAGGAGTTGTCAAAGTAAGCAAAAGCATTGCATGTTTAAAATAAATCAGGTGGGGCAGCCTGGGTGGCTCAGCAGTTTAGCGCCTGCCTTCGGCCCAGGGTGTGATCCTGGAGCCCCACATTGTGCCCCCTGCATGGAGCCTGCTTCTCCCTCTGCCTCTGCCTCCCTTTTCTCTGTATCTTCCATGAATAAATAAATAAAATCTTAAAAAAAAATCAGGTGGAGGACAGAAAGGAGTAGAGAAAAGCTTAATGAAAAAGAAATGAAGACATGCAGGCTTTTCATTAACATTTGTAAATACCAATGCTAAGTTTTCTTGCATAGGCATGAAATCCGTAGTTTTGAGAATATTTAAGAGGCCACGAAGAGGCTATTTAATTAAGGGCAAGAGGGCAATGCAGGATGATTTTAGGAGATTTAAAGCGATGAGAGATTCTACAGAATTGGGCTCAGTAGCTTATATGTAATTGATACATGTAAGAGAAAAATGCAGATAAAAACCCAACAGCTTGATCAAACTCTTATTATGAAGAGAGGAAACAGTCAAGGGTTAAACTTGAAAAGAATAATAAAATATAAAATAGTCCAGTGTATTTTCTATTGTATCAGGAATTACCAGAAATGATAATAGGAGTTGCAGACACTACTTCGAAAAAATAGTACTTATTTTATTAATATGTTTTTCCAAATCTATTTTGAATATGATGGTAGTAATACATAAATTCATTGTTAATAAAACAGTTCTAAATTATTTTCCTGCATTACTTCAGCTTATACTTTAGGTTATATAACCCAAGAATTTAGACAGCATTTATTCAAGTGAGAATTTCCCCATCCTACCAGCACTACTACAGTTTATTCAAGTGCTAGAAATACCCCCCAAAATATAAGGCATTTTAACATCTAGTAGGCTCAAAGGTGAATGTGTTTGTAAACATTTATTTTTCTTATCCCTTATCCTGAAATGAGAGAATATAAGGAAGTCTCAAAATCAAAGGCAGCCTATTTTCTATAATATTTTGAATTACGTTTTGGGCTATTTATATATATATATATATATGTGTGTGTGTGTGTGTGTGTGTGTGTGTGCGTGCGCGCACGCGCGTTTCACACACTCTTGAAAACATGTAAAATATTGACTAAAAGAGGATTATAACAACAATCTTAAGATATAGTACCATTTATTATACTCCTTTTCGTATTTTGCACTGTTCTCTGGATTTTTAAAAAATATCACTATAGGGCAGCCCCGGTGGCTCAGCAGTTTAGCACCGCCTTCGGCCCAGGGAGTGATCCTGGAGGCCCGGGATTGAGTCCCATGTCAGGCGCCCTGCATGGAGCCTGCTTCTCCCTCTGCCTGTGTCTCTGCCTCTCTGTGTGTGTGTGTCTCTCATGAATAAATAAATAAAATCTTTTTAAAAATCACTATATATTCTTTTTTTTTTTACTAGTTTTCTAACTTTGAATTTTTAATGTTAATCTAGGTCACATTTCCCATACACTCTCTAATAAAAGTTTGTAAAGACTCCTCATGTCCCTCTTGTTCTCCAAATTGTAGCCATCCTTCTGTTCACATTGGCAGGAAATGCACCACAAGTGAATCTGAACCTTGGAATTTGAAGGGTGCTGGCACTAGACTGTGAAGCCCCTTGTCCCTCACTGTACATGCCTTGAATTGAGTTTGCCTAGAACGATGTAAGACAGAAGAGAGGATAAGCCAAATAGGCCACAATTTACAAGAGGCAGACAAACAGGACTGAGAAAAACAAAAATGTGAAATACGAGTGTGGTATGGTGTGACATAAATGCACCCCATCAAAACAGGATTGCCTGATTTTGCCTGCACTGTCCTCGAATCTCAGTTGTCACAGCTGGAGAGGGTCGCCAGTGAAGATATCCACAGTTGCCAGGATCTGGAGAGTATTCTTCAATTCCGGATTTGTTGGGATGACAAAAGGAAGACTTAGACTATCCTGGGTCCAGGTTGTGAAAATAAAACAATACATTTAGTTGTATATTAAATGAACCATAGATCTACTCAGCATCTAAGAAAAATGACGTCCTAATATTAAATCCCATGTCTTTCTTAGTAAAAGTACATGTGAAACAGTAGTTCCATTTTGGTCTCATCTGAATCTTTCCAGTTTTCAATGACTCCTTCTTGTATCTTGTTTCTATCAATATATTTGCTCAGAGTTTACTTTAGATACAGGCTGTTTCACTGCATTTCTAAGATGAGTTACTTCTGATAATAAAGGGGAAACAGTAGCTTCCTGCTGTCTTTATAAATCCAGAAATAACACCTCTTTGTGTGGTGCCATAGCACTGCCAGTCTCTTTTTAGTCCTCATACCTACGCACTGCATTTTTCATATAAATGGAAAATATTGATAAAGAGGGTTTTTTTTTTTTATGTGTACCATTATCAGGAAAAGCTCAGAAGGGAAAGAACTGTCATTAAGACTGGGCACCCTAAAGTTGGCCCACTCACCTGGGGGCGCCTCAAGCCCCTACATTCATTTTAAGAAAAATACTAATAGGGATACCTGGTGGCTCAGGAGTTGACCGTCTGCCTTTGGCTCAGGGCATGATCTTAGATTCCTGGGATGGAGTTCCACAACAGGCTCCTTTCATGGAGCCTGCTTCTCCCTCTGCCTATGTTTCTGTCTCTCTCTCGGTCTGTCATGAATAAATAAATAAAATCTTAAAAAAAAAAAAAAAAAGAAAGAAAGATACTAACAGCGCAAGTGCTCTTCCAGGGGCTTCAAACACTCAAGAAACTTTATAGAACACTGGAGTTTATGATGGATGGGGCACTATTCCTGAGACAGTTTATAGTTCATAAAACTCCAGTATTCAAGCAGCAAATTCTACAGTTTTTAAGTAGTATAATCAGGTTTGCAGACATCCGTCTAAAATACCTATTTAGGAACTTTCTCAACCTGAAACTTGGACCACTATCACAAAACACCATAGAGACAGTAGCTTAAGTGGCGGGGGTTTATTTCTCACAGTTCTAGAAGGCTGGAATTTCAACACCCGGGGCCAGCCTATTCATTTCCTCAGTGAAGGCTGTTTTCCTGGCTTGCAGACAGTTGCTGCCTCAGTGTGTCCTCAGTGATAGAAAGAGAGAGAGCTCAGGCCTCTCTTCTTCTTAGGGGGACACTAATCCCATCATGGGAACACTGGTGTCCACCCTTATGACCTCATCTAAACTTCATTACCTCTGAAAGGCCCCACCTCTGAATACATCAAATTGGGGGTGAATACTTCAATTTCTGGAGGGACACAGTCAATTCATCATACCACCTCCTTAAGAGCTGAAAACTGGGAGAAGTGGAAAATTCTCCCTTGGAAGGTGATCAGTTTGTGTCTTCTGTGGTGGCAATTGTATATTAGTTGGTTATTTTTAAGTCAAGCCAGTAAAAGGGAAATTCTGATACTTGAGTAAAAGAATCCCAGAATTAAGTGGTAAAGATGTTTGCTCTTATTTCAGGGATTCTCCTCAAGCATTACTACCCCTTCACATCTTTCAAAATGTCTCAAATATGCACAAGTTGGAGGGTTTCACAGTTGGAATTCCTCTCATGGATGTCTTCATAATCTTTGTGTACGCAGCACATGAGCTGCGTGGACAAAATATATACTGTTCTGATACTGCTTCTCAGCAAATTTGTGAAAAGTACTTTGCTCTTTGGGTGGAAAATTACGCTTCTCCCCTTCATATATGTCGAGATGTCAAAAGCATTGTTTATGTATGATTTAGGATGTCATCCTCTCCCACATGGGCCTCCCATTTAGGTCTTGAGCTCGAATAGAAGATAGAACTATCTTTTCAGTATGTCAGAATCTAAGATTGGGGGCAGGGGTGGGGAACTATCTTTTCAGTATTTCAAAATCTAAGATTGGGGGCAGGGGTGGGGGGTTAGATGAGAAAGGAGGAACACATATCAAGCCTCCTTGTCTTGGGCAATCAGCCTACCCCTTTTACAGATATCTCCTGATCCCCCCCCCAAAAAAATAAAATAACTTTAAAAGTAAATAATTTAAAAAGTGAGGAAAAAGACAATAAAGGTGAAACTTATCTTTCAAAGCATTAAACAAAAAAGCCAACAATTAAGCAAGCTATAAATTGGGAAGTTAAAAAAGGGTTGGAAGCACCCTGAGAACAGAGCATTCTTCTTTGACGAGGCCCTGACATGAACCCTGTCCCCACTTGCAGTGAGGATCCCTTGCCTGCAGAACCCAGGCCAAAGACATCAAAGCAAGCTGCTCTCTGTGAGAAGGAGTTTTAACTCCTCTCCCAGTTCGCTTCATCACTGACAATCCAGAATAAACAGTCTCCCTCCCTTCACCTGATTCCTCATACAGAAGAACTGTATGAGAGATTTATATCATTTCTTAAATTGAAAAATAAATCTTAAAAATCTTTAGAGAATGTTTGAAATGCCTATATTTTATGGTGTACTTTTAGCATCTTCTGTTAACTAGCATGGGACACATGGCTAGGTAGTTGGTAGGGCACACTACTCTTGATCTTGGGTTTGTAAGTTCGAGCCACACATTGGGTGTAGAAATTACTTAAAAATAAAATCTCACCAAAAAAATGGAATAAAGATCTACTTCTATTAAATGGCCACCAACAAGAAAATAAAGTGTGATATATCCACGTGATGGAAACCCATGTACCTGATGCTGGCTGCATGCTTCTCCTATTTCTCATCTCCCTTTACCATCTTTATATACACAGGCTCCTGGGATGCATTTACTCCACCAATCAGCACCTGGGGCTTGGTCAGAAGGCTGCTCTAGAGAAGCTGCTGGCACCCACTGTGCTTGCAGGTGAAAAGAGTTGGGAAGCAATTTGGAATTAACATCCTGTCAGGCACATCCTTGGACTAATAACTGGCAGGGGCAACTTTACCAGTATAAAGACTTCAGTCTTCTTGCCTCTGATCTGGATGATTTAGAGAGCGAATATGAAAAAGTGCATGTAAACGATAAACACCCAAGTAGGAGGTAGGAGTCAGGGGCAGAAATGAGAACTGGAAGAGGAACCCCGGGGACTTAAACTATATTAGAAATGCTATATTTTTAAAGCCAACCAGCATCTATAGGGATGGTTACTTTACAAATTTGTATGTGGATTTTATGGGTCTAAAATATTTTTATAATATATTTTTAAGAATTTTTGGAAATATTCACAAGGTAGCAACTCTATGCTTTCCAGTAGAATTCAGAACTGTATAAACATATTTAAGATGTAAAGAAAAAAAATGTCTTCACATTTGTCCTTCAAAGATAGTACACTTAAACCAAATCCAGAGCTAAAAGAGTAGGAATCTTTAAAGCAAAATTCTATAGCCACCTTGTCTTCCACTACTCCCACTGACCCCACTTTTCCTGTGCTAGATGCAGCTCATCAATACATATCTTTCCTACATTGTTTTCCCTCACTTGTCTTCCCAGCTTTGACCTCATGGTCAGCCATTTCAAGACATCAGTGCCTCTCCCCTTCAACTTCAACCTTGTCGGAATTCGGGTATAACATACCTGTATAACATACATTTTCCTTTTACCTATTTCTCTTTTTTTAAGATTTTATTTATTTATTCATGAGACACACAGAGAGAGGCAGAGACATAGGCAGAGGGAGAAGCAGAATCCCTGTAAGGAGCCCAGTGTGGGACTGGATCCCAGGACCGTGGGCTCACATCCTGAACCGAAGGCAGATGCTCAACCACTGAGCCATCCAAGCATCTTGCCTTTTACCTATTTCTATTTCCAGGCTCCTGATGTTGCTTTTTAAGTGACAAAACTCTACCAGTGGGATTCTCTACTTTAACAGTAGAACAACTGATGGTAGGCACTTTGAGGATAGAGACTTTGTTTTCAGTGTTGTTTCTACCCCTGTATTAATTAGCTAGGGCTGCCATAATAAAGTACTGCAAACTAGGTGGTTTAAGAATGGCTTAAGTACTGCAAACTAGGTGGCTATTCTCTGAGGAATACATGTACCTCAATGTTTATAGCAGGATTATCAACAATAGACAAACTATGGGAGGAGCCCAAATGCCCATGGGCTCTAATGAGTGGATAAAGAAGATGTGATATATGTTTACAATGGAATGCTACTCAGCCATCAGAACTGACGAAATCTTGCCATTTGCCATGATATGGATGGAGCTAGCATGTATCAAGCTAAGAGAAATAAGTCAATCACAGAAAGACAAATACCATATGATTTTGTTCATATGTGGAATATAAGAAACATCAGATGAACATTCAGGAGGGGAGAAAAGAGAGAGAGGGAAACAAATCATGAGAGACTCTTAACTTTATAGAGAATAAACTGAGGTTTGATGGAGGGAGGTCAGTGGGAGATGGGATAATGGATGATGGGTATTAAGGAAGACTCTTATGATGAGCTCTAGTTGTCATATGTAAATGATGAACCACTGAACTCTACTCCTGAACCAATATTGAACTGTAGATTAACTAGAATTTAATTTTTTTAAAAAAAGAATTTATTCTCTCACAGTTCTGGAAGCTAAAAGTCTGAGACCAAGGTCTATATGGGATTAGTTTCTTCTGAGGGCTGAGAGAAAAAATGTGTTTCATGCCTCTCTCCTAGCTTCTTTGGTTTACTGTCAATCTTTGATGTTACTGTGGCTTGTAGAAGCATTATCGCTCTGTCTGCCTTCATGCTCAGAAAGCATTCTCCTAGTGTGACTCTCTATGTCCAAATCTCCTCTTTTTATATGGGTACCAGCCATATTGAATCAGGAACCCACACAATCCCATTATGGGCCTCATCTTAATTATTTTTTTAAATATTTTATTTATTTATTCATGAGAGACACAGAGAGAGGCAGAGACATAAGCAGAGGGAGAAGCAGGCTCCATGCAGAGAGCCCGACGTGGGACTCGATCCCTGAATTTGGATCACGCCGTGAGCCCAAGGCAGACGCTCAACTGCTGAGCCACCCAGGCGTCCCGTCATCTTAATTATTTATGTATGCAACAGTCTTATTTCCAAATAAGTTTATACTCTGAAGTACTGAGTGTTAGGACTTTAACATAGAAATTTGGAGGCGGTACAATTCAACCCATAAAACCCCCTAGTCCTGAGATTTGAAGCAATGAAAGGTCTTTCCTTGAACTGAGAACAGCCATCTGGAGAAGAGGCTTTAGTTTGTTACCCAAGAAATATTCCTTGAACTCCATTGAAAAGAATTGAAGACATTGTCATTTCTCTTTTGAAATAAGTCCTTTACTTCAGTGTCCTGTTGTAATATGCAAAATTCCAAGTTTGTGTTTTAAGTTATTACCTACCTCTTTCCATTAAACAGAGCAGGGGATCCCTGGGTGGCTCAGTGGTTTAGCGCCTGCCTTCAGCCCAGGGCGTGATTCTGGAGTCCCAGGATCAAGTCTCATGTCAGGCTCCCTGCATGGAGCCTGCTTCTCCCTCTGCCTGTGTCTCTGCCCCGTCCCCCCCTTATGAATAGGTGAATAAAATCTTTAAAAAATAAATAAACAAACAGGAGAGCACTATTTTCCACCCAGTGTAGCCTTGGAACAGTACCATATTAGTTTCCCTAACGGCTTATTCTGACTTACAAATGTCGGGTTTACTTTGGCTTACTTATGAAGTTTGATTGCATGCATTCATAATTGAGTTTCCCTTTTGGTTTATTAATCAGAAACATCATATCATATCTCAAAGTGATAATTAGCTGGCAAGTTGTGGCAAACTGTAAAAGGGAGAGAATACTCAGACTAAATCTGCTTTTATTGAAAGTGTGCCGTTTAGAGTAACATCATTAAACATTCATATCGATAGCATGATTAATCTACTGCTCCATAATTTGACTCTTTAATATGTTGAAATGATCTCATAGGTATGGTTACCATTCAACATGAGATGGTTATTGGGTTACATGTTCTGAATTTATTTTATGCAATATCACCTCTGAAAAGATGTTGCTATAGATATTTAGATATAGATATAACATTTCCCTTTTCCTATTTACAGTTTCACTTACACTGTAGAAAACTAAATTATCATGTCACATGTTTGAACATTTTCATATCTGAGTGCCTACAGATAAATAAGTGTGAATGGTATTAACTGATACAACTTCTTCTCTAGACAGATATACTGAAAGCATCTGATTACTTTAAAATATTTAAAGCAGGGAAAATTGGAGAACATACAACTAGAACTTTCCTGATTAGCTTTAACTCTTTTTTTTTTTCTTTAAACCAGCCATTACTTGGGGGGGAGAGGAAAGGTTGATACACTCAGAATAAGAAAAAGGGAAAAAAAAAATATCTCTTTTAGAGGATAGCTGGGCAAGATCTAAAATAACGTGGAGGGGCGCCTGGGTGGCTCAGCGGTTTAGTGCCTGCCTTCAGCCCAGGGCATGATCCTGGAGTCTCAGGATCAAGTCCCACATCAGGCTCCCTGTATGGAGCCTGCTTCTCCCTCTGCCTGTGTCTCTGCCTCTCTCTGTGTGTCTCTCATGAATAAATAAAAAAATTCTTAAAAAAATAAAAATAAATAAAATAATATGAAGATCTTGGCCCAATAGAGAGCATAGTGGACAAGTGTTTGAACTTAGGCAAACACTTGATAGGCAAAACTCTATCCTTGCTTCTCACATTTGCTCTTTGTCATGGAGTGAATGACCCAGTAGAAGCCATATGCCCTTGGATGCCATTTTGACCAAGCTTTTGTCGACCCTTTCATATTTTCTTGGGTCCAAAAGAGCAAGACAATGAATAGAGAAAGCACAAAAACAAGGTTGCTTTATCAGTTCTCACTAGAGAAAGATCACCAAAAGAAGGTTCACCAAATTTCTCTTGCAATTAAGGTTTTACTTTTCCACATTTGTGTGAGAACTGGTCTCTGCCAAGTGTGTCATGGCAACTAACTCATAAAGTCTTCTTAGTAGATAACTGTACCAACCTAAACATCGGAGTTGACTGAGAATGAGCAACCATCCTCACAAACTTGCTTCAAGTTAAAATTAGAGCAAGTAAGAACAAGTCTGCCTCATGTTTCAACATTTAACATACAAATATTTATTAACAAACTGGTACAAGACATTCATACAATTTGTTCTTTAAGATCAATGAAGTTTCAACTCTCCATTCTTATAAGGGATCCCTAAACATCTTGCCTGGAAAACTAACAGTTAAGGAAGTCTAGACAATATCCCAAGACCAAGATTCTGTAGCCTTGTAGGCCTAGCAATCAGACTCAGATTCGCTCTCTGAACCATTTAGAGATTATTGAGAGATTAGAATTGATCCCTCAGGTCATAGGTGAGCTACAGGTCTGTCTGCATTTCTATACCCCAATTATCCAGAGGGAAGAAATGAATTACCAAATTATTTTAGCCAATCTGCATATCTTGAAGGCCACTAATTTAGCCACTTTTGACACCCATTGTGCTGGTTAAAAATCCACCAATTTAACCAATGAGATTTCCTTTCTGACATTCATTATACTATTTATTGAAGCTTGTGGTATTGCTCCAGTACAAATAGCTGCATCTGTTGTATGGGCCCCTTTTCTGGAGCCTTGGGCTTCCTTTTATGATGCTCCTGAGCCATGAGTGAGCTATGAGATGGCAAAGCTGCTCATATCTGAGGTGTAACTTCCATGAACTGTAAGTAATTTGGAGTAAATTCAAGATATCATAGCATTTTAGCAAATCTCTAAGACACTGAGATCTTTTATACCATTATTTAATTATCTATCCTCCTCTTTTTTTTTTTTTTTCGTTTTCTTTATTGCCCATGCGCTTCTTTTTGCAAATATGCATTCTCTTTTGGCTACTTCTCTTTCTTCAAGTATAGCTTCAGTATAGCTCTGATTTCTTATCTTGTGCCTTCCAGGAGGTAACCTTTTTCCTGTCACTATCTACATCGATAATTTCTCTAAGAGAAGACTCTAGACTACCTGCTTTAGAATCATCGGGAGTAAATTGTTAAAAATAGAGATTCCTGAGGAATACCTCTGAGGTTCCCCTAGAAATCTGCAACATTAACAGACACGGACACGGTCCTGCTTGTGATTCTTATACACACTGAAGTTTGGAAACACGCTCTATTTTGTGTGTTCCAGTCAAATAGTAAGATCTGTATTAAACATAACCTGTGTTCAGGTTGGTTTTATTTGGCATTTTTATTTGGCACATCTAGTTTCCAGCACATTGTAGAACCTTCATAAATATTCAATTACCAGAAAGCAAACTCTCAATTATTCAGGTGTGAATTAACTAGCTGATGGATTATCTCAGCTCTCCGCTTCTTCTGCCTTCTCCTTAATGCATTTTTGGCTATTTCTCTGGGGAACAAATCACTCATATGTTGCAACTTGTTAGTAAGTTTGATGAAAAGCCCACTTCTAGGTATATTAAAATGTATTTGGGGGATTTTCCATGCAATAAACATTCTACCTAAGAGCACCATCCCTTCTACAGATAATGAGGAGCTAGCTATAATATACACCAATCAAACAAGAGCAGAAAAGACTGACCTTACCCATTTCCTGGAAATAAAATGCTTCATAATTAGCTTTACAAATTACAGTACATATTGCTAAACATCCACATAAAACATAAATCCAGCAAGATTATTGGGTAATCAAACACAAGATAAAAGCTTCCCACAAGGGTCTGAATATGCCATTGACTGATATCCTTAGCAAAAACTGGGAGGAAGCTAGATGAAAAAGGACAAAGGCAACCCTTTCTTCTTAGATAGACCCACACAAATATAGTATAGGACAGAATATTTGGTCATCTGTAGTACTTCTTACAAAAAGACTTAACTACTTCACCACTTTTTCCATCTCTTAGGCCATTTTTCTTTCCATAGGGTTTTCTCAGGTCTCCTGAAATGTTATTGCAAAACCCAGGCTGACTTGTTGATTAAAGGCATATCAAGTTTTAGGACCTTTCTTACTTGATGGCAGTTTCTTATCTATCTGCAACTGTCTGGTACTGCAGCACACAGAGCATGGATCACTCACTTCCAAGTAATTTATGGACAGCTCAATACAGGGATTCATCATGTCTTTATACAGGAGGGGAAAAAAACTCTCTTTGATTTGAACAATGTCTAATATCTTAGTGAATTTTTAGCGTGTGGCACACTCACTCCGTTCTAGTGTATTCCGTGTCCACAGAGATCCTTTTAAGTTATCAACATCACCACATGCACACTTCTGTATCTTTCTTCAAAACAGGTTTTATGATGGCATGTCTAATTTTTTTCACTAGCTGTTCATCTTCTCTGGATTCATAGGCCTTTCACAATGAGGGTTTCACTCATATGATCTGGGAGCTGTGGGGTGGTTAAAGAACCTCTAAGAACACCTAAGCTTAAGTTATCATAGAAGATCTTCTAGAAAGTCTACATTAGTTTCTTTCAGGATACTCGGTGGCCCATACATGGTGTCAACTCAGTTACTGGCCATACACATTTTAGTGGATCACCCAGAGTCTGTTTTTCCATCTGTAAAAATGTAAATGATACCACTTATGTGGCTCCTTCTACACTTGGCCCGTCTGTATCACAAACAGCCTCTTAGCAGAAAGCTGGCTGAGACCAGAAGACATGGGGTTTAACAAATTTATAAATAGCCACTTTGTTCAATCACTGCCTGCTTCTCTCTCTCCATTCAATTATCCCAGAGGGCTGGGGCAAGGTAGAGTTGAGGGAAAATGGGAATAATGACAGATGACAAAACATATGGACTTCTATAATAATGTTCATAAGGAAGAAGCAGGTGAGATAAATTCTTATCCAGTCAGTCTAATACTTGCTAAAAAGCTGGCTTCTGTCTGTTGCTTGATTGCAGAGTAGCATGTGAGACCTATGTACTGGAAAGTATGGGTTTATGAATGAATATTCAGTTGAATTATGCAAGTGGCGTTGTCCTTGATAGAAGTCAAGTATAAAATACTCAATTCACACATTGCTTTATTATTCTTTAATATCAAGTCTCCTTGCTGTAGTGTTGGTATTGTTTGCATGGAAGGTAGTACTTTAAAATACCTCTAACTTTGGATAGACCAGTCCAAAATGATTTAATGCTTTTTTTTTTTTTTAAGTGCCCTATGGAAGCAGAAATATTTAAGAAACTGCTGCAGAAAAAAAAAAAAGGAAAGAAAGAAAGAAACTGCTGCAGGAGTCTTAGGGCAAAAGATGTAATCCTAGCATAGATTTTCAATGTCCAAAAAGAAAACAAAAAACAAAAGCACAAAACAAAACAAAAACAAAAACACGTAGAATAGAAGCTATGATTCAGATCTTTTTCTACACAAATGGTTTAACCTTCTTCCCCTGCACACTGAGAAGTTGTTTAGATTCAAATTTCAGTTGGAATACCTCTGACTGCACAACTGTGGCTGCTCAGAACTTGATTTAGGATATACTATGAGCTATTGGATTATGCAGTCTATCACTGTTTCTGAAAGGATGAGCATTTTGTGCTTTTTAGATGAAAAATGGAAAAGTTTCAAAGAATCTAGTTAAATCCCAATTAAATTTAGATCCAGAATTGTATTGCTCCTTTCCTGACCAAAGGGATTAAATTATATAATAAGTCTTTTTCAATTCCAATTTCAGGTTCTGGTTCTTACCTATTAAATCACCCCAAGTGCTATTACAGGTCTACCAAATAATACTCTAGCTTCCAACTCTGAAGAATGCTACTTTCTGTTGCTTTTAAAATGATAGCTCCAGAGCTTTTCCTCTCTGAACACTGTCTTTGCTATGACCAGTCCTTTTCCAAACTATTCTTATTTCTGCAAGTTTGGAAGTTTTGTTAGCTTTCAGGACCCGGGGTTTATTTATTGTAATTCTTTTTACATGTTATTGTTGGAGGATGGGAGGTAGTTTGGGGCAGTTTATATAGAAAAGAAGAATTTCACTATTAATAAAAACAACTGTGTGAGTCATATGGAGGTAAAATAGCCTATAGGCTTACTGCTGCATTCCCAGCCTACTGTTCTTTAGTTGTAAAAGAAAGAAAGGAGAGAAGAAGAAAAAAAGGAAAGAAAAAAGAAGGGATAGGAGGGAGGGTAGAAGGAAGGGCAAAATAATACCTTTGACTATGTCAAAATAACTCCTCCTTAAACTATGCTAAGACTGATTTTATTGTCACCATTTTGCATAAGCGACCACTCAGGATCATGTGAGAACAGAAACTTATTCCTTACTCTAAAATAGTAAACGATATATTTTTCCTTAAAATCAATTTTCTTAAATGGATTTTTCATACTGCAACCTCAGCTTTGATGCATTTGCATTCCAAAGTGAAAATGATCTGGGTAGAAGGAAATGGAAACTTCACCTGGTAACACCTCCTCATGCCTCACAGAATTATAAAGAACCAAGTCTCTGTAGATCTCATACTTGTACACTCAGCCCTAAGGAAAGGCCCTAGGGAGACTGACTATTAACAGAGTCCGGTAGAGAATTCCCTTAAAATGAAGAGACCTCTTTAAAGATAAATTACACTCACACCACTTCCCCATTTCTAGTTTCTGTTTCTCTGAAGTCAGGATTGCATGTATTTGGTTTACAAAAAATCCTTTCTGAGCTATCATTTCAATAACTTCAGTGTGCAAAAGCTTAAGGGAAGAAGGGAAACACAGAAAGAAGGAGACAGAGAAAAAAAGAGGAAGAAACAATTGATGTTACCCAGGACAGGGAGTGGCATTAATATTCCTGCAAATTCCAGATATAGGACAGGAGAGGAGGGGAGATGAAACTGTTGCCTTGAGTGGATAATATACATAGCCACCTTTCACTGGTGGCAAACAAGATGAATTAGCAGTTATTGGAACATTATTTCTTCTGTGATTATCTAGCTGAGTTCTGAGATGTCTTGCCAGCAGCCTCACATGATCTGGTGCAAGATAGGTTAGTATCAGGTTGAGGCTCTTAGCCCTATTCTAGGTCATATGTAAAGACAGATTTATGACAATTTGAGGAACTCAAAAACAAGCTTTCCCAAGAAAAGGCCCTCCAGTTAGGGTGAACCTCGTTCCATGGGCATCTATAAACTGGGCCCATTGACCTAGTACGTGTTTTTCAAAATCTGTTTGCTCAGGACTTTTATTTCTGAGTTCAAATGGAGTGAAAGGCTAATGCCTCATTGCAGCAGGCCAGAGCTGTCTTAATCAACTTTAGCCTGAAATATGTCTGACTCATGTAACAAAAACCTCCTCTTGCTTCCCCTGCAACAATTTTTAATTATAGTTTTACCTACTATTAACAAGAATATATTTCACCTTTGACTTAAATAATATAAGTAGTCGTAGTAGTAGAGTGTAAAAGATTTTCCAGAAATTTCTTTTTTAAAACATTCCAAAGGCAAATAAATAAATGAGACCACATCAAGCTAAAAAGCACAGTGAAAGGAACTGTCAACAAAAATGCAAAGGCAACCTACAGAATGGGAGAAGATATTTGCAAATGATATAACTGATAAGGGGTTAATATCTGAAATGTATAAAGAAATTATACAACTCAACATCAAAAAATAATAATCCAATTAAAAAACATGCAGATGACTGGAATAGATGTTTTTCCACAGTAGACATACAGATGGCCAACAAATGTGAAAAGGTGCTCAAGATCACTAATCATCAGGAAGATGCAAATCAAAACTACAATGAATTATTCCCTCATACCGGTCAGAGTGGCTAATATCAAAAAGACAAGAAATAACTAGTGTCGGCAAGCATGTGGAGAAAGGGGGAACCCTTGTGCACTGTTGATGTGAATGCAAAGTGGTACAGCCACTATGGAAAACAGTATGGAGGGTCCTCCAAAAATTAAAAATAGAACTACCATACAACCCAGCAATTCCACCTCTGGGTATTTATTTTTTTAAATTTTTATTTATTTATGATAGTCACACACACACACAGAGAGAGAGAGAGAGAGGGAGGCAGAGACACAGGCAGAGGGAGAAGCAGGCTCCATGCACTGGGAGCCCGACGTGGGATTCTATCCCGGGTCTCCAGGATCACGCCCTGGGCCAAAGGCAGGCGCTAAACCGCTGCGGCACCTAGGGATCCCCACCTCTGGGTATTTATTCAAAGAAAACAAAAACACTAGTTTGAAAGGATATATGTACAACCTTTGTTCATCACTGCACTATTTACAAGTGTCAAGATATGGAAGCCACCAAAGTGTTCATCAATACATGAAACAATAAAGAGGATGTGGTATATTTGTACAATGGAATACCACTCAGCCACAACAAAGAATGAAATACTGCCACAAATGACAATATAGATGGACCTTGGGGGTATTGTGCTAAGTGACATAAGTCACAGAGAAAGATGAATGTGGCATGATCTCACTTCTATGTGGAATTGAAAAAAAAAAGACAAAACAAAACAGAAATAGACTCACAGATACAGAGAACAGTCTGGTGGTTGCCAGAGGGGTAGGGGTAGAGAATTGGGTGCAACAGGGAGAAGGGGATTAAAAGTCACAAATTTCCAGTTATAAAATAACTGAGACACAGGAATGTAATGTACAACATAGAGGATATAATCAATAATATTGTAATGACTTTGCGTGGTGACCGATGGTGGCTAGATTTATCATGGTGATCACTTCACAACATGCATAAATGTCAAATTCCTGTATTGTACACCTGAAACTAGTATTGTATATCAACTACACTTCAATTATATATATACATATATATATTCATATTCCATGGAAAAAAGCATCATTTTCTAAGAAAGACTGATACTTGAAATGATGTGTATGCAGAAAAACAGAAGGAAACCTACAAGCTAAGCACAACACTATACCAAGAAAAATAAAAACCTAGATGATTAGGTAGCGACTCATTGCCCAGGAAATAATGTCCGTGTGGATGGTAATGGAAGCATATTAATAATGCTGTGCTTCTTTCTAAGTACCAGGAACTGCATTCCAACCAAGTGCACATATTGTCTCAATTCTGCTACTCACCTAAGGATTTTAATAAAGCTACATTGATCCACACCGGCTCTCTTACTAAGGCTTCATAACATGCTCATGTAAGAAATAGTTACAGCATATTTCCTTTCAGCAATTCAGTGTTATCCATTTGAGCATGTGGTTTTTAAGAATATCTGGGGACTTCTTGCTCTAAGAAAGTCACTTTCCTTTTGTAGGCAGTAAGATAATTTATCTGATCGTTAATCTATTAATTAGTAGACCCATATTCTGCATCTTCAGCTGAAAGAGGATGAAAACAAATTTCCATTAGACAGGACCACCTTCTGCTGGTTTCTGCAAGTGTTGTAGCCCTTGTGACTTAAAGGAATCAGGAAAATCCAATTACGGAGTTTGAATCAAGTCTTTGAAAAGTACAGTACAATGGCTTCTGCTTATTGCAACCACTTTAAGAAGCTAGGTTATTTGGGTCTAATAACTGACTGATTCAATTAAAAGGAGACAAGGAAACCATTTGCTGAAGCAAGCCACTGTGTTTGTTATTTAGCACTGTCATCTAAAGCACATCTCTGAAACCATGGCCTTGTAAGCCGATGGGTCTCCTTCTTTTCCCATCTATTAGAAGACTACTGGCAGGCTAGGGCACAACCATTTCCTACTTACTCCATCAGTTCTCAGCCAGGAGGCAGGGGTGTGCATCAGAATTTGGGGGTGCAATTACATGAGCAATTAGAACTTTGCAGGATTCTAATATATCAAGACATACAGCCATATGGGGATTCATGCTCCCAACCAAGGAAAATCACATTTCTGGGGCCTCTGCTTGGCAGGAGACAAACTAAGCAATAGCAGTACATTGTTATTCATTTAATTCACAACAAGAACAGCAGAAAGCAATCAGAGACCTGCTTCAGTTCTGGTTTTATGGTTAAACAAAATCCGCAGGCCTTGGATGGAAAGTTTAGAGAGCAACCAAAATTCAACATTAAGTGACATCCCAAAGAATGTACATGGACTCTAGAGACCAAAACCTAACTTCAGCATAAGTTCAGAATTCCTTTTATGTCGCATACGGTGATAACTTTATCTGAAACATTTGTTCTCTAGAATCTCTGAATATGTATTTATATATCTGTCAAAAACAAAAAGTAATTTATTCCATCAAATCTTTTTTTTTTTAATTGAACTTCAGGAATGTGAAGATACATAGAGAAATTGAACCTTACATCAAAAGTGCTCTATTGTTATGGTGGATGTCAGCCTGTGGTCTTTCAACTGAAAAGGCAAAAGGGAGACTACCTTCTCCACGTTCTAAAACATTTGACGGAGTTTAAAAGAAAAATGCAGGTGACTACAAGTGAGCCAATTCTAGGTGTATTCTTAGTATAGAGCCAACAGCATCGCTGCAGCACAGATGTGAGGGGGAAAAAATAGAGGTGTAAAGGAAAAGTTCCAGAGCTTTCTGGGCAACTTTTAAAAAAGAAGAGTGCAGAGAGGAGCCGTGACAGAGGGAAGAAAAAGTGCTTGATATATGGGAAGTGCATTCTGTGGTACCGGCGGGCATGATCAACAAGGTCGCAGAAAACTGTTTAAAAGTAATGCCAAGTATCTCACGCCTGATTAATGTACTATAATATGGCACATGTTTAATGAAAGAATCATTAACGAGTATAATTAGATGTTTAATTCAGTCCCTAGTCAATCACTTGCCCTTAAATACACCTAAGAGTAAATAACCTCAGCTATTTTGGTTTTTACCTTCATCTTGTCTTGAGTGTGAACAGGGGAATCTGTGGCACGTACACAGAGGTACGAGAACCCTGAATAGGCCAAAACATCTTTCTTTGAGAAATGCTTCCCCAGGAACCCAAAAGAGAGTCTGTTTTTAAGTTATTTTAGTTGCCTATTCTCTGTTGCCGATTCACCAAGGCGCGTTAACTTATTAAAGGCCCTCAGAAGGCTCAACATGAAGACACCTGTCTAAACCTTTGTGACCAGAACTTATTTGACTGTGGGCTCGTGTACTTGCCTTACTTATTACACGGGGCCTCTGTTGTGGGAACTCGGTGCTGCATGATCTTCTGTTGTGAAATGGTTGGAGGAGTTACTTTGACTTCTTCAGAGTTACACTGGATTGCGAAGCCACCAAAGTACTCGCATCCTTGTATCTTTGACGTCTTGTAGAGTTTTGATGAAATAGCTCTGTCATTTTTGACTTTTAGCCCCCCTTCCTCCGTCCCTGCTCAAGTCTACCAAAACTCAAATATAAACCCAATGGTGGGAATGGACCAAGAAATTACAGCCACAGGCACAATATACACAGACTCACCTCCATTCTCTGATGGCTGAGAATTCATTTAGCACATCAGTCTCATAATGCTCACTTCCTTACCCTGTATTGTGCTTTCTCTGAGAGAGATCCCCATGTAGAAACAGATTCTGGCAGGCTGGGCCCTCGAGTGTACCACGTGGGCACACTGAACCTGGCCCATGTTCACTGGGACCTCTATACGAGTGTGTACATGGCTGTCTCTCTGGTTAGACTCCCAGTTCCTTGAAGGAGACATCTAATAACATGCGTATTTTTATATATCTCCTGTTTGCCACAGAGGTACTTGAGTGTGGCTGGGTGACAAGTGTGAGAGTGAAAAGTGGTTGGGTTCCCCAACTTCTCAGCGATTTTAGTAATTTCAGATAAAGGCACTGAACCTAAAAATAAAGAAACCATGACTTTAATTACATTGTCATGGTTTGTTTACATTTCAATGTCCAAATATTTGCACACTGAAGTGGGTTTTTTATATTGCACATTGAAGGGTTTAAATGAAAGGAGACATGAAATTAAAAGTACTTTATACAAAAATGAGGAAGTAAAAAGTCTTTGTAGTTTCACTTTTGTAATGAAAATCTGCTAAACATCTTTTTAAAAGATTTTATTTATTTGAGAGAGAGAGAAAGAGAGAGAGCCAAAGAGAGAGTACAAGTGGGCAAGGGGCAGAGGGAGAGGGAGACGCGGACTCTGCACTGAGTAGGGAACCCTGTAGCAGGGCTGGATCCCAGACAGATGCTTAACCAACTGAGCCACCCATGCTTAATATGGCCAGCAGGTGCCATATTAAGCATTTTTTATAACTGCTTTACCACACACATGCATGGGAAAATATACAGAATCAGCATCAGAATTAACAAAAGGCAAATTAAGTAGGTAAAGACAAAAGCAATGAGACATTTGGTTCATGGGTCAAAAGAAAAAAGCAAATAGCCAAATAGAAAAAATTGGGAAAAGAAAGAACAATTCATGGAAGATAAAATACAAATGACAGTAAATATGAAAACTTGTTCAGCCTCACCAGTGATCAGAAAAATGCAAACTAAAACAACAAGATTGTATCTTCAACCACGGTACTGGCAGAAATTTAAGATTTATAATATTCAGAGCTGGCAGTGATAAATGGAAATAGGCACTTTCATACACTATTGGTGGGAGTATAAATTGATAAATCTGTTTTGAAGAGCATTTGGCAGTATCTCAAAATTTCAATTTGCAACTCTTAGCTAACGAGGACTCTGCAGAAATACTTTCATATGAGAACAAAGAATTGCATATGGAGTATGGAGAGTAGCATTGTTTGTAATAGAAAAAAAATTGAAACTAAATTAAATATCCCCCAACACAGGAATTTTAAATTAATAAGTGTGTATTCAACACTTCCATACAACACCCAGTGCTCGTCACAAGTGCCCTCCTTAATCCTCATTACCTATCTCACCCATCCCTTCAACCGACTTCCCCTCTGCTAACATCAGTTTCTTCTCTATAGTTAAGAGTCTGTTTCTAGGTTTGCCTCTCTTCCTTTTTTTTTTCTCCTTTGTTCATTTTGCTTCTTAAATTCCACATATGAGTGAAATCATATGGTATTTGTCTTTCTCCGAGTTACTTCGCTTAGCATAATACTCTCTAGCTTCCATCCATGGTGCTGTGAATGGCAATAATTATACATTCATACTATGAAGTACTATGCTGACATTAAGAATAATGAAGCAGACTTTAATGGATTGACTTGGAAAGATCTCCAAAACATATTGTTAAAAGAAAAAAATTAAAAGCATATTGAAAATTTTAGATTTGAGTATAATACTATATATATATTTGCATATGTTTATGGAATGAATGAATCTGTGACTTGCAAAGGCTTTTTAAGCTACTCAGATATCAGATGCACTGATCTGTTTTGAATGAAATACTACATTTGAAATGAAGAAGCAAAATACGCTGGAGCAGAGTTGGTATGATGCTCACCAAGCTCAACAGTTGTGACTTCTTTTTTTTAGTAGTTGTTACTGATGGGAGAGGAGCTAACATGTTTTATTCTGTACAGTTCTGTAAAATTTGAATGATCTGTAACAAAAAAATTACATATGTCATTTAAAAAATCTGTTTGGCCTCTAGTAATCAAAAGACATGTTATAGCCATCATATAAACCTTCTCAGCTTCACAAATATGCCTGGCAGTTGAAAGTTTCTAATAGCTAATTGTGCAGGTGTGAGGAGCATCACCCACGGACTCTTCAGAGCAAAAAGCAGCCAAAATGTTTCTTAATAATGATCAGTACATCTAATTCAATGACTTAAATTAATCATCTGTTTGTTTCCTTCTAACATAGATTACTTCTCAGATTACCTGGTAGGCTGTGTGTCAGTACCCAACTCTCATATCCAACTCTGATCTATCAGAGGGAGGGGAATGATGTGATGAAAGACATCATGACTTGAAACAGGTCAAAGGAGTGGAGATAATGGTGAAACATCTCAACTCTGATCCCTCAGTAGATCATTTTGCAGAGCACCATTGGAAGCTATAACTAAAATGATTTCAGGAAAGTAAATAATCCCCAGGGATTAATAAGGATATCTAGCAGTGTTAGTATTTACAACCCACCTAAAGCATGCTTTTTTTTATTGACCCTTCTACTTATCGACATAAAGGACAATCAATATCTATCTATACTGCCATACAATTTTATAATGCCAAGCGAGTAACGTCTCAATTTCCTCTGTCGACTCTGATTCCTCACTGCTTATCTTGAAAATCCTTTTGCCAAGGTAATGATCTCCCTATTAAGTTGTGGTTGAATCATTTGTGCTCAATAGAGGGTGCATTCAGTTCAAGCGATACATTTTCCAGCAGCATGAACACTAACAGGGAAGCCCACTGTGCACACCACGCATGTCACATGGCTCTTTTTTCCAGTGAAGGACACTGAAAAACTATATAAGAGCTCATTTTCCTCTTGACTTATCATCTGTATACTCGGTGGACAGTTTGTCACTACTAGTTGTTCAAAACAAAAATCCGTTCTCTCATATTGGACTGTTAGAATTTATAAACATGGAGCTGACCCACCTATGTACAACTAAATTTAGTTACAACAGAAGATGTAACAAATGTCAGCAACTGGCTATAACCTGACTACATCTTAATAACAAACAGCAAAATCTCCCCTTCCATTTTGAGTGCATTTTTACAAGATTTATTTTTTTTAATTTTTACAAGATTTATATAAACTTATTATAGCACCCTCCCAGATACCATTTTTATTGGCTGTACCTGCATTTTTCAGTCAGAACGCTTTAGAAAAATCTCTTTCCCTTTTGAGAAAAAAGAAGTCTTAGAGTATTTTTAAAATACAATTTTTAATTAAGCTAAATTCTCCTACTATCAGAGAAGCCAGCCTTTATTGACACAGTGCTCTTGTGAATATGTACAATTTTAATTGAATTCAGGTGATATTTCAGTGCCTGACCATTGTATAAAACAGCTTTTCTGTAGTCATCTGCCTTATGTCACTACATGTTCTCTGATATATGCAGTAACATTCATTCAGCAAAGATAGCTCCTGGTAATAACTGTTAATTGGGAAAAATTATAGAAAATAAACAGCATAATAACCCCCAAAACATTAGTGCAGATGTAGTAACTATAAAAAGGATAATCAAATCACCCTCTGAGGCATTCCGTTGCTTTTCATATTTGGACCAGAATTAAGTAATGAAAAATGAAACTTTACCAATTTACAGAGAGAGGAGTAGCTGGCAAAAAAAAAAAAAAAAAAAACAAACAAACTTGTCACGGTTTAATTTGAAGTTTTCTAGCTTATTAAAATTTTTCTTTTTGAATTCTAAATTCCCTGAAGCATTGTCAGTCCAGGGGCAGGGTAGCTTGAAGGTTGACTAATTGGGCAGCTCACCAATGCCACAAAATGCCTTATGTACCTCTTTCCACATTACTGCTCTGCCCCTGTGTGATCTGCTTAGCTTTCTTTCTGGTTGCAAGTGGCTGCAGCTATTTTAGCCAGAGGAAGAGGAATTGTTCACTAAGCATTCCCAGAAGCCTTCAGCTGACTTTGCCTCACATCACATTGGCCCATGCCCATTCCTAAATCAATAGCAGGAAGAGAATAGAATTCCCAACCAATGGTTTTTGTGAACATGATTTTGTGGAATAGGGTGAATCACCCAACACAATTCTGGTTCAGCTCAAAGAGAATAAATAGTTTGGTGAATGTTTATTGGATAGATATTAAACAGTATCTGCTACTTCCCAGATTTACTGCTCATTATACGCATGGCCACCTCTCCATGAAAGTGTGTGCCCACTGGGGATGGATGCTAGTTCATACATTTGTATGTTCAGTGCATGTTAGATAATCGGTAAATACTTTTCAATTAATGAACAGACGAATGAATGAATATAAGAATATTCAATCCATAAGAATCGAAAAGCATTTATGAGATGTTAACAAAGCTTTAGCTTTAGGGGTTCCTTATGAGAAGAACCTAAGAAGAGCTATAGAAATGTGTTCTTATGATCATCTATCATAAAACTTGCAAAACTAAGTTATATTAACTGGAGTTGGTTAAAATCGCTGACTTGACTCTGACTGGCCTACCTTCCATAACATTTCTCCTAGTGCTTGGAGTAACCATGAGTATTTTAGGAATTCAGTTACTGAAAGTTGAGTTGGGGATACATTTGTTTTTAATTCAGTGGGATATATTCATGTGTTTCTCAGTCATTTCCACATATGGTGATGTTATTGCTAGCCACCTGGGTTAGGAATGGTTTCCAGAAATACCCCTCCACCCACCCCATACTGAATCACTGCAAGATGATACAAAGGTGCAGGGCCAGAAGCATTGTCATGATTAAACATGCCTTACAGTACCTGGTCCTGAAAGAATGTTAATAGCAAAAGAGAAAAATTGAAAGGGAAGAAGCCAGAAACCACTCTGTAGTACATTTAAAAAATTTTTCAATTTTTTTCAATCACCAGATATGTAAAATTTTTAAACATTCAGTTCTTATCAAAGTCCAATCAGAATAGAAATTATCTCCTGTCAAAAATATATTTGAGGGGTGCCTGGCTGGCTCAGTCAGTAGAGCATGGAACTCTTGATCTCAGAGCAATGAGCTTGAGGCCACACTGGGAGGAGAGTTTACTTTAAAAAAAAAAAAATTTATATATATATATATACACACACACACACACACACACATATACAGACACAGACACACACACAACAGATACCTTTCTTTCACTTTTAATGGATGTTTCACAAAACAGAGTTTATCAGAATTCCTTTTTTATAGGATATAATTCTATTGCATGTACTGCTAAGAACAAGTTTTCCTATAATAGTTAATATATTAGAGAAACTCAATAGGTTTTCTTAAGTTTAGCAGCCATCACAAAACTTCACATAATACCACCCATAGAGAGTTATGGAACTGAAAGAAATGTTTTCTAAACTACTACTAAGGCCAAATTTCAACAACCATGCTAGGGAAAATAAATTTCCTTTTTATTCTCTTTATAGAATTATAAAACCATTGCCAAAAGAAGAGGTGAGGAGGTTATGTAGCCAAACATGCAGCTAATGGGTAATGGGTATGCCATTCCAATACAGCAACAGCCTAAGATGAGGATAATAGCTAATTCCTATGGAATGCTTTTTAAAGACATTGCATGTGTTTTTACTTACTTAAATGTATTTACAGTAACTCAGTGAAGTTCTGTATCGGAGCAGAATGGGCTTTATAATGTAGCAGTGACCTATAACCCTCCAAATCTCAGTGACCTTAATACAATGAAAGTTCACTTCTCTCTCCCCTTTTCATATGCTGTAGTAATAAATTGTGCTCCTTTTTTTTTTTTTTTTTTTTGGTCACATGGAGACTTAGTATAACAGGGCCTCTACCACCTGGAATATCTCCAGTCACTATAACAATGAGGAAGAAAATGTCAAATAGCATATTGATTCTTAAAAGCTTTGACTGGGAGTAACACCCATCACTACTACTTAAATTTTGTTGACCGAAGCAAGTCACGTGGCCATGCCTGACTTAAAAGAAATGGGCAAAAACAGTCTCTCTCTCCATTTACGTAGAAGAAAGGTATTTGCAAATAGCCGATAATGATTACCGCAGGTACTATTCTCACTAAGTCGACATAAAGGAAAACTGAAGCGTGGAGAAAACTAAGTAACTAGCCAAAAACTATACAAATAGTAAAATGCAAGGTTATGATTCAAATACAGGCTCTGGTGCCCACAAGCTTAACCACTTTGCTTCCACCTCCTTGGATGAACATTCTTGGGTAAATCCTTAAGCTCTGGAATAGAAAATGGTATTATCCCAAGATTTAAATTCTTTCTAAAAAATTATGACAAGTAATACAAGCAAGATCTACACATTCTCTAGTTTAATGAGCAATATAGCCTATATACTCTCAATCATTACATTTATTCAGCAGTTCTAAAGCACATTCAGAAGTTAAACATGAATGTAGTTATTCATTTATGATGTGTCATCACATCAGTTTCATGGAGAAAGATCAGGGGAGGCAACTCCTCTCACACTGACTGGAGGAAGAAATTATCTGCAGATTAAGGGCTATCTATTGGGCATCTAATAGCTGTGAGGACTCAGTGCTAATGATCAATATCTGCCTTTCCAACCTGCCCTTCCTTTTTTTCCCCCTTCCTTTCGTCTCCCATCTCTCCTCTTTCCCCAGTACTTCCGTATTCTCTTTCACCTAAATATTTTGTGTTCCTGGTAGATGGCAGGTATTCGGAATTGGAGCGATAAACAGAAATGAGATCTGTCCTCTGTCTCCAAGGAACTCACCATCACAGCCGTCAATGATATGCACAAATGCAATATAAGATTCAGTGAGACATACTGGAAGTCTTTTGAAATTCAAACTCCAAACATATGCCTGATTTTATAGGGGCAGGACCAGACTATAATTTGCCAGGATGTGTTTATTACAGCTCTCCGCCAGACACACACTATCTTTCCTGACTTTTGTACCCACATTTGTTTATACTGATACATGGTGCCTATCACCTTATGCCTAGATAAGATTTCAAGTGTTTTCCCTGAAATCACTCAAAATTATAGTAAAGAGATACATTTATAAACCATCCGGGAACACTGGATCTTGGATTCCATGTTCTTTGGCATCTGTTAGTAAATAAATATCTTCCTACCTTCATTGGCTTTAGGGTATACGTTGTTTACCTGTGGCACAGCAAAACAAAAACAAAATCTCCCATATTTTGTGGAGAAAATTCTGTGTTTGACTCTTCTGGTTCTGAGAGTTGTTTACAGCCATCTGGCAGAAACTCTTACTTGTACTTCACCTGCAATGATTTGTGTGTCAGGCTTTTTGTCTCTTATGGTGCATGAAGAGGACAAATGAAAGTCCTTTCCCCTGCAATGTCTCTCCTGCTCATAAAAAGTGATTTTTCCAAACTTTAATTATGGCCGTGATATCCTGTCTCCATTCTTAATGTCGGAGGCCTTATTTTGCTTTCTTCTTCAATTACATCTTTTTCAAGTGCTTCATGTGTTTAAGTCTGCCATAGGTCCTTCACTGTAAAGAACAAAGGTAACATTTGTGCTGCATTTACAATGGTCTTATCTCAATCTGTGCCTTCAGTTTTCTGTGTAGAAGTGTACAGGTGGTTCTGGAGTTACTAAAATATTAGTGGACACAGTGGCTATGATGAGGTCTGCCAAAGTGTTAGCATTTTCAAGAAGTTCAAACTGGAAGCAAGTATTTTGTTTCATCTTAAGTTTTCAGAGATCATAATATAATGCAATATAATGAGCATATTCCCTGTTTCAGAATGAGACTCTGAGGACAGTTGAGGAAGGATCCTGAATTCAGTTATTCTGTACTGTATTTTCTTTCTGGGCTTGAGGAACATCTTTCCACATAGTTTCTTTTAAAGCAAATGCTGTATAATTCTTTTGAAATATTAACAGGATTTCTGCAGTTTTCAGGATTCTGGAAAGCTCAGGAAAAAAAAAGAAAGCTGGTTTTACAGTAATGGTGCATAATAAGCAATCCTCTCCCTCCACCCACACTGAAAAAACAATTTCAGTGGTTTAAAACAAGCCTTTATTTCTCACTCATGAGGCTGCAGGCCAGCTGTGGCAGCTCTGCTTAAAATGTTTAGTAGGTTCAGGTTGCTCCACATCTCTCATTCCTGGTCCCAGGCTGAAGGGGCAGCTGTCTCGGGCATGTTCTTCTCGTGGGTGGGCAGGGGTGCCCGAGGGCACAGTGAGAGGGAGAGAGAAGCTGGGGCTCACTCCCAGCTGAGCATGGAGCCCGACCCAAGGACACTGAGATCAGGCCCCTGAGATCAGGCCCTGAGCAGAAACCAAGAGTCAGACACTTAACCAACTGAGGCACTCGGGTGCCCCTACCTGTGATTTCTAGTCATGTATTTCAGCATGCTTCAAAACACCTTTATTTTTGTGGGTATATTTCTTCTGTTATTTGATACATGCTTTTTTGCTTCTATTTATCTTTCGTGACTTCCATTTAGATCAAAGGATAGTATGTATTTCTACCATAATTTATTTATATTGTTATAAACCACCTAATAATATGGTTCTTTTCCAGATGACATTATCACTTTATTTTTTTAATATTTTATTTATTTATTTATGAGAGACTCAGAGAGAGAGAGAGACAGAGAGAGAAGCAGGCTCCATGCAGGGAGCCCAGTGTGGCACTCGATCCCAGGACCCCAGGATCACGCCCTGAGCTAAGGCAGACGCTCAACCGCTGAGCCACCCAGGCATCCCAACATTATCACTTTAAAAAAAAAAAAAAAGTATACTTCTTTTCTAAGTGAGATTATAACTTTTTAGAAAACTAACTTGTGCTTTGGCCTACTTCTAAATATGAGAAAGAAATAATTATTTCTTTAAATGTTTTCATTAAAATAAATATAATAAAGCTCCTTCTTGTTGTTCTGAGCTTTTATTTAAAATCTAGTTAGTTAACATATAGTGTAATATTAGTTTCAGGACTGGAATTTAGTGATTCATCACTTATCTACTGACACCAGTGCTCATCACAAGTGCCCTCCTTAATACCCATCAGCCATCCCCCTGCCCACCTCCACTCCAGCAACCCTTAGTTTTTTCTCTATAGTTAAGAGTCTTTTTTCTGATTTGCCTCTCTCTTTTTTTTCCCTTGTTCATCTGTTTTGTTTCTTAAATTCCACATATGAGTGAAATCATACATTGTCTCCTTTAATCCAAAACAGAACCCTACTTTCTATCCTAACTGAAGATGTGAAAATATTTTCTGTATATTTAAATTTGTTATTATTCATTGAGTAAACCAAACATAGATTAAATCAAGTTTTAAATGCTATATATAGTTTTAGTTTTTCAAAGTTCTCTTAGCTGGTGAAATTTGACATACCATATATTTGCTGTAATAGTTTGTAACTTTAAATAATCAAAAGATTTAAAAATTGTTGGTTTAGTTTGAATGCATTAAACTCATAACAACAAATATCCTTTGAAGTAAATGTAATTTGCTAAATAGTACCATCTGCAGATAATGTGGCCTTATGAAGTCATATGAAAGTACACAGAATAAATAGTAAACTTTGATGTTTGTATTAGAGATTGGCCAAATGGTATGTGTTCACTGTAACATCTGTGATGTCTGGCTTATTCACAAGTCCCAGGAAATATGGTACAGCCAACAGTTGGTCCTTCCAGTGCCATAGTAAGATGTATGTTCAATTTCATGAAAATGAATCATGGGCTGAAAAACATTTGTGATTTTGGTTAGACATACAAAAATTTATTTTCTTCTGGAGGCTAGGATTATTATTATTTTTTTGGTTCTGGATTTGGCTTTGGTTTGTTTTTTGCATACCAGCTTTGAGAGGTGGGACCTGTGAGAAAGGTAACCAGGTATCTTCACAGCAATGACTCCAGGTAAAAGTTGGGCCTCCAACCTAGCATTCCACTCTGGGCTGCAAATGAGCAACTGGAAACTCAGCACCTCATTCCAGGAGCTGAGTGAGTCAGTCTTCATATTGCAGTGTTCTGTTTAACAACTTTAATGAGATCTAATTTATATACCACAAAGATCATGCATTAAAATATACAAGTCAGTAATTTTTCATACATTGACAGAGTTGTGCAACGATCACCATAACCTAATTTTAGAACATCTTCATCATCCCCAAGAGAAATCCCCCTAATCCATTAGCATTCACTCCCCATCCCATCGCCACTTACCCACAGCCCTAGACAGCCATAAGTCTGCTTTCTATCTCTGTATATTTGCTAGTTTTGGACATTTCATACTAATGAAAGCATACAGTATGTGGCTTTTGTTACTGGCTTCTTTCATGGAGCATAATGTGTTCCAATTTCACCTATGTTGTAGTATATATCAATACTTCACTTCTTATTACTGACTAATAATATTCCATTGTATGGATATACCACATTGGTAGCCAATCATCAGTAATGGACATTTGAGTTTCCACCCTTTGGCTATTATGAATAATGCTGCTATGAACTTTTGTATACAGGTTTAAGAGTAGACATATGTTTTCATTCCTCTTGGATATATACCTAGATGTAAAATTGTTGGGTCATAGTAGACTTAAACATGGTAACTCTATGTTTAGCTTTTTGAGGAGCTGCCAAATTATTTTCCAGAGTGGCTGTGCCATTTTACAATTCCATCAGCAGTGAATGAGGATTCAAATTTCAATACATCCTCAGCAACATCGTTATTGCTTTCTTGATTATAACCATTCTATTGGGTGCGAAGTGGCATCCCATTATGACGCTGGCTTGCATTTCCCTAATTACTGATGATGTTGAGCATCTTTTCATGTGCTTATTAACCATTCATGTATCTTCTTTAGAACAATGTGTACTTACATCCTCTGCTCATTTTTAAAATCAAGCTGTCTTTGTATAATTGAATTGTAAGAGTTCTTTATATTTTCTGCATAAAATTACCTTAGCAGATATGTCATTTGCAAATATTATTTTACATTCTATAAGTGGTCTTATCACTAACCTGATGGTGGTACTTGAAACACAAAAGCTTCAGGGTGCCTCAGTGGCTCAGTCGGTTGAGCATGACTCTTGACTTTGACTCACTCAGCTCATGATCTCAGGGTCATGAGATCAAGCCCCACGTCAAGCTCCCCACTCAGTGGGAAGTTTGCTTGAGATTCTCTTGCTTTCTCTGCCCCTCCCCCTGTCCATACTCTCTCTCTCTCTCTTTCGCCCAAAAAATAAATAAATCTTAAAAAAAAGAGAAAGGTTTCAACTATTGTGAAGTTAAACATATCTCTTTTTCTTCAAGCACTTCTGCTTTTTGTATTGTGTTTAAGAAATCATTGCCTAACCCAAGGTCACAAAGATATGTTGTTGTGTTTGTTTTCTTTTAAGATTTTTATAGGTATGGCTCTTACATTTGGTTCTGTGATCCACTTTGCATTAATTTCTGTATGTGGTGTAAGATAGATGTCTAACTTCATTCTTGTAAATGTGGATATTTAGTTGTCCCACACTATTGAAAAACTATTTTTCCTCATTGAGTCTCAACCCCTTTGTCGAAAATCAACTAAACATAAATACTTATTCACGATAATTCATTTTTGATCTCTCAATTCTATTCCATTGACGGATATATCTTACTTTTATGATAGTATCATAGTGTCTTAATTATTGTAGCTTTATAATAAGTTTTAACATCTAGTAGTGTGAGTCCACTTTGTTCTTTTTCAAGATTGTTTAGGATATTGTGGGTCCCTTGCAGCATGGCTTAATTTTAGAGTCAAAATGGAATACTCTTTTAGTCTATTTTATTTTTTTGTTGGTTTATTTTCTGCCTGAATTACACATAAAAAGCCTGGTAAATTATCTCATAAATTAAATCATATGGGTGTGATTAAGGGAAGGGTTGGTGACTTTTATACAAATACATATATTCAAAACTAAAATACCTCCAAGCGTCAGATATTATAAAATTCTTGGTTAAGGAAAAGTATATATTTGAATTTCATACTCTAATAACTCTGATACCCAATTCATCTAACAATTTATCTTCTTGCACTAAAATATCCACTGAAGCAATAGTGGTAAATTAACATTGATATGATTGTGACTAGGTTTGGAAGGGCACAAACCACATGACATCCTGAGCAAAAAAAAAGGAGAAAATTCACTTTTAGCCCTTTCTTATATACTTACTTTGAACTTTTAACCGTACAAACTTGTTTTGAAAAAAAAAAAAAAAAAAAAGACCATGTCCTTAAAACCAGAGAAGAGCAGTCATAGAAATAATTCATAGAATTGAGAAAATGATTTCTGGTTTCATGCTTTGTCCAACAATCATGATCTTTGCTTGGGTTGGAGTTTGTTTTGGTGGCAAAGGTGTTATGGAGAGACTTCCACAGTGGGAATAGTCCTAAGAATTTTATACACCCCCCCTCTCCATTCCCAAGTTGAGAGAATTGATACTATAAAACATTGAATCCATTCTCAGCACATTTTCCTTGTGTGGGAATTTCCTTTTTATTTAGATTGTGTTCTAGTAAATTTGTTAAATTATTTTCATCTGTCTTTCCTTCTCTTGTTCTTAATAATTATGCAAAAGTTTGCTGGCTGAATAGAATGAACTCCCCTATTCTTTATGTGTTTTTTTCAATGATAGATTATTAAGAAGTACTTCTGGTATATGTAGTAAACCTTTTGCAAATGATCAGTATTTGATCAGAATTTTTGAAAGAATGTTTGGAGGGCATTTCACAAACAAGATTTTGGTGCTGGGTTTTTTGTTTTTTTTGTTTTTGTTTTTTGTTTTTTTTAATTTTTAGTTTTGTTTTTCCTGACACTAGTCTTTTTATGGTAGAGTTGCCAGATATGCCATAAATTTCAAAAAGGCCATTCTTGTCCTAAACTAGTTGACCCTTCAGTGCTGTCCTCAGCTCAAGGCATTCTACTAGACCTCACTGCCATTTTCTGAATAATTTATGTGATTTACAATGCCTTTAAAAAGCACGGAAACATCTCTGTGTGTGACTTGTTTGCTTTTGATTTACAGTGACATCTTTTCATACTAGCCCAAAGTTGCTGAAAAACTTTTCTGAAACATTATGCTTTTCCATTCATACTTAGATTACTATAGTTCCGTTATCAGTGACCTCAATTTTCTACCCTGTTGTTTTTCAAATTAAAAAAATACGTGTGGGCAGTCTCTTCATAAAATCACATATAAAAGTGCTTTTACCCAATAGATCATTATCCTCTGTGCACTCCTCCATTACCAGTGGTTACCTGACCTTTAGAAATAAGGAAAGCATTATGAGCATTTATTGAGATATTAAAAACTGTAATATTTATGTTTCTTAGGGTCAGCTGGAATATTTTACATTGCAGCTATGATGGTGACTCAGAGACTGACGTGTGGTTGGTAAGTGGCCCTTGTCAGGGCTCTCTGATGGCCTGATAATAATAAAGAAGGCAAATGAGGAAAATTCTGTCTGGTTCAGTGAGATAGGCATTTGTAAAGAAGATTGAGCACATATGAAGTGCTCTACCCTACACAGAACATAAGGAGATACAGAGGATCTGCCAGTGTGGGCGCCTTATCATTTAAATTAAGCATCCCGGGAAGATGCTAAACAGCATCAGCTAAACAAGGAGTCACATAAATTGTTGGCAGGAAAATTCAGAGGTCGGGATCAGCAGCAACAGTATATGATTAAATAAAGCCGTTTTTCTAAAATACATAAAACAAGATCACCCCTTGTCTTCTGGGGAACAATTGTTTCTACTGTTTAGAAAACATAACTCGGATGATTTCATGGACATGATTATCAGCAACAGTGATTGCATCAAGGACACATGAGCCTTGTGATTTTTTACTGTTGAACAAGGATTTTGTAGGGAAGAAAAATGATGTTGATAAGGTTTAAGATCGTGTGATGTAAGACCATTGTTTTCTGGAATCCATGTTTCATAGCAAGGGTTTAGATAAACTGAAAAGGCAAAATAAGGTAATAGTTGCAAAATGACTATCAGAGTCAAGTAAGTGCTCACTAAGTGTTAGCTATTCTCCCTCACCATCATCATCGTCATCATTTTTTTCTAGTGGATGGTTATAGTTGTGCTTGGTCAAGTAGATACTGTTTTGATGAAGGTCTTCTGTTTTACTCCTGTTGAAGAACTTTGTGCTCAGCATATAAGCCCCACGCTTGTACCCTATTTTAGCTCTTTAAATTGTCAATGGTCCACAGTTAACTTTGATTGTCTTATATTAAGCACTGAAACAGTTATATATGTTTAAAAAACAAACCTTGTTTCTAGTCTTACTCTACCACTCATTTTCATGTGTCCTAGAGTAAGTCTTATTCTCTCTAGGTCACAGAATAGATGATATCTATGAGCCCCTTTCATATCTAATATTCTGTGGGGTAGCTCAAGGGGGCAAAATTTCAGGAAGAGTATTATAATATATTGCATTCACTTTTAATCTGTCCTTGGAAGTCACTTCACTTCTGCCCTGAGCAAGCTCCACATCTTGTTTAAGAGTGTCATTTCCCTGAGTAGTACTGCAGGCTGCAGAAACTTCCATTGCGCAGTGTGGATGCTGTGGATATTAAATATTTACTAGGGATAAAAATCTGCTTGAACCTACTTGGAACCAAAAATTGAACTTTCTGTTTCATAACAGAGAGATAGATACCTGTTGTCTTCAAACTATCTTTTACTATTTGTATTGCCTTTGACCTTCATGCAGAATTCTATAGCAAATGAAGTCAAACTTTTTTTCAACTGTTTATCCCTGGGCAGTACCATCTGATAGGAATAGTATTCCATCAAAATGCATTTTTTTTTCATGAGGAAGTCTCACTGCAATACATCATTAGAGTGACAGCCAGTGTATTATACATTACAATAAAACATCCCCAGAGCAAAGGTACATGTGATGATGAATTATGCTAATATGTTATTGTCATTATGTTATCAGCACTCAGAGAGTGATTTAGTGAGATACATCATCAGTGAGAGATTATCTGATTCCATATTACTCAAAAAATGACACCATCATGGAAAACCACAAGGAGATTCAGTTGATTAATAGGGTTGGTGATATTCTAGTGCCAGAACTCATGTACAGTGGTATATTAAAATGTCCTTTGAAACTGAAAACAAGCTAAAGAAAGATGAGTCCATGAGGTGAGGTTGTAAAAGCACTGTCAATTTAAATACTATTACTGTAGACAGAGTGGATGGTTAAGTATAAACCAGAAGTCATCCTTTGTCCTTTATTCAAACATGTGACAGAGATTTAGTTCTACTTAATTACTTTAAGAAAGCTGAGAACTTCTTATAAGAAGCTGTTATAAGACCACTGGTTATCCTAGATGTCTACAATCTATAGGTGACACTATAATGATATATGTGTTATATCCCAGTCACTGAACCCACCAAACATATCATGATCCTCTTGCTGATTGACAGCTTATTCAGGACATAAGTGGGCCACTTTTGTTATAGCATCTTCTTTTGCACAGAACCTTGTAACATTAAACACTCAAAAGGTACTTGCCAAGTTGAATTGATGATTCTCTTAAAGCTTTCTGTATTCAAAGCCACAAAATAACATCTGACACCAAATTGTCTGATGAAAAGAACCAGAAACCATCGGTTGCAAATTTAACAACAACAACAACAAAACAAACCTTCATTTTTCCTGTCTCTGCTTGTTCTGTTGCAATTGCAAAAGCCAATGCTTTTTCCTCACAGCTTTCATGCTCAGGTCTCTAACCCATCCATGGTCAGAACGGGTTTGGGAAGAGAATAGGTTAGCAGGGTAGATTTCACTTAATTGGTATGTTCTTGATCTCATATCAAGATCTGAGCTTGCTGGATAATTGAAACTAACACGTTTTTTCTCATGAAATATGTTCATGGGTTATTTGGGGACTTCCTCTCAATTACTTTATGTCTCTTGCCTGAAGATGTCCTCATAGGCTGTGCCTTTTAGAGTTTACGGTCATTTCATCAGTCTCTCTTTTCCAGCTATTCACCTCTTTATTGTCATGTTACATTTTTGGATAAAGTCCCTTAAAAAAAAAAAAAGCTGGCCCCATTCCACAAGATCCCATATCCGATCCACAGGAAATACACTCCTCTGCCTGTTGTCAATGAAAGAAAGCATAGCTGGATACTAATAATAATGACAATAACTAAGTTTTGCTGAGTGCATACTATGGTCAGGCTCTGCTGCATGTATTAACTTACTAAACTTTCCCAAAAAGAAAAGGGTGGTATTATTATCCTTGACTTACAGTTGAAGAAACCGAAGCACAGGGAGATGGATTTGCCTAATGTTACAAGACCCAGAGATGAGAGCCAAAACTCAAGCCTTGGCGGTCACAGCTTTACTGTGCATACTTTTGACTATGATGTTAAATTGCAGACTTAGTATTAGCACAAAATACTAAATTCAGCTTTAGAAATGCATACCAGTGTTCTCTCATTAAAACAGACACCAACCAACCAGTGTCTCATCTTTAATCTTTTCCTGACATGGACTCAAAGCGAGGGCCTCATATCCCCCCAAACTCCCAACAGCAAATAAGGATTCTCTCGGTGTTCCTATGAAGGTCCCTCGCTAGGTTGACAAGAGGGTTGCTGCAACACACCAATTACATTCTCCAAAAGTAATTGTTTCCATACCAGCCTGTTGTACCTCAGTAATCTAGGTACTGAGCAACAAGTCGTAAAACCATTGATTTTGGTTTTTTTTTTGCTTCTAATCTCCCTTTCAAAGCTATAATAATGTAGGAGGAGAGTATTATGTACTTTTTTTTTCCTCCTTGGCCTTTTTGGGTCTCGGCTAAAATGAAAACAGAAAGACAGAAATTACAATATTCTTTTACAAAAATAAGGGCCATTTCCTATCACCTAAAAGACAAGGATCCGAAAGTGTATGGCTACTAGGGATAAGTGAGTACATCTCCCGTGTCAGTAGTAAAAACCTGAAAAGATGAATGTGTTCCAGACCTCAAGAAATGTTTCAGGGTCATGAAAGGAGTTTTTACTTCAGCTGATTTATTTGTGCAGTTTCCATAGGGTGACCTGTTCTAGACTGCTTCCAGGGATCCACTGGTTAGGCCATGATGAAGTCAGTATCAGCCTGTCAGTGTGCAATTTGGTTTGGAGGTGTGTGATCAATTTCCAAGGTGTCTAATATCCTCGACTGAGCCGACAGGATGTGGGGCACTCTGCATCCCAGCCATCACTGTGTCAATCTCTCCCACACATTAGGGGGCTACTAGCCCTCCTTCCCAAGCTGCTTCTACTTAAGACTTCCCACAAACACTTCCAAAACAGGTTCAAAGAGTATTCTCATGTCTTATACACTGCACCTGGCCTTAGTTTTATTGGCATGCCAATTGAAAGAAATTATCAGTGAATTTTTAAAATAAAAACCAAGCATTAAGAATAGCTGCTATAAATTTGTTTTATTCATCTATCTACTAATAAATAGTCATTGTCTTAAGGAGAAACCAATAACGACAACAACAAAAATTAGTGACAAGCAAGAAGCTTCATAGTCTAATTCTTGACATAAAGGTTTTTTTTTGTAAAACTCTGTTTTGCCACCTGAAGACTCCTCTTCCATTTCCCACTTGTCTTTTGCCTCCAAAAGTTGAAAGAGAAAATTCTAGTGCCAAAAAAAGTGAAATAGTAAATTTCAAGCTAATAGCATAATAAAATTAAAGAGCTCTTTACATTTATGGAATATTTTATCCTTAGGACCTCATTGAATTTTGACAGAAGTAGAGCAATGTTTACTATATACTAGGAAAAGCACTGGTTTGAAGGCAGAGACCTGGGTCCAAGTCTCCGATCTGGCACTGTCACTGGCCATGTCACCCTGGACAGTTTTGACACCTTTGCTGACTTCCCTTCTCTTTGTCTGAAAACAGTGGCAACTGTTTTCACTTATAATAAGCTGAGTATAGGATCTAGGCCTTATTCATCTGTGTGGCCACTGGTAAGTAAATAAGTCTGCAGCGATTATCATCTTCCATTTATAGATGGGCAGAGTAAGTCTCAAGAAGTTTCAGTGGCCTAGTGTTACACAGCCAGTAAGGAAAATGCCATGATAGGTTGTAAAACAGAAACCAATTCTCAGACTTCTGACGTATGTGGAGCCCAAAACAGAAACATTAGTCACCGAGGAGGAGAACATCCACATGTACATAGGAAAGTAGATTTCAGGAGTGTATACTTGAGGGTGTTCCAGTGGAGAACAAGTTTATCCCCCCTGCTCCCAGCAGATTCTTACAATGGGAAACAAATGCTACGACACCATCCCTACTGATAAAGATAAATACATAGCAGGGATCACACATTGCTTCCCATTTTTAAATAACAGTTTTGTCACAAGTATATTCTGTAATGCTTAGCACAGAGACTAAATATAAAGAGAAATAACACTAATGACGACTCTCATAGAGAGCTCTCTCAGTGAGAGCTTAGCCCTGTTGCACACATTGTAGATACATTCTCTTCTTTAATGCACAAACAGCCCCGTAAAATGCTGAGATTATCTCCTCTTCCCAGGTAAGAAAGTGGAGGTGAGGTGAGGTGAGGTAAGCAAAATTGCCAGAAGATACAGAGCTTCTAAGGAACAGAGGCAGGATGTGGACCTATGCAGTGTGACCAAGGGCCTGTGCTTTTAACCTCTCTGCACTTTACTGCCCCAGATAGTAAATAGAGAAATATAGGATATGCAAAAAAAGATCCTGGTATGCAATTTCCAAATCCAACACAGAAGTTAAAACTTAACTCAGCAAGAATACAAGGCCTAGAAGGAAAAAAAAAAAAAGGTATCTCACAAAAAGACGAAAAATTATCTAGAAAACATATGGAAATTAATTCCTTTTTGCCTCTATTTCTCTTATGCAACCATTTTCTAGAACATGTGTTGGGGTAAGCATTTAACTAAATATATTTTGTCTAAAACTTGCATATGACTAGAATAAATACCCTCAATTTTCAAGGGAGGCAGAAATATTGATTCTGTGGCAACTGTCTCAGAAAACAGAGTCTCAGAAAAGAATTTCAAATGGTGAAGCTTTATTTGGGAGGCACAAAAGCAGGGCATCTAGGCCAGGGGGGAATGGAAGCGAGGCAAGGAGGAATGGAAAGTGATGCCAACAACTTGTTACTGTCCTCGCCGCCTCCTCGCGGGCCACCACGTGGCGCCGGGACGTGGGCCCAGGAACCCTGCCATCCTCTCCGGGCGGGCCATGAGCGACCCGTGCCCTGTGCCCCGGGGGCCAGCATGTGGGTTGTGAGCTGATTCCCCTGCTTCCCAGCCGAGTGGGCCCCCCACGGCCACATGAGAGGCCGAGCCTCCCATTCCCAGCGCAGGCCCCGAGTCCGGGAGCGACGGGCGTCACCACTGAGCCCGCAGCGGGTGGACCTTCACGAGTGGAGGCGAGCTCGGCCTTCCCAGGGCCGGGGCCGGTCAGAACCCCAGGGGGACGCTCCAGGAGGCCGGCAAGGCCAGTAGAAACCGGCACCTTCTTTAACGTTTGTGTGACATCCAGGAAATGAACGTTCGCTTAGATGAGCAGAGTCGCAGGTCAAGGCCACGGAGAGAGAGCCTCTCCTGTTTAAGGCATGGCAGCATCTAGGGTGTAGGCTACCGAGGGCAGAAGAGGGGCATATGCACACATACGCACACAATAACTCAACAGATGTATGTATATTATATATATAAACTGTCCTTCCATATCACAAGTATTCAATACTGCATATTATAATCCAGCCACAAACATTGCATTTTTAGAAATATGATTCTGAAAACAGGTGGTACTCAGAGCCAGCGTTCTGTCAGCGGTAGGCCAGAGCAGGCCTGACAGGGCAGGAAGACGAGTGGAAAAGGCACGAGGAAGGAGTAAAATATTAGGAAACCTTACATAGACTATGTCACAGGCCAAAGACCAGGAAGCAGGTGGGTTGCGTCAGATGGTGAAGAAGAGGATCTCCCTGATGGTGGGTGAAACATAGCCTCCCAATATTTGGCAGCAGATAGTGAGTGGAAGGCCAAGAAGGTAAACAATCTGTGCTAGACATAATTCTAGACTTTAGAATAAAAAATCCCAGTATTACTTTATTCTGATGAGACCTATGAGCTAGAACGGTGCTGGACAAATCTACACATGACAAGTGGACAGGGATTGATCTCAACCATCCACAAGGCTTATTCAGTTTTGAGCCTTGCAGTGTTACGGGCTCCCTGTTGAGGGGTAGTGGCAGCCCCTGAGCCTAAGAAACTGCCTAGTAGACCTGTGATGGCTGGGTATTCCTTCTTGGGGTGATCAGAGGACTGTGGAGGGCAGAGAGTCACATTAAATGGCCAGGCCACTTTCCTGAATTAGAGCACACTAACAGGCAACTATATTCTTTCAGCAAACATACACTAAGCATTAATATCTGAGATTTAATACATATTTCAGACTAGCAAGACACAAACATTCTATAATTTGTTGACTTCAGTAGTCTAACATATCTCTACTTGAAAATGTTTCTCATGATCATGGAATGTATATGTGTGTGTACATATATGTATGCATATATATAATTTTCATTCTGATTTAACATTACTATTTGAATTTATCCAATAATGGTTACCTACCTTCTAGACTGTTGTACAGCATCATTTGTATTTTTTGACATTCACATTCACATGGAATCTTTCCTTCTCCCTTTCTATCCTCCATCTAATGTAGTGCAATCAGTTTCTTAAACCGTAAGCAATAGAAATAATGTATAGAGGCACCTACCTATTTTCCCAAATTTATAAATTGGGTGCCAAGTTGAAAATAATGTCAGCCATCTGCATTTCTAATTCAGTGTTCTCAAAGGTAGCCCTCTGACAACCGGCAAAAGCATCCTGCTCTGACAGCCTGACCCTGACACTCCAATTAAATATAAAAACAGTTCTGAATCTTTTTCACCCGGTTGTACTGTCAAGGCTAGTATAACTTGACTGTCACATGGAGCTCTTTAAATCAGGCTGCCAGGAAAATATGATTGTAGTACAGATTTTAGCATTCAGAAATATTCGCTCCCCTTTCACTTACACAGATTTTAAGGGTCAAAGCTATGCATTTTTATCAGATATTTTATTATCTTTCAACCTTTGTGAAGATCAGTGAATTAGAATAGAGGAAGAACTTTTTCTCCTTTACTGCTGAGGTGATTTGGTACAAGGCAAATACTAATGAAGATTTGTTTTTTATTATTACTTACTAGAAGTTCCCAGTGGACAAAATAAGAAAATTTTATTAAAAAAAATGGATGCAATGTTTAAATTCCATAATACTTTTGGAAACTATTGCATCAAAAGGGATGAGCATTTAGAAAAAGGGATAAAAGTGCGGAGTTTTGAATTTTCTTAGGAATACAATGCTTCCAAGTATTAAGGAAAGAGAGACACTTTAAGAAGTAGACTTTTGCCATTTATTTTAAATGCGATAGTTTTTATTATATGCCTAAAAATGAATAATTTTTAGCATTTTTCTGTCCTATAATGGACACAACAAGTTAATCCTGGGCAGCCCTGGTGGCTCAGCGGTTTAGCCACCTGCCTTCCGCCCAGGGCATGATCCTGGAGACCCAGGACTGAGTCCCACATCGGGCTCCCTGCATGGAGCCTGCTTCTCCCTCTGCCTGTGTCTCTGCCTCTCTCTCTCTCTCTCTCTCTCTCTCTCTCTCTCTCTCTGTGTGTGTGTGTGTGTGTCTCTCATGAATAAATAAAGTCTTTAAAAATAAAAAATAAAAAACCAAGTTAATCCTTATTTTTCTTATCAGCGCAGTAGTTATACTTTTAGGAGGTGGCATGTAAGTTACTCTAGCTTCAACTCCCATGGATGGGTTGCTTGAATCACATTATTTTAGAGGTTCTATCGTGAACTTCATCATTTAACGGAGTGAACCGTTAAAGTGTCTAGGATTTTCTATTCAAACAAAAATCTTAAGTGAAGAAATCCAAGTTTAATACAGTTTAGGCTAGCATCCCGATTTTGTCATCCACAACACGAGCACTCACTGTACTAAGTATGTCTCTTTTCCTTAAATTATGAGAGTTAATCTTTCCTTGAAAAGAGATACAGGAGAGGGAGGGTGGGATCATTTTAGGGTTCATGAAAGTGAAAGATTGACAGCACTGGCTGAAGTCAGGCAGAAAGCAGTTGGCCCTGGGGAAGCGTTGCTGACAGCCACGCTAATGCACTACAACGCTGACATGAAACTTCCTCTAGGTTCCAGAAAAAAAAAAAAAAAAGCCATTTGGGGAGAGCCTGTCAATAATGTAAAACTGGGCCAAAAGGTTCTGGTTGTGGACGGTTAGCAAATGTCTACCCAAGACTAATTGGAAATGACCAAACTCATGTTGTAAATGAGAAATATAAGCATACATAGCCATCCTCAAACGAAAAGGAGCTTTCCTGAAAATTAGAATGTTATTTTTTTTTAAATTTTTAAATTTTTATTTATTTATGATAGTCAGAGAGAGAGAGAGAGAGGCAGAGACACAGGCAGAGGGAGAAGCAGGCTCCATGCACTGGGAGCCCGATGTGGGATTCGATCCTGGGTCTCCAGGATCGCGCCCTGGGCCAAAGGCAGGCTCCAAACCGCTGCGCCACCCAGGGATCCCCAGAATGTTATTTGTTAAATAGTATGTTGGGTTTAACATCTCAGGTATTTTTCTTCAAATAGATTTTTTTTTTCATCCTGAATTCTCTGGGCTCTGCTTTAAGTTCAGTTTTGTTAACCAGAAAGATATGAGAACAAGTTTAATGCTGTGAAAGATGTTTTACTTAGAGCTATAATATGACAAGCAGAACCGAATACATAGCAACTTGCACATCACATAAAGCTTTCCAGCCAACACTGGCTTTAAAATCACCAGTGAACCAAAAAACAAAACAAAATATAATAAATGTCAGACTCGAGATGTAGATGAAAAGCACCATCTCAAAAACGCAATTAAATAAATTATCTTCTTTTGTGTTTAAGTAATGGATGAAGCTTATGGCAAGCAGAACTGCTGTTTTTGTTGCCCTGAATTGCTTCAGTAACTTGACCTTGGGTTGAATACTCTGGGTTATAATATTGAGCCCATATGAAGTCCTTTTTCCTGAGCAAAATTGTTTTTGGGGGGAGGGGGACAACAAAAAATTGATCTTATAGAATTTCATAAATGACAATAGTAAAAAAAAACCTTTCTGAGTGAATTTTCCTTCTACCCACTACACATATATATGTGAGAAAAGCAAGAGAGGAAAAAAAAAAAAGAATTGAACCCTTGTCCTTCCCCTCTAGGTAAACTACTTAAACTATAAATTTAATATGTAATAAATCACAAAAATTATTATGGATTAAATGGGAGAAGGTATAAAGGTAAATTGTTTTTTAAACATAGAATTAATTTTAAATATTATAAGAAATATTTCTAGTCTAATTAGAAGGTACTTAAAGGCTATATTCTAATACATAAATGTAACATGTATGTAAATTATGCTTCCATACTGCATGAAAGTTCTTGAGAAGAGAATTTTCCAAAATTAGTTCTTGAATATTCCTCCTTTAACTTTATGTGATTGATTTGAACTGTCCATGCTAGATAGGTTGAGCAGAATAAATGTCATCCCATTCTTCTCTGGAATATGGCAAATCTGTAATCAGAGGAAATGAAATGTTTTTAGTGTATAAAATGTGCCATGTGTGACTATTACAGAATTATTAAATATTACTAACTCCCTAGATGTAACAAGATTTTCCTGCTGCTCCTCTTCCCTCTTTTTGTCTCCTAGTCCCCTATCAGCAGCCTACAATGCAGCCAAAATGATTCTTTAAAAAATAGGAAACCCCCTGACTTTATCAATTGCTTGAAGCCTTTCAGTGGTTTTCCATTGCCATTTCTATTCAGAGAATATGTCCTAATAGGTCCGAATTCTGTACAGGCATTAGGAAGCCCTTCATGATCCTGCCTGCCCTCTTTGTTTCTCTAGCCTGTCTCTCCCACCCTATTCTTCAATTGCAACTTCTGTTGATACCTCTAAATCTGTGGTGCTCTCTTTTGTACCTGTTCTTTCCACCTAGACCAGCTTTTCCTACCCGCCATCCCTGATCTCTTCCTTCCTCACACCTCCTTTATTTGCTTAACTCCAATCTCCTGTAAGGTCCAAGCCTAGACATCATATTTTCTCTTGGAAGCCTTCCCTGACTCCTCTCTCTCTTGGCACCTATCACATTTCAGAGCATCATTTTTTACATGTCGTTATCATCCATTAGATGGTAAGTACTGTCATGATCTTATGCCACATCTCCAACACTCCTGTGACTAATATTGAGTACCTGTAATGCTCAGACTCATTTCTAAGCTCTGAGAAAACAGCAAAGAACCAAGCACACAAATCCCTCCCTCGGGGAACTTACATTCTGTACATACAGCAAATGCTTACGAGCAAGAACAGAGGAAGAGAAAACAGAATAGTAATGAACAAAAGACAAAGAACAGATTGAGAACAATGCACTGAGTAACATAAGAAAGAGCCAGAAGACATCCAAGGTAAAAATGGAAAGGACTCATAGAAATGCAGGTTGATCTCTTAAAAGACCCCACCCCATAACTAGATAGGCCCTCTTTTATTTAAAACTTTGCCATTGGCTTGTGATATTTGAAAATGATAGAGATCGTGCCTTTCTTCATTCTATCTGCAGCCAAATACATCCAGATTCCGTCACTCAGCATTTCAGATATGTCCTCCAGGGCCATCTGCTGTCCGCTATGAACAAGGCTTCGGAACCAAAGTGATACACTTAAAATCTGAGCAAAACAAGCTGGAAGCATTGCTTCTCCAAAATTTATTCACTGGGAAAATCTGCTGTAAAACAGTGAATATGTTATGCAAGTAAAATTAGACCTTTCAACCTGCCTGGTATGATGCACAATTGCACACTCTCATTGCAGGTGATTCTGCAAGAAATAAAATTAATTTAATGTTTTTATTAGACATCCAATATAAAAAGTCAAAAGAGAGGTTTAGGATCCCTGGCATCCCCTTATATTTATAAAATTAAAAGAACTTATTTACACCATTTTTACCACGTGATTCAGAGCTTTAAGGCACAACAAAATTGGAGTGAAAAAAAAAATCTGTCAAACCCAAGTGTATACAATTTTGCATACAGAAATTGTGACAGATGCATCCCAAATGATAAAATCCTGTGCCTTTGAACTCTGTTCTCTCTGAAGAGACGCCCTGACCTTTCTGTCTCACTGGTCAAACTCCTACATTTCTTTTAAACTCTCCCTATAACCTACCTCTGTTGTGTCATCTTTCTGCTTCTTCCCATGGCCATCCCAAACAGCTGATCCTCCTCTGCTTTGGTGTCAGGTGTATCTAGTTAGATAGAGACTTCTGTTAGAGCCCTGACCCACTGTACTCCCATTATTTGTTTACATCAATGTCTCTCCTGTAACATTATCCCCCTTAGGACAAGGAGGATGTCTTTGTGACTCAAGTATCTGGCACATGAGATGTGTTTAAAATAAGATGTTTGACTGAAAAAAAAAGAATAAGAAAATGAATAAATGAGTAAAGGAAAGCCCACCAGTGATCTTCAGTGCCTTTCTGGAGAAGGCCTTTTTTTAAACTGAAGATTCAGATTGGGGAATTTCCCTTTCATCTTTTCCTTATCATTAACTAAATCCATAATGATGACTAAGAAGAAGCTAAAAAGTGAGATTTGAATTCCACTTAAACAGTATGGTTCTGAGACGGAGCTTTTTCATTTTACATCATTTGCCTAATTCATCTCATCCAGTCATCCCCTCAGCAAATAATTGTTAAATTCTATTATACTCATAGCACCATGCTAAATGCCGTAAAGTAGATTACAAAGAAGAATCAAAGGCCTCCAAGACCTTTATAACCTTTATGGGGAGACAGTACATCCACATTTTAAAGAGCTAGGTAATAGTACATAGAAGGTACATGATCCTAGGTGCCAAACGAGCGAGGCCGACTGTGGGTATCATGGGCAGGCGTAAGAGGAGCAATCAGTTTAGTCCTGAACCAAAAAGGAGCTAAAGAAAACGTTAACAAGACAGCATCTCACACTGGAATAATGAACAGAGGTTTGATGGTGCAGATTTCCTCAACTAAGATGCTGAGGATAGAAGAAAACTGTCCTCTCTATGGTACTCAGTTTATCACAAATTTCAAACTTATTCAGAATACTAACATTTTAATAATTCTTTACAACAAAGTCTAGTTTCTAAATAGATTGATCTGTATAAACCTTTTTTTTTTTTTTTTTTTTTGGTATTTCCAAGTCCAGGTACTTCTAGACTCTTCTCAAGTTCTTACCGGCCTTTGGATGTGAGCTCCTGAGCCCCGTCCTTTCCATAGAGTAATGCTTCCTCAGTTTTTCGGAAGATTGTGCCTCTCCTCTGTTGAGTGGCTGGCCCCAAACAGGCTGCCTCTAAAGATGTCATTATGTCATCTTGTCTCCCCTCCTCGGCCGTACACTTAGAGCTCGCCTTTTTGACAATGGGTAATTTGAGGTCACAGTGCTGCTCTGACTGATGTATCACAGCCCTTGATGAGACAGCTGCAAGAGAGGACATGCTTCTCAGATACATCCGGTCACAGCACTGTGGGTCTGTCACAGAGTCTGATTTAATGTATAAAGTGCCTTTGGGCGTAATAATGATGCAGGAGGCAACTTGAGCTCAGCACTGACCCTTTTGGTCTGTGTTTCCTAAGACAGAAGTGGTGGTTGTTCCTTCTGCTTTAACTCACTAGGGTGTTGGCGTCCTAACGAAACATAGAATGTTAAACCTTCACAGGAGCTGCAACATCGTACCATCTAACCATTACCCCTCAATTTACAGAGACTGTAATTTGTCCAAGATCTCACACACACACACACACACACACACGCAATAGGGATTAGCAGCCACACATTGGGTTGCACAGTCGCTTTCTCTCCCAATAGTGCACATTCTTCTTCCAAGGTAAACACCCTCAGGTTTATGAAAATCACTGTGTATGCCCCTGTGTCCTGTACACTTTCTCTGTCCTTTTTGAATATTTGTTTTCAAACAAGAGTTTTAAATAATACTCATAAAAAGACATACCTGGGATGCCTGATGTCTCAGTCGTCTGAGGTCGTGATCCTGGGATTGAGCCCCTCATCATGCTCCCTGCTCACTGGGGAGTCTGCTTCTCCCTCTCCCTCTGCCACACCCCTGCTTGTGCTAGCTCTATCTTTCTGTCAAATAAGCTAATGAAATCTTTTTTTAAAAGTAGACATTTCTCATTTTATGTAGTCTCCTTCCCTAATGATGACAGGATCTGAATTTTTCCGCAAATACATAGCATTGGATTATGGAAGTAGATAGATGGCATAAGGATTAATGCTTGTTGTTAGTATTATTCGTACAGGGCAACCTGATAAGAGAGCAAAGTATTCACTCTTATAGTGGTATACATTTGAGGCCATTCAGATAAAAATGCCTTGTAGACATTTGTGTTATTGTGTTATATATCATATTAGCATTTAATGATCAAGTATCTCAGTATCAATGGCCCCAAGTAATCTTTTACTACCCATGGTGCATTTTTTAGAACTGTTTCTTCTGTGTTCATAGGTCTTTCCCATAAAAAGTATAGGTGAGAAGCTTAAGAAAACTTTGTTAAAATGCACTTAGGAGAGAGCAGAGCTGTAGCTAGTCTTCCGTATAGCGGGATTAAAAAGAAAAAAACTAAGAGTGGGGGACAAGTGGAGAAAGATATAGGGTAAAGTGCTACCCTATACCTACCCCAGGAAGGGTAGGAATAGGATTTTTCACTCAATTAGTATCCACTCTCCCCTTTGGACCTAACCGTACAGTGTATTCACAAAACTATAATGAATGATAGGTTGTTTTAAAGGAAAAAAAATTACCTCTACGGTCAGTGGTGTTTAAGTCGTCTGCACTCAGACACAATGGCAATCCTCATAATAATGTATGTGTTTGATTCTAGCTCATTACAGTAACATTGTATCCTACTTCATCCGGCCGTGTAGGATGGCATAGAAAATCTAATTTAACAGATGTCCCCCAGAACAGTGTTATTCACTCAGTGATGTAGCACCTAGGTTCCCATCGAAAGGAAGCACTGAGAAATAGGTGGCAATGAATTATTTTCAGGAGCAATTTAAGAGGAAGCAGGTGAAAAGGATTCTAATTCTTGAGGCTTTGAATAGCACGATAAGCACCGTTTTATTACAGGAACAAAAAATTAGCATTCACGGAGCCGTTGATGCATTTAGACAATGAATAAAAATGTAGTGTGTTTCCAGGTAGATAATGTGAGGAGACAAGAACCAGAAAGTCTTCCCTCCTGTGGTCAGGGATGTTTTTTAGAGAGTAGAAAACAAAGCTGGTGAGTTAGCTCTTCATGTTTATTTGGAATCGTTTCTCATCTGGTCCTGTTCTTTATGAAAAATAGAGTCTAAGTAAATGTCCAAAGTAGATCATTGTTCATTTCATAATCAGAACAGAGAGGTTGGGTTGAAGTTCAAGTCGGAGAAGGGAACAGCAATGCCCACAGGAGCCAGGAGGAAAATAGAAATAGGACAAGTGTGTTTGAGGAAGATTCAGCGAGATAGTGGAGTGGAGCAATGCTACTCTGGAGAGCCCACACCCGTTTTTATGGCATTTAGAGACACGAGGGAAGAAAGAAAAAAAAAAAAAAAAACTTAGCCATGGAAAGCTTTACCTGTAGGCCCAGTTCAGCCCAAAGCCAAACAGCTGGTCAGCTATGGAGTCAGTAACATCCAAAACCCTGCGAGACCTCAGGGAACACGTACACAAAGGTCCTTGGCACACGGAGTGAAAGCCTGGAATGAGAAACAACTGTGAGGACACCTTTGTCTTATATAAAGGTGTAAACGTGGTTGTTTCATGTTAGTGGCCTAAGACAATGCTACTGACCATAAATTTCTGCAGCCCCTCTCAGCCTACAAAAATTGGTTAAGAACCAGTGACTTATACTGTTAGAATACTATGCAAAAAGAATCTTCTGCTTGCAGCCAGAGCATCTCAACCTGGCACCTACAAATCACATGATGCTGGTGCAAACGTGTGTGTGTGTGTGTTTCTATGGGTGCATTATTAGTGAGGAGGGGAAGTTTGTAACTTACCCACTGTATCAAACCCCACCAACGAAGAGAAGAGAAACACTCAGGGAAAGGCAGGATTTACTTGGAGAATCATTATCAGGCAGATCCAGCTGTAGGCAGAAATCTGGCTGCCAACATCTAACCACAGATAATGTTCTTGGATGACAGACGAACATTCTTCATTCTTCTTTCATACTCACGAAAGAAGCAGATGTGTGAAATAATGTCTTCGGTCTCGGGAGGGCGCTGGTCGTGCCATGGCAGGAAGGTAGGCATAGAACAGAACTCACTGCACCAAAGCAGACAGATTTCCTCAACCTGGACAAGACGAGTCTGAATTCTAGGAACTGACTCAGCTTGTCTACCGACAATCCATTTGTTGCCTCTGGCTCCTCAAAGCTCTTCTGTGAGAAGATCACTATAGGGGGTGGGCTAGTGACTCTAGAGGAGAAAACTGGGATGCTGATATGGGCTGGAGTTGCCAAGCGGGTCTGAAAAAAAAAAAAAGACATTTTAAGGGCGTAAATTGAGGAGACAAGTAACATTTCCTGAGTGCCTCCCATATGGTGGCAGCTAAGTAGCACTTCATGTATACAATCTCATTTAATCCACCTACTAATGTTATCTAGGGATCTAGAAGCAGATTTCTCCCATGTGACTACAGAATGAATTCGTTCTGTCATAGTCCTCACTCTTTCTTCAGAGAAGGACAGACATTATCCTCATATTTCAGATAAGGATAAACCTTCACGCAGTGCCAAAGCTGCCCCAGGTCAGCAGACTTCAGTGAAGAAGGGAAGTAAATAGGCCTCTGAGAGGGGGTGGGGATGAGCTTTTAAAAGGTTCACACAATATAATATAATCATGCACGATAATATTATGATTTGTCAATTTAGGGACACAAACTAGAAACAGGTGCTCAGGGATGGGCTTACCTCTCAGGATCAGTAATTCACAACAGAAAGAAGAATAACCCCCCCCCCCCGAGGGAGGGTCGTCTGTAACTAGCGTGTGAGAATGTCTGAGGCTCACTCTGACTTGACAGGGCCCCAGGCTGAATTAGGGCAGATCTCAGAGTGCTGATTCCTCCACCAGCCACACCAGCACTGCCACACATCATCCCACCGACGAGAAATCTTACTGTAAAATGATCTCTCAGTAAACCTAACGCCTCTTTCATCAGACATCAGTAAGTGTCCACATAAGGAGTTTTCCAAATAACCAGTGGTTGTTCGTTAGGTGTATTTTAACCCATTAAGAGTCAAAAGTAAAAAAAGGAGAAAAAGTCAACGTGCTGGGTTCGTACCTTTTTTTTTTTTAATTTTTTCATTTAGATTCAGTTTACCAGCATACATAGTACATCATTAGTTTCAGATGTGGTTTTCAACCCTCCACCAGTTGCGTACAACACCAGGTGCCCATCACATTGTGCCCTCCTTCACCCCCGCCACCCCCTCCTCTCCAGCGACCCTCAGTTTGTTTCCTAGAGTTAAGAGTCTCTCACAGCTTCATGTCTTTCTAATACATATTTTCATACCATTGCCTTCTTAAACTAAAAGGGATGAAGTCATTTTAACTCTTCCTTACTGCTCAGGATGATTACCGTGACCATTTCTTATTAGCCTGGGATGTGAAACAAGAGCGTGCTTGTCTTCTCTACTGTTGGTCACCAGGCCACCTATTTACATGGACCAGGCCACCTATTTACATGGACCACCAACATGGACCTATTACAGGACCAACTCCTATGGCCTGTCTACTCAATTTAATGGGAGAAAACTGTAGGCAAATATTAAAACTCACTGTAGTTTATTATTTTATGATCCTTAATTCAAATCCCTCATTTTTCAGATCTGAAATATAAGACTCAAGAATTCAGACTAGGCCAGGTCACACAAGGGACTGTAGAAGAGTTTCACTCCATTTAGAATTTGCAGCTCATAAAGAAAAAATATTTAGTTAAAATTGTCACTAGAAACTTCTTAAATTGATCTTTATGCATGGTATATACGTTTTCTGTAGTGCAATTCTTCTATCCCTTGAAGTCTGGGTACCACAGAGATAAATCAGGGAAAAAAGAAAAAGTCCGGAGGCAGATGGTTGTCTTTTCAGACCATTTGCCTGTAAGATAACCATCGAATCCAGTGAACGAGAAATGGAGAAAGATTTAAGTGTTCTTATTTCTCAGTGGAAATTTTCTTTCTTTTTCGTTTCATTATTAAGCCTCTGTAACCTTAGTGTGTTTCAATTGATTGTCTCCCCCACTGAAGATTAGAGGCTCAGGTTCTAAACCTCAGATGTTAAATATGACAATAATGCACCTCCCCTCAGGGGCTGGAGGGTTTCCAGGTACCCAGGGTTCCTGGGGGCTTCTTCAGCACTTTTTCTGCTGTGACCCCACTTTAGACAACAAGCTCTGAGTAGGACTTAAAAACAGGAAAAAGAGGCTGCTAACAGTCTTTTCAGTAGCCATCCAGATGCAGCTGGCTTCCTTACTGGTTGTTCCCCCTTTGTTGCCGCACAAGAGAAGTGCCAAGAAGCAAGAAGTCTTTTGAGTTACTTTCGGTCATTTTGATTAGCATCATTGGTAACTTTTTTTTTTTCCTCATAAACATATGGTAAAGCAACATGTAATGTTCCGGGGATTGTGATTTGAAACCTAAAGTACTCTTTGTTCGTTCCTGAAACCTAAAACACACATCTGGTAATTAATGCTTTGAGAAAAAGGTCACTAAGTGCACCACCTCTATGATTCAGGATCACAGGCAAAATAAGTAGCTGAGATTAAGCCACAAATGATTGTTGGTCCATTCAATTAAAAAAAAAAAAGGAAAAAGACTAAGCATCTGTGTTTCCTCTAAAACAGGAAAGGGGATAGAGACCGTGTGGAGATCATAAGGACCTCTTTCTGTCAGCCTAATCTTGCACTTATCGAAGTCTGTTCATATGGTCAAGTTCATGTTACCATGCATTTTTATTAACTAGAATTATATCTCCTACATTAAAACTACCGTGACAATTTTTCATCTTTAAGATTTATTCTAGCTCACACTTCCCATTTCAAGATGACACTTGGAATAGAATTTGAAATAAAGATGTATGGTCCATTTTGCAATGTGGCACATCCTAGGAAAAAAAAATTTTTTTTATAAGGGTGGTGCTAGGATGGTGCTAGTCTGCTAGGACTGCCATAACAAAATACCAGAGATTGGGTGGCTCCAGCAATAAAAACTTGTCTTTCACAGTTCTGTAGACTGGACATCTGAAATCTGAGTGCTGGCAGTTTTGGCTTCTCCTGACCAGCCTCTCCTTGGCTTGCAGATGTTCATCTTCTCGCTGCGTCCTCACATGTGCCTTCACTCTGTACCTGTACACGTCTGGTGTCTCTTCATTTTACAAGGACAGCAGCCTTATTGGAGTAGGGCCTGCCATTATGACCTCATGTAACTTTGATGACCTCTTAAAAAGGCCCTATCACCAAATAGAGTCACACTGGGGCTTAGGGCCTCAAAATACGAATTTTGAGGAAACACAAATCGGTCCATAACAGATAGCAATGCTATTAATCAAATTTTCTGTAATATCTTCTCGAAGGAAAAAAAAATTGAATCTTAGAAAGGAAAGGGGAAAAGTCATTGTTTACATGTGGTATCAACTTATGTGAAATACAAATTTACATGTGAATCATTTATATGAGATGTCATTGATAAGTGAATGCACCTTCGCTACATGTTTCAGCCTGTCTCGATAGAACTCACAAAGATCCAGCAAAGGCGCAGTTCCAGCAGATTAGCAGTTCACACTCATATGCATTGTTTGCCAGAGAGACAGAGAAAGATCCAGAGTCAGAAATGTCAAAGGAGACTGCTGCTCTTGGATCTGTTCTGAAGTCAACTCTACAGATTTGGTCTGTATTCTCTGGAAGTGTGGCTTCCATATTTGAAACAAACCTGAGCCTGATTTAGGGACTTCAAAATGCAGAGCCACAAGACCAAGGTGCTTTAGCCACAAACATGCCCTAAAAGAGAGGCTGTTTAAAAAAAAAAAAAAAAAAAAGAGGCTGTTGTAGTCCTGGTGCACAGAAACAAGTTAGAGTGTCCTTGTCCCATCCGGAAATGAATACCAACTAGTTGTTGTTGTTTTTCAGAATACTAGTTTAATGTTGTGTTGGATTATTTATAATATTTCCATTTGTGATTTTTTTAAATGTTATGTGATAGAGTTGCTTGGTTTAGTAAATAAAAATAGAGGATGCCCAATTAAATTTGAATTGCAGATAAACAGTGAATTTCTTTTTAGTGTAAGTGTCTCATGCAATATTTGGGACATACACACACACACACACACACACACACAAAGTATATTCCTTTATGGGGACATACTTAGACTTAAAAAAAAAAAAAGTATGTCATTTACCTGAAATCCTAACCTAAGCGTGGGTCCTATATTTTATCTGGCCACTCTACTCTGGGCTGAGAAATGAATCCTCCTCTTGCAACACCCTTCCCCCACCCATCACCTTCTTAAACTACTATCACCAACTTCGTAAATTTAAATTTCCTGGCCTTAATTTGGTACTGTCATGAAGTGTGAACGCCCCAGACGGCAGGCTTCTGGCTTCCTTCCACGATACTGCTATGGTATGTGGCCGTACATGCTCAGTGTCAAAATATTAAACTTCGTTGGGCCCAGCTTTTCCCCCACGGTGAAGTATTTGCAGCTCTATATCAATAATAACATTAGTAGACATAATGTATTTAATAATGTGGAGAGGAATCCCTAAACCTCTAAACCCTGGATTCAGTTGCTCGCCTGTAAAACCGGGATTGAACTCAAGGTATTTATCCCCAAGGTTCTTGCCACAGGTCCTTAAAATGAAGATTCCATTAATGCTCTCATTTGCCTCGTGAAACCCATTTATTCCCAGTTCGGATGAGTCGGTTTTCTCTTCAAGTAAATGCTTAGATTACTTTTTAAAAAAAAAAAGGAAGGAAGGAAGGAAGGAAGGAAGGAAGGAAGGAAGGAAGGAAGGAAGGAAGGAAGGAAGGAAGGAAGGAGAAAGAAAGGAAAGAAAGAAAGAAAGAAAGAAAGAAAGAAAGAAAGAAAGAAAGAAAGAAAGAAAGAAAAAAAGAAAGAAAAAAAGAAAAAAGAAAAGTTGTGTTTACTCGATTAATGGCTTGACCTTTAAGGGTGTCAGACAGGGCCCCGGGGGCTCAGTGGTTCTCAGGGCGTGACCCCGGGTCCCCGCAGGAGCCCGCTGCTCTCTTGTCTTGGCCTCTGTCTCTCGTGAATAAGCAAATAAAATTCAAAAAATAATAAAATAAACAAAGGTGTCAGACCCCACTTCCTCAAGGGCCAAAGAACGCGCCGTCGGTGCCTCCCCGCAGCCGCCGTAGGGGCGGGAGCCTGGGAGCCGAGGGTTGGAGACGGCGGCGGCCGCCCCTGCGCGGGAGCGGGAGCGGGAGCGCGGCGGGCGCCCTGTCCTCGCCCGCCCCCTGGTGGCGCCGCGCGGGCCTGCCCTCCGGCTGCGCTCGCCCTGCCCCGCCGCCGAGATCCGAGACTGTCAACGCAACGGACGGAGGGTTTCAGGGTTTCGTTCCTGTCATCACCGTATACAAGGGACTTCTGCAGTGTCTCGGGCCATACCACGTAATGAATGTTGACCGAGACAATACGTGCGACACGATAAGCGGACTTAGTGCCTGAGCGGCCTAGATTCACGCAGGTCCGCCTCCCTAGTCCGCTCGAATGTGAGCTTGAACGCTGAAGAGCAAGAATATAGACCAGCCTCAGGGGTCCTGAAGAAGAATTGATCCTTCTCAGGTGCTCTCATATAATGTGAAAGGATTTTTACGTTCGAGATGAACGTGATCACAGATAAAAAGGAAAGAAGGAAAGTCTTGATAAACATTGGATGGCAGGGAATGTCTCAGTTCTGTATTTAACCATTTACCTTCAATTAAGTGAGAACTTATTATCGTTATTATTTACACACAGAATACAGTGTCTAATGATGTTGAATGGCATTCAGTGTTCTATGACCCAGAACTTTCTTCAAATGGCGTGATAGTGAGTTTAATTGTGTGAATCTAAAGTGAAAAATTTCTCCAGTGAATGAAACAAAGTAGTCCTGAAGTGTGACTTATTTCCCATTAAAGTTGTTTACACTGAATGATTATTATAGGAAAAAATATCTGACGTTTAACATTACTCTGGTTCTCTTAGTTTTATTTAAAATGCCCATGCTATCGTGCAGTGTTTAGAGCCTTCTAACAAAACTTATTTAACCGGGCTGACGCTTCATTTTTTAATACACTTGTGAGCCAGCTGAGAAATCTCCCAATTTGTTTTCCAGGGTGGAAAAATCCCCATAAGGTGGACAGCCCCAGAAGCTATTGCCTACAGAAAATTCTCCTCAGCAAGCGACGCTTGGAGCTATGGCATTGTCATGTGGGAGGTCATGTCTTATGGAGAGAGACCTTACTGGGAAATGTCTAACCAAGATGTAAGTGCCACCGGTAGTCAAATTGCCATTTTTGTGAGTAGAAACACATTAGCACTGAGGAGTAAATACGTCTTTGGTGTCACCCAGATTAGCCCTTATCTCCCTGAGAGCTGTTCAGGGTCTGTGGCTGAGTTAAAGAAGCTAACTAACCTTTCACTCTGAGCTATCCTGGGTGTCCTAGGGCTGCCAGCTGATGGGCTTTGTCATGTGAATACCTGATGCACCCCTTACATCTGAGACTCCTACCCACACTGCTCTAATGCAGCATGGCTGTGCTATTGCAAGTCTTGACCTACAGGTAACAAAAAGCCAAGCATAATGTTTACCTTTCCTTTCTTCCTGAGGGCAATGTAATGCACCACTGTAAAGAGCAAATTAATTTAAACTAAATATTACTTAGAAGAAAAAAAAGCAAGTGCTCTTAGGCACTTATGACGTTCGGTATGGTTCTTTGGAGATATGGGATCCTTTATGCAATTTCTTTCGTTTCTGTTTTACCTATAAAAATTACTTTGGTGATTAATAACATTATACAACAGGAAAGTTAACAACCATTTGATCTCCATGACCTCCAAAAGATAAAGAACAAGTAGCCAGAAAACGTAAGTACCCTGACAATGCAAATCCGTATGCTGCCAGAACTGAAACTGTGTTTTAATTTCATGCTTTCTCATCTCAGAACTTGGACTTTGTCCACTCACGTGTCTTCCTCAAAGTACGTAATGGTTTCGGAAACAATGTTAATGGGAAATCACCTCTAATGTGATTCTGAATGTTCACAGGTTTAAAAAAAAAAAAAAAGATAATTTAACTATAGAAAATCCCTAACCACACTCAGAGTAAAACAATTTTCAGATTTCTTTTTGCTTTTTTCCAGTCCATTGCCTGGGCAGTCTCTCTGTACCTCACACCTCATTCATTATTCCATCCCAGCCTCAAGCTGTCCAAGTATCTAAAGGACTTCAAGTAGCAAATAAAGTTTATAACCAGGAATAGAGAAGACTGGGCTTTGGTTAGTTCACCATGGCTGTTGTTTCTCCCTGGCACACAGTGTTACCTTTTTTTTTTTTTTAACTTTTTATTTATTTATGATAGTCACACACAGAGAGAGAGAGAGAGGCAGAGACACAGACAGAGGGAGAAGCAGGCTCCATGCACCGGGAGCCTGATGTGGGATTCAATCCTGGGTCTCCAGGATAGCGCCCTGGGCCAGAGGCAGGTGCCAAACCGCTGCGCCACCCAGGGATCCCTAGTGTTACCTTTGAAGCTGAGTCCCACTCAGTTGTATGGGGGCCTGTTGAGAATTCTGTGGAGAATGCCCAGTCTAGAAAACTATGTGGCGGCAGGTTTGAGGTCATAAACACTATTCAATCATTGTTCTCCAAAGCACATCATCAAAACACAGATCCCATGTGGCTAGGTCCTGCAGAGCATCTGCCCTTAAGTATAGAGTACTCCATAACCTGAAACCTCTACATCTAATTCCAAAACTTAGACTTCTGGATCCAGCTCATTTGCCTAGATTCTACTATTCTTCAGGGAAGTTTATTTGAAGGACCTCATTGCTCTTTCCTGCCACGGGGCCTTGTTTGGGACAACTTGTGACTGCCTCTCCAGCCCCTTTTAAAGTTGAATCTCAGAAACAGAAATTTGCCCCATTAATCCCTAAAGGGGCTTATTTTTTTAAAACCTGTTATCCAAGGTAATGGAAGCCCTCGGTTCAGTCACCATAGTTCCTGCTCTACTATAAGCCCAAAATAATGCCTGCCTACTTGTCCTACTTTCTCTTGACTAAAATAGGCCATTCAAACAAATCTCCAGAATAAAAAATCCTTTTCCCAATGAGTTACAGACTTCACTGCACAGAAGAGCCTTCACTTCAAGTGCCCTCCTTCGTTAGTACCCCATTTAACCCTTTAACCAGTTCCCCTGGTGGACTTCAAATATAGAATGCCTAACTTATAGGCTCCAAACATTATAAATAATATACCCTTACCAGTAAAAAGTCCTTGAGCATCCACAGCTATGTCAGAAATATATGCATATTTCTTTGCACGTTATGTACCAGTACTACTGTACTAACATATTCATTTAAAAATATTTATTGGGTGCCTTCTCTGTTCTAGGAACTAAATAGAACAGAGAACAAATGTTATACCTGGAAAGAACCAAAAGATTGTCTAGTCCAGCGCAAGTCCAACTTGCTTGTGAAGCTGAGGCATACAAAAAAGCAATATGATTTCCATAGAATCATATAGTAAGTGATTTGACAGTGATCTTAGAAGACGCGCTAATAGGCTTCTAAAATAAGATATGGGCAAGGAAAAGAGAAGAGGAAATAACTGCTTCTTTCTTGGTGGTTTGGTTTACAGTCCATGTAGCTCCCCACTTAGGGCCATGATGTCTTGCCCTCATGGAGCTCACAGTCCAGCAGAGGGGAGACAGGCTATAAACAAAGTAAAGAAGTAAAAGATATAGTATGCAACATGATAATCACTGCTTTGGGTGAAAAGAGGGCGAAAAATGGTAGGGGGTTGATTTTGAGTACATCATAGATGTGTATTTGGCTGTATACACATTCATAAAAGTCATTTCAACGTGGTCATAAAAGTCATAATTGGTTATCTTATTAAAAATGTATAAATATTTTTTAAATATTTTATTTATTTATTTGTTAGAGAGCATGAGCAAAGGGAGCAGCAGGCAGAGGGAGAGGGGGAAGCAGGCTGCTCCCTGAGCAGGGAGCCCACGGTGGGGCCCAATCCCATGACCAATCCCATGACCCTAAGATCATGACCTGAGCCAAAGGCAGGTGCTCAACTGACTAAGCCACCCAGGTGCCCCTATAAATAATCTTTCTTATTGTAGGATGAGATACATATAAAGAGAAGTTCCATTATTTCCCCTGCCCCCTGGGTTCTCATCTTACCAGCGAGGGTACACTGTACCACCAGTTTAGTAACCACGGCCATCATGATGTAGACTATAATTCAACCATGAAAGTCACTTAATTTTAATAGTGCCTCATCCTCATGACCAATAAAAATAATAAAAGGACTAGGTTAGATGATTTTTAATATCCCTTTCGACAATAATCACCTAAGATTTTTATCACCTCTGGAGAAATGATCATGCTTGTGTCAGCAGAGGAATGATTCCAGTTCTTTTCTGAAATCTAGGGCACTCCCGAGTCTCTCTGGAGGTGACAAAAAGGAGATAGGACTTCCATAGAGCAGAGCAGATAGCACACCACAAGACAGGTTTTTTTTTTTTTTTTTTTTTTTTGAGGAGAGCAGCATCTGAGGGCAGCGTGTCCAAGTGTGTGATTTCCAACATAGACTACCATGTAAATCGTACCTAATTGTTGCCCAGAGAGTTCCAGAATCTGTTGCCAACCCCTTCCCTTCCTGGATCTTGCCCAACAGCTTACCCAGCCATTGTGGCCACGTATATTGATGATCTGTGGCCAAGATGACCATTTAGAGAATGATTCTGTCTATTAAACCTCATTTGGCCACAGAGACTATATCTGGGACCAGAAGAAGTTGCTGTAGCCGGGAACAACAGACTCCCGGCATGAAAGCCATTCTCCTTTGTTCAGGATTGCCAGTGCCAACAGCACAGGGCTGACCCTGAATGCCCCCTCCATCCAGAGCTTGAATTTTTTTTTTTTTTTTTTTTTGAGGACCAGGTAGGAACGAAGCTGGTGATTTTCATAGTCTTTAGGTGGTTACCAAACAGTATTCAAGCAAGGATCCAAAAATAGGAGAACAAAAAGTCCTGGGTGGGGGAGGCATTCAAACTCTTTGAGGTCCTCAGATCAATACAAGACCAGAGGAAAGTGGTAAGAGCTAAAATCTTCCATGTATCTTGTGACTATTTTTACTCCTGCTGTAAAGAGTTGAAATTCTGTTTAGCTTAACACATTGGAAGCTAGCATATCTGTGACAGATCCTGTAACCAGAATTTCTGTTTGGAAGCGGAAATAGCTTAATCAAAACTTTCCCAGCTGCTCCTCTTCAAATACTGGTTATTCCCTATTTGTTCTGCATTTCTCATTCGTTTGGTCAAAGTAAAGTCTTTTGTTTGCCAAGGTGCATTTTAAATAAGGAAAGAATATTTTGGACAATAAAAATCTGACTACGTTCTGTTTGAATATATTTTTACTACATTTTGGTGAGTTTGACTTAGCTGTGGGCTTAAACACATAATGTTAACATGTTTGATTATTTTAAATGAGTTTAGGAAATTTCAGATCATTTTTTATGAAATAGTCCCTCTCTCTTCTGTAGACCATGGCGTATTTTATTACAATGAACAATTCTGAGTTTGTAGACTCTGTTTTAGTGAATAATATAATGAATTTCCCAAAGGTCAGTGGTATTGTACATTTGAGGAAAGAGTATACAAGACTAGTCCATGAAAGGCCTAACACACATAAGAGCGGGTGCCATCTGCTTAGCTATTGAGCGGTAACTTATTAAACATGTGCTAGTCAGTGGGCCAGGTGTGCATGTGGGCCAGGATAGAGACCTAGAAAACCCAGTTCCTGCTCCCAAGGAGGCCACTGTGTAGATGAGGAGATGAAGTTCTGATATTCCAAGTGCTGGCCCTGCCCCCAAGTAGCATAGGTCATTCCTCAAGGATAGTCCTCACGCCTTCTTTTTTTTAAAAAATAGAAACAATACTGTGAATGGAACATATTTTTTAAATATATTACAAAAAAGCATGCATATTGTATTACACAGTGCTTTTTTGATTAGAAATGACAGAAACTCAAACCAAACAAGTAAAAATCAAAAAAAAAAAAAATTCGTTCATGGGACTAAGAAGGTAGCAATGCTGAATCCCAGGGAGCCTGCAGGGTTTTCAGAGTGCTTCCCTAGGTCCATTGATCTCATTTTCTCCTACTGCAGATGTCCTCTTTGTTGTATTCTTTATGCTCCAGGGCTCAGCGTTCCAGCTTAGGAACCTCAGGAGAATGAAAGCATTCTCCTCTGTGAAAATTCACATACCGGTCCCAGAGAAGACTCCCGTTGGCTCTGTCAGGGTCCTCCCTAAACCTGAACCAAAACCAGGCCAGGAAAATAAATACTGGGATTGGCCCAGCTAGCCATGTGTGCTGGCCTGTGCCTTCAGAGGCAAGTGGTGCACTGTGATCGGCAGTTTCCCCTTAACCACAGACAATGTGGAGAGAAATCCCCAAAGGAAAGCAGCTGTATTGCCAGAGATACAATATTTTGTCCTTTTCTTGGTATAAAATGATTTTCAAGATCAGCTTTATTTATGGCAGTATCACAGGCACCAAAGCATTAACATCGTGCATCACTGTACTCCAGTGAGGCACTGGTATAGTGGCAAGATCATGAGAGCTTTGGAGCAAGATTTCTCAACCTCAGAACTACTGACAAAATCGACATATTCGGCTGAGTGATTCTTTGTTGCGGTGGGTACGATGGGGGGGCTGTCCTGTGCATTGTAGGATGTTTTGAGGTATCCCCAGGCTCTACCTGCTAGAGGTCAGTACCACCTTCCCAGACATGACAACCTAAAATGTCCCCAGACGTTGCCCAGTCAGAGATGGGGTACAAGAATCACTGCCAGTGAAGAGCCACTGCTTTAGGCTAGAAAGAACTAGGTTCAAATCCCAGCTCTGCAATTCACTGGCTGTGTTATCTTAGGTGGGTGGTTTAAGCTTTCTGAGATGTTGTCTATTAAAGAATTCGAAATATTCAACTGCATGATTCAAAAGAATTAAAGATAATGTATGTAAAACACCTGGCATAGGGGCACCTCGGTGGCTCAGTGGTGGAGCCTCTGCCTTTGGCTCAGATCGTGATCCTGGGATCGAGTCCCACATCAGGATCCCTGTGGGGAAACTGCTTCTCCCTCTGCCTGTGTCTCTGCCTCTCTCTGTGTGTCTCTCAGGAATAAATAATTAAAATCTTAAAAAACAACAACAACAACAACAAAAAACACATGGTATATAGAAGGTGTTTAATCAAATGTAATAATCACAGTTTGTATTTTCTGAGCTTAATATGAACCCAGTATTTTAGATTATTAGCTCCTTTAATCTTCAAAATAATTATCAAAAATAAATACTATTACCCATTTCTAGATAAGAGAGCTGAGGCTTTCCAGAAAGTTTAAATAACTTACCCAAGGTTACTAGCTAGTTAATAGTAGAACCAAAGTTCAAGCCCCCTGCTTACTGCAAAGTGCATGCCTTTACCCTCGAAGCTATACTGCAGAAGTCTAATTTTCAAAGGAATGTCTATACCACAGAGGTTCTACATAATGAAATGAAAGCATCTTTAATTATGTATGCCGCTCTGTCACAAGAGAAGTGTTTTTGTTGTTCTCTATTAGCAAAAGAATGCAGATTGACTCACTGTTGTTTAGAACTATAAATCTTTTTTTGTAGTGTTCTGTGTCTTGGTATTAAAGATTTATAAGATGTACCATATTCATTACATTTCTTAAAAGTATATAAGCAGTAGTTTAACATCAAACTCTAATGATGGACAAATTTAGCCTACTACCAGAAACATATCACAGATAAGTGGAAGGGGTGCAGCTACTTGCTGTTCCTTAGCGTTCTTTCTTCTGTTTTTAAGGTACTGCTGGGTAATGTTTTATGTTATTTCATTCAAGTTTAAAATAATCGTTGTTTATTGTACAATGTGAGTGTAATGTAATGCTAGAAGCCGTGCAAGTTCCAAAGATGACACCGAGGGCACTGCGGTTCTCCCAACACTTACACTGTATAATGTGCTTAGCAGAAGAAAATGGAAGCAAAACATGAACAGCAGGCAACATCAAATAATCCAATCCCCACAGAGCTAATATGTAGGGAAAATAACACCACATAAATGAGAGGTGACTTGACTCGAACTAATGAGCAGAACACAAGATCAGAGTCTTGGCTTTTGTTTTGTTTCGTTTTGTTGTTCCCTCGACATGCTGCTGTTTAAAAACGAAACAAAACAAAACAAAAAGAAAAACACAAACAACAACAACAACAACAACAACAAAAAACCCTTGAAGCAATTTGAAGCCCAAATGTCTCCTGGGTGTGGTATCATTCAGGCATATGCTACTAAGCCAGTTCATTTCCCCAATAAGAGAAGCAGTAATAGGGAGCATCTCGTTGGAGGCTTACTAGGAAACATAATGCTGCCTCAGTGTTTCCATAGGATTTAGTCTCCTTAGTTTTCAAAAGCTTCTTATTGAATAGTAAGTTTTGCTTTAGATTGCTTTCTGAAGCTTACCTGAAGAAAAAATTGGAGTTTATCTTCAGAGGTTTCTTTTGTTAGGTCATGTGGTTGAAAAGAACCTCTTGACCTTACCTGGATTGATTCCTTTTTTCAAAATTTATAAAGGAAGAAAATATATATAACCTTTTACCCTATTTCTTGTTTGTCCTCATAATTCTATAACCTTGACAATTACAGGTCAGTATTTCAGCCAACAACGGTGGATGTGTAGAATCCACTTACCTTAGAAATGCAGTATGATTTTATGACTCAGTCCAGTCATTTCCAATTTTTGTCTCTGATTAGATTTTCCAAACTCTTCTTTATTATGTAATGGTCCTGGTGTAATGATCTGTGTAAGATACAGGAAATTGCTAAAGGCCCATCCCCATTATTTCAACCTTTCCATATTACTGAGGGAATTTTTGCATTTATTTGAATATGTACTATACCAAAGCAATTGTCAAAATGGCCTTCCTTTTCTCAATTTTTCAATAACTCCAACTAATGGTAAATAGGCAATAGCAGCATTTTAATTAAATGCATACTAATTACACTAGCATGATGCATGTCTGCTACGGAGTCAAGAGTAATAGAGAATATTACAAAAGGTAATCAATCATCATTGTAAATAATTCAAATGGTAACATTCCAAGTAGAGGAAACCAATAACCAATATGCTACTACCACAGGGTAATTTTTGAGGGAAGTTTTTTTGTAACTAAACGACCACAAAGCTAGAAAATGTACACATGCCAGTAATGTTTTCATAAAAAATTAATTATACTTTCAGTATATTTACATGTTGAAATATATTTACAATCTTGAGCTCTTAACTCATTTTTATTCCATCTTTGCTCTCTTTGAAGCATGTACAAAGAGGACATTTTAAAATCTCCCTCTTCTTTGTACTCATAAACTTTATTTCCATAGCTTCTTAGTCGTAGTGTCTGACCCTGTCTGGATTGGTGAAGGCCAAATCTAGACCTGGGGGTTATAGAAACCCAAGATGTAGAGATGTTACCAAAGCTCCTGCAGAGTAAGACTTCAGTTTCAGGGACTCTAGAAACTCAGCTTTTTTGAGCTACAAGGTACGAGCTCAAGCACTGAGTCCAGTTCTCTGTTCTTCGTTAATGAGGAGACTGAGATCTACCCAACTCATGAGTTTATTAGTGACCATTTAGGACTTTGATGTGGTTCAGGTGACTCCTTTCTGAAGGTTTTTTCCATGACTTACAAACTGAAGCATTGTTACATAGAGTGTTAGTCATCTATCTCAACAAGTGTGACTTTCACCTGTTTGGGGTAAAAGATTTTCCAAATGACAGATCTTATCATCAACAACCTTTGACCTCTGGGAGTCCTCTACTTCATACTGTTCCCCATTTTATCCGCACATTCAACAGTCTCAGAGATGGTAACCTACTGAAGACGAGCACTCTTCATTTTAAGTAGGTCCTTGACATTCTATGGTGAGTTCCAAAAAGTGAGCTTTGGGAACTGCCTTAGCTGCAGACTTTTAAGAAATCTTTTATATTAAGGTTTAAAAGGAAATCTTAGGTTTCCACACCCTAATGATCTACAAATTACAAACAAGCCTCTGAAAAAATGTTTTCTGCCTGTACCACCTTCTTTGATTACTCTGTACTCTTTTTTTCTTACCATACACTGAACTTCATTTGGGTTTTGATTGCCTTTCACTGAATTTTAAAGCCTGGATGTTGAAAATATTGAATAAGAAAATCAGGATAGTATTATAAATGTTATTTACATATAGCCAGGTCTTTCCTACCTTTTTTTTTCCTCTCCCATGTAGACACAACCTTTATATTGCATGTCAGGAAAATAGATTACCAGTGTTTTCAGAATTATTGTATTATGAATCAAATATCCTAATATACATACACACACACACACACACACACACACAAGTAATCAATATTCCAAAAAGAAAGTGTATACCGGGACCCTTTGCTTCATCATCCCCATTCTGCCTGAGATTATAGGTTTTCTATGAACCCATGATTAATATTTAGAAGATAAAAATAAAACCATTTCACATTCTACTTACTAATGTATGTTTTAATAGACCAAAATTTTGACACTTTCTTTGAAAAGAAAGTATGAATAACTAAATTCAGTGTGCTTCCTTTTGGAGATAGTTAGTACTCTTATAACATAAAAATGTGATTCCCTGCACAGCCCAAGCAGTCCTTGTTCAATGGTATTGTTAAGGGATGTTTCAGCGTCTTCATATTGACTGTCTACTTCTTGTTTGCCTGGTTTAATAAAGGTGCACATTGCCTGCTTTGATTCAGAAACTGTCAACACAATTGGAAAACTCATCAGATTCAGCAAGAGCAGAACAGTCTGCTACGTGCCCCAACTGAGCCTTATGTTGATTCTAGACTGCTAAAAATTGCGGTGTCAATGACAGGCAACCAGTATGGTCTATTTAGAATAACCAGCCAGGTTTTAGATAATAAATTCTGACAGAATCTAATTCCTTCTACCTCTGCATGGAAATTATTACTGTAGTCATTTTCATATTTTTTCACCTTAATTTTCTTCTTGCATTTTTAAATAAGGGTTTAACCTTGTATAACTCTTCTCCAAAGGATGACAGCCTACAACTATCATAAACCAAACTGTTACCAAACTCTCTCTGGTTAATTATCACCCCTTCGTATCCTAAAACAACAAACCTCAATTAGTCTTTTAGACAAAGCACCCCATATGCTTCTGGCTCCTTGTCAGTTCTTGACTAAGGAATCAGAAAATACCTATAAAACAAAGCTGCTCACAAAAAAAAACATGTTTATGAAGATAAAAGTTAATATAGGTTTTCTCAAGCTGCTGTAAAATACAGCTTTCCTAGATCACATATATGACCATTGAAGCTCTGGGTATTTTTTGGGAGGGGCGGTGGAGGGACTTTGACTTGACAAGGAATTGTGCTAGATGGCTGGGAACATATGGGAGAAAGAAACAGTTGCTGCTCTTGAGGGGCCACTCACCCAGCTGAAAGAGCACAAGTGTTTTGTCGTGGCCAGAGCAAAGGCCTGGATGCAGCCAGAGGTGAGGACTGAGAGCCGGGCTCATGGCGAGCCACTGCAGATTTTCAGATGTGGGAGGAATGGGATCACAGCGCCCCATCATGATTGCTTCGGGTGCCCTGTGGGATATGATTGGAGAAGGGAAAGGAAAACAAGTAGACTAGTTAGGAGACTGTTATCAAAATGGGAAATAAATTATTTGGAGGAAGGGATAATTTTAAATGGAGCAGATTTAAAATATATGAAGGTGGTAGAATCAGCACAACTTCAGTTACTTTTGAGCATTAGAGAAGAGAGAAACCCAAATGGCTTCTTGATCTCTGCCTTGAGTCACTGGAAGAACAGTGGTACCCTTTGCAAAGGACAGAAATCCCAAAGGAAGAATGGGGTAACTTTTGAACAAAACAAAAAAAAAAAATTAAGGCATCTGCATGACAACCTCATGAAGTTCTATATGTCCTGTAGGTGATAAATCTAAAAACCTGCAGAGAAGGCTGAGCATAAGGTGAGAGTGCAGCCCGGAGTATACAAGAGGGTAAACGAGGCTCAGGGTCTAATTATGGTGGAATAAGTCACAGATCTGGCTTGAGACTCAGGACAGATGTTCCCAACCATTACCATGATCCAGGCACTATCAAGATGATAATATCTGTCTATTTTTCAGGGAATTATTAGCTATGCAATACTGACCCAACCTATTTATCAGTTTGAGCTTCGACTTTCTTACCTATAAAATATGCATAACCATACTCACATAATAAAGTAATTTGAGACATAAACAAAGTGAACTACGTTAAACACCTAGGCCAGAGCTTGGCACATAATAAGCTCTCAAAGTTACATATGTGACTTGAATCTGAAACCTGAAAGCTCACAGGAAATTGAACTCATCATCACTCAACCCCAAAATTGTTTCCTCTCTTGTGGCCTCTGTCTTTACTGGTTGGCCAACTCAAAAACCTGTCCTGCCACATCTAACATTAACCCTATCCTGTGTTTCTGCCAAATCGGTCCACTTCTTGTATACCACAGCCGCTGTCTCCACTAAGGCCGTCCTGCTCTCTCCTTCCTACCTCCCGCTTCCTCCAATGTACTCTCCATAGTGAAGCCAGAGTGAGCTTCTCAAAGGCAAATGTAATGTCATTTACTTGCTAAAACCCTTTCCCTTTGCAAAAAGTCATTTGTAGCATACAAAATCATTCAAGGCCCCAAGAAATATTTTTATTTAACCTTCCAGCCTCAAATCTCACCATTCTTCTCTCTGAAGGCTCTATTCTAAGAACAAATCTACTTTTGTTCGCTGATCAGGTCACATCTCCTCTCTTCACCCTGTCCAATTGACCCTCCTACCTTGTACATTTTCTGTAAGATGCAGCTCACCTCCTCTGAGAAGCCTTCCCAAGGCAGGGTTAGGCACTCCTTCTACATACTCTCATAACTCCCTGTTCTGCCTGGCATTTACCGTATTTAAACTTCCTTGGCTTCTTCACTAAATTATATGTTTCCCAAAGACAGATATTTCTTGCCCATTTGTTATCTCTTATACATACTATGCTCAACAGTACATGTTAAATAGTTAATATATATCTCTTTGGATGAATAAATTTAAAAATCCATTTGAAAGATGTTTTCTATTAACCATTTTGTGGATCATATCACTTAAATCTCTTCTTTTGGCTCCCTCGAAGCCAGACTTCTTAGGGGTATGATCTTGGGCAAGTTAAATCACTCTGTGTTTACATTCCTTGTCTGTAAAATTGGGATAACAAGGGTACCTACCTCACAGGGTTATTATAAGGATTAGAAGAGTTGATGCATGTAAATCATTTAGAACTGGTACCTGGAAGTATCCAAGAGCTCTCAGAAATTGTTAGCTGTTATTGTCACTGTTATTGTTGTTACTATTATTCTACAAGGACCCTTCATGTGTGACACCTGACATGATATAGGGCTCAACAAATTTTACAAGGTCACATGTTAAAGAATTGAGGAAATGTAAAAGTCGGAGGTCAACAAGAAGAAAAGGCCACTGTCCCCACAGAAAAAGCATGCTAGGACCAGAAACACTGCTGAATTCATTATGGGTAAAGGTTCCAGACAAGAGACCACACTCTCTTGTTATTCTCTCCTTTTAGAGGACAATTACAAGAGCCCTTTTGCCAAAAGAGAATATGAACAACCCACTTGGCACCAAGCGGTCTGCTTTGGGTGTTAATTATTTGCAAGAATTGTCTAGGAAAGTCAGCTAAGGACCATGAAGGCACTGGGAAAGAGGAACCCCTCTCAACAGGAGGAAGACGCCACTAGGCGTACAGAAAGCTGAGTTTGAGTCCAGTGCTTCTCTCCTGGAGAATAGCAAGCCCCAGTCTCACAGGCTCATTGTCCAAGCAAGCCAAAGACAGAGATTATTTTGGAGAATGCTGCTGGATGCACCAAGTTTTGACTAATACTTCCTTCAGAGGGGACTTCGAATGCTGCCGTGCTCATTCTTTGAATCCATCTTGGGTAGCTTAAAACTTCAGGTTTTCTAAGAATCTGCTGCTCTATCAAAACAAATTGAAAAATTTCTTAATAACTTTGATTTTGTTCAATAGTACTTATTAATGGGTCAGGCACCATATTGAATGATGAGAATATAAAATCTACAGACATAATTCCTGCTTTCAAGCAGAAAAGCAGATGAAGAGTTACAATACAATGTAATAGATGCAATAATAGAAATGTGTACAAGACTCAGAAGCATTCAGAAATGACTCTGTTCAGTCTGAGATACCATTTTGCAAACTGTGAAGTAAATAGGTGTTTGACTTACCCAGAATATAAAATTTAAGATCCAAATAAAAACAAGTCCAATTACTAGGTGCTATGACAAAAGGTAACATGAAAATCACTCCTACAGTCACGTTAATTGATAAAAAATTGGAAAGGAAGTTTTATTATGAGAACTGAAATATGTTTCTGGAGAATGGTCAGAGGAAAACTTTAGAAGTTAATGGAAGTTAATCGAAATGCTAGCTCTGCCATCCATGCTGTGTAAATTTAGGCAACTTTCCTAACCTTTCCAAGTCCAAATTTTTTCCCGTAAGAACAAGGACAATGAAGGGATACGTGGGTGGCTTAGTCAGTTAAGCATCCAACTCTTAATCTCAGCTCAGTCTTGATCTTAGATCGTGAGTTCAAGTCCCATGTTGGGCTCTACACAAAAAATAATAATAAAAAGAATAGGGATAATAACTATCATATTGAGTTACTTTAAGTATTCAGTGAAGAAAAAAGTGCGAATCACCTAGAACATGATAGATACTCAATAAAAGAAGCTAATATTTTTGTTCTCAAAACATAACTTCACTTGTCATCTGTTTTATTCTATGCACTTATAAGTAGGTAACTGGTAATTCAACGAGAGAGCTCTCCTGGGGTAGGATTTTGAAGTCTTTTTATATGGAATTCTATCCTATTTTTCTTAGTTGCTTTCCAAAACAGTACTTCTGATGTTATACAAGCATTTCACATGCATCCTATTTTACTAAAATGTGTTGGAAAAGGTCTTATAAGATGCAAACCTAGTTAATAGCAAAAATAATCAGAGAACAGATAAGAAAAAAAAATCCTGTTCAATAATGAGATGAAATGAATACAAAAATGCTAGTATCATGACAGGTTAGAGTGTTCTGGTCACAAAGACACTGATGGGATTATGAGAAATTCCCTATAACAGAAAAGCTAACACTTAGCAGTTAAGAGGTTCTTGCAGGCATATTATTGCTCCTTTTTGCAAACTGCCTCTAGCATAAATTATGGATATTTCAGAGTCCTGTCAAAAAGTGTCCATTGAAAGAGAAATTCAGATATGTTTTTATAAACCACTGAAAGTGTGTAGCTGATGCTACAATAAAAAGAGGTCTCCACTTAACAGTATCACCACTTGCATTTTGTTAACTCTGTTGTTGATGGAGGGCAGGGATGAGGTTGGGCTGTGCCTATCTTTAACTATTGGTCTGTTCCTAGGCTCCCACCTCCTTTTCCTTTCTCCTAGGGATGACATAAGAATAGAAGTTCACATGATGGAACCCCTGGGTGGCTCAGTTCAGCATCTGACTCTCGGTTTTGGCTCAAGTCATGATCTTGAGGTTGTGAGATTGAGCCCCATGTCGGGCTCCACCCTTAGCACAGAGTCTGCTTCAGATTCTCTCTCCCTGTCCCTCTGCTTCTATCCCTGCTCATGCTCTCTCAGTCTCTCTCTCAAATAAATAAAATCTTTAAAAAATGGATAAAGGGTCACATGAATATTTTGAACACATCACAAAAAAAATAAGTTCTATAAATTTAGAATCAATTATATTGCATTATTAGGAAATTCCCAGGTGGGCCACATATGAAATAGATAACTCTGCTGCCTTATTTTATATGCGATTTCCTAACTACAAAAATAAATGATAGATAGATAGATAGATAGATAGATAGATAGATAGATCCCATCTTATTGTCATTGTGTTGTAACTTTGGCTTCTTTTAGACAATCCTTTTCCTAGGGCTTCCCTGTCCTGTATAGTAGCCACTGGCCACACGTGGCTATTTCAATTTAAATTTTAATGAATTAAAATGAACTGAAACACAAAATTCAGTTCCCTGGTTCTATTAGTCACATTTCAAGCACTCAACAGCCACATGTGACTACCTGCTATCATGCTGGACAGAGAGAACAAAACGTTCTACGCAGAGCCCTGGCCCCGAAGATACTCACGCTGAGTGATCCTGTTGCTGTGTGCCCTTAAACTAGCCACTGATAGCATTTGGAGGATTGAATGACCTTAGAAGTTCTGTGAGGACTTCATATCAGTGTCAAACTCAGGGAAAGCCAGAAGTAAGCAAAGAGAAACTAAGCAAGCAATAAAGAAGAAAGAAGGAACAATAGCCACCAAAAGAATACACACTGACGTTATTATAAGAGGATAAAAAATGGCTCAGGAGTTCATTGCTTCAGCAGAGGTACAATTTTACTTGACGCATTTGTCACATGTGGTTTGCACAAAAATGCATCAATCTTATGCTAACTTTCTGATGTCCTAATTGGGTTTTGAGATGTTCCAGCTAAATCGCACAGGAAATATTTCTCGAAATTGTGATGAAGCTTAACCTCCCTTCTGAATACTACATGTTTAAAAACATATTTTCCTCAAAGAGATGTCAGCAGCTATTAACGTAGATAGTTGGAACTTTTGTATTTATCTTTGTTTGGAATGCTTGTACCCACAAGTTTTCATGCTTACTAATATTTTGGCTTCTACTTCCTGCATAGAAAGGAATTCTAACGTAGCATATATTGTGTTATTTGTCCCAAAAAGTGAGAGACTAACCTGTGTATGTTTGCATTTAGGTCATTCTGTCCATTGAAGAAGGTTATAGACTTCCGGCTCCCATGGGCTGTCCAGCATCCCTACACCAGCTGATGCTCCATTGCTGGCAGAAGGAGAGAAATCACAGACCAAAATTTACTGACATTGTCAGCTTCCTTGACAAACTGATCCGCAATCCCAGTGCCCTTCACACCCTGGTGGAGGACATCCTTGTGTAAGATGCATAGTGTTGATTTTCCCCCCTCAACAATCATTTCTTTCAGGCTGTAGACAAGACTAACAGGTAGAGAGCAGAAAGTTTACCATGATAACTGTCTAGTTATCCACCTTTTAGAATATTTTATACAAACCATATTCTATTTATCAGCTGTGAAAAAAACAATTAACATTTTTAAATGGATTTTTTTGTCTTCAGAAAACAGGTTCTCCTTTTGTCTTCTACAAACCTAAATTTTCCTGAGTTAATTTTTTTTGTGGGAGTCTTTGGTGTTTGTATGTCCTTTCTTTGTTGAATGGTCTTTCCTTACCTCCGTGAGTAGAATTTGTGTGTATCTGAAGCCTCTTTAATTTTCTTGTCCATTCTATGTTCTGTCTATTTGAAATGGCAAGCAAGACAGGGGCAATTTGTGAATCAGCCAGGAGTGAGGATGTTTCCCGCTGATAGGATCACACCCAGCTGTTGTTACTTTCCATTCCTAAACCCAGAAAGAGATACATGACAAGAAAATGAAGGCACTCATATACCATTTTATAAAAGTTAGAGTTGAGAAGACCTACTCACTTCCCTCTAAAAAACAATTATAAGAAGGGGAGAGTAAAAGAAAAAAAAACCACTATTACCCATTTCTGAAAATATTACATTTAAAATATTATCAAATTGAGACTATATGTCTTTATTTAGGACAAATCAGAATGAGAAATAACCAAAGCATTTTCAAAGCTCACTTTCCTAAGTCAGGGGACGGCCAACAGGATATACAGATGTTCAGCTTTAGGTTACAGGTTCGAGTCAGTGCAGGTTTTTTGTGATAATAAGGCCAAAGGCTCTTCAAGGACGACTTGAGCAGGCCTCAGTTCACTGCAGAGCACATAAGAGTTCACCTCTAAATCACTAATTGGCAGCCTCAGTAAAGTGAAGCCAAGCATGAAACAGCTAGAGATTAAACTATTACTCTAGCCCATCTTCCCTAAAGCAGTCCAACAGAGGAAGCAGTAAAGGGCGGGAGTGAGGAGGGATGACTTAGGATTTTATCATAAAAGGGCACTCAGTGAGGGATTTTAAGCAAGCGAATGGCATGATCACATTTACATTCCTAAAAGATCACTCTAGAGCCAATTTAGACTGAGTGTGAAACAAGGAACAAGACTGGAAACAGAGACAGTTATGTGTTTACAGAAACGCAAGCTACAGAAGATTAGGGCCGAACTCAGGAAATGGGAATAAGTTTGGGGGCAGGAGGTAAGAGGAGAGAAAAGAGTCAAGGATTCTGTCAAGTGACCTTCTTAAACGAGCTTTCTTACTGTCCTTGGCCGGTAGTGTTACCACTAAGAGAGAGAAGAAGAAGGATATGGTTTTGGAATCAAAATGAGACCATTTCAAGTAAGCTGAATTGAAGATGCCTGTGGGCCATGGAGGTGGACGTGTCCAATAAGCAGTTATACTTGTAGGTTGACCCTCAGATGAAAAGGTCTGGGCTGAAGATTTGAAGCTCATGAATACAGAGACTATAGCTGAAGATTCATGCATAGTTGAGTTGACCCATGCAGACTGTGAGGTATGCAAATTAACAGAGAGAAAAAGTGTAACCCTCCTGAACACCAAGATTTAAGAAATAGCCGAAGGGAGAGTACCCAAAGGAGCCCGAGAAAGAAGAGCCGGACCAGTAATAACGAAAGCAAGGAAAGAGCAGTATCACAGAAGCCAAAAAAATGGGGAGAGTTTCAAGGAGTGTAACGTCCAAGTCTTCACAAAGCTCCAGCACGATAAAAAGTTGAAGTGGGTCCACTGATTTTAGCAGCTTAGTGGCAAGGTATTTATGGGCAGCCTTAGCAAGAGCATTTGAATAAAATCGTGTAAGACAGATTGCAGGGGAGCAGGAGTAAATATGAGGTCAGAGAGAAAAGCAATATAAAGTACTAAGTAACCTGTCTCTGAAGGGAAAGCAAAGTAGTTAGAGAAAATGTTTCTTGGGTTTTTTTGCGTAAGTTTTATTGAAGAGATGGGCGCGTGTTGACATTGAAGAGAATGAGCTAATGCAGTGAGTGATGCGTTAATGGAAAAGAACTTTGGTTATCTATAAAATGAACTCATTTAATCCGGGCCTCTCATTGTGGTATAGGGTTAACGGACCCCACAGCCAGTGCCCATCAACAGAGCTCTCTAACTGTTCTATGGCTGTAGAAGCAGGCAGGTAAGAGCCTTCTTTTTGAAGAAAAGCAGATAAAATAATTTCTTCCCTGCTTTTTCAAGATTATGAATGTTTATCATAGTTGGAAAATACCGATGAATGCATTAAGATGAGAAAATGCCAAAAAGTCAAAATGATCCCGAGGTAAAGTCAACATGAGGGCTTGTGTCATAGGGCCAGAAGTTTATGGTTTCATGGGATGTGCAGTCATCCTGCGGACAGGTCAGGCAAGTGTGATGGTGCCCCCATACACGGGCAGGAGTTGGGTACTTTGTATAAAGTTGGCAGTTTGATTCGCCTCTAAAGTCTAATATCTGGGAGACCAAATGGAAAGTTTCTATGATGGATTTGCTATCCTTGTTTCTGACAGAGATCTCTGTGCTAGTGTTTTCTGCCTTTAATACACTTTTCTTGGAGAAACAAAGGGAAACAGAGTTCTTACTGGTACCATTCCTGAACCATTATCACCATTCTTATCTTCATAGCAGCCTGAGCAGGTTACCCTTGTCCACCCCTTTGGCCTCCAATGCCATCCACCCACCCTGTCCCTGATCCCAGAGAACTGAGACTGTTTAAGGGGAAGAGACATGGTATGAAGGATAGCGATGTTAGCTGAAGAACGTGTGGCTTGTTTTATGCGTATAAGACTGTGGCACTGTCCTTCCCCTGAATCCTACAGCCCAGTCATCTGTCTTAGTGTGATGTTGGATTAAGAAAACATGACAGAGTAGAATTTCTATCTCTCTGCCTATTTATCTCTCAAACAGGTAAAAGGGTATAAATGTATAATCCACAGCAACTCTGATTAAACTCACCTGTACTCTTATTAGACTCTCAAATATCCCCAGACTGCCAGGCTTCTCTCACACTTCTATACTGACATAACTCTCTCATCCACTAGGTCCCCATGGTTTTTATTCCACTCTAATTGCTTTTTTTCTCAACAATTCACCTGAGAAGCTTTTATCCTTCCTCTTGACAGAATAGTAAGAGGTGAAGAAATTAAGGCAACCAAGGTGGGGGAGGCGGTGATGAGGAAAGCTGTGCAACCCACAGCTCAATTTTATAATAGCATATCAGAGATCTTATAAATCTTGTGTCTGCAGTTTTTCCTCTCAAAAGACGGGACACCCAATAGAAAAAGATACTGGTCAGAGAAAGCTTTCATTGGAGTGGTCGTCCCAAATAATGCTGATATTCTTGTGCCTGGCACAGTCCCATGGGAATATTCAGAGCTCTGTACAGTTGCCAACACTCTTACCTTCTCTCCTACTCAAGAAAGTATGTGGATGTGTAAATGTACATGGCCATATTATGAGTATAATTTTAAATCCAATTGATCCAAAAAAGTAGTTTGCACAAGTGCCTCTTTAGTATATGTAGTCATCCTTTCGTAAATGCGAATTTCAAACTAGCCTCACTTTTATTATTCTACAGTGTTGAAGTGTATAACCTCCTTTTTAAAGAAGTGTCTGTGGCTGTCACATGGTGCACAGCCCCTGGGACAAAAGGCCCAGTTGGAGGCCAAAGCTATGTAGAGAATGGCCTCAGGAGCAGTGCCTGGCCATGACCTTTGACATACCTCTTGCTCCCTTTCCCCTGACCTTTATGATAAATGCTATGGCCACTCCCCACCCCAAGTCGAGCATCCTCCCATGGAGTCCAGGGTTACATCTGAGATCCAGCGGTTTAATAGCATAAAGTAGACTGATGACATATTAATATGAGTGTTCCTTCACCTGGCCCAATCTTCCCCACCTCACCCACATTCTACCACACATTCATTCTCCAGCCTCTTCAACTCTCACCCCTGATTCCTCCATACACCACAGCACTAAGGTTGAAGTCGGCTGGCCAATGCCTTTTTTGGACAGTGCTGCCATGTAATGAGAAAATAACATTTTTCTCCCGTCCCTGCTCTAGATCCCCAGCACTGACAAAATTTTTTTACAGATTATGGGCTCTTTGATGACGTCAGCTAAAACAGTGGCATCCAGGGATGGGCAGCAGTTGACTACTAGATGGACCAGTCCATGATAGAGTCATGTTCTGCTCAGGCCGAGACACTGAGGAATATTCTCACCATCCACTGGGCCACAGTCAGGGATCTTAAAATACTTTAGCTTTTAAGAACTGGAACCACCACTTTCCTTAGTGCACATAAATCTATTATTGAACTCCCCCCACTCCGAAGTACTTGGCTACCAGTGATGTGTGAATCACGAATGTTGGGGAAAGTTCAAGCCAGTATCATAATTAAGAGCCTCTGCTTTAGAGATCCACAAGTAAAATATAAGAGTAAATGGTACCACCTCCTCTATCCAATGCATACAGCACCTCTAATGCTGCCTTCTGAGGGCAATAACTTTCAACAATTGGATGTGAATTTTTCCATTCATTTTGAAAAGATCTTGCTCAAAGCTGTCTAGGCTATACATAATCAGCACTTGCCTGGTTGTTTAACTCTATATACCAAGTCATAGACAACTTGTCTTAATTTCTATAACTAGAACTTTTGATGATATTTTCCATGAGAAGTGAATGGCTAGCCAAAACCAGTATTGTAATTGATTGATTAGCAAAGCTTTGTGGAAGGAAGACAGAATGTTAAACGTGAATCGGGAAGTATGAAACTTCCACCTGTTATAAAGTCTGAATTTAATTCTCATGAACTGTTGCCACAAGCTAATGATAATACTGATGTTAAGACCAACACTAATACTGATCAAAATTCCAATATAGATCATCAATAACAACTATTACTGCCATTTGTTGAAGGCCTATTATGTGTCAGTTATTGTACTAGGCAGTTTTATATATAAGGTCATTTAATCCACTATTATTAGCTAACCCTATCCCTCAGGTAAGGAAAGAGAGACTCAAAGAGTAAAGCAGGTAATTAGTGGACTGGGCATTTAACAAGCTCCACCAACTGCAAAGTTCTTGTTCTTCCCAACATACAGTATACAATCATGCAAAATGGCAAGATTCTTCCCAATACGGTACTGTTTTCAGAAATACGATTATAGGAAAGTACACTTTTTTACATTTCCACATAGATTTTCTGTGGACTAATCAGACTTCATATATGGGGTATATTAAAATCCCAAAAAGAATTTGTAGTGGGGCACAGCCTGTTATTTTATGTTCTACTAAGCAAATACAAGGATGTAGAGTATATGTCCTCATTCACGGGAATAAGTAGCAAACACATAGTCAATACATCCCCTCAACATCCTCCTATGATATTCAGCCACTTGAAGAATGTTACTTGAAAAAAAAAAGAAAGTAGTAACTACAACAAAATAGAGAAATGAGGAAAATATGGCAGCAACGCAGTTCGAGAATTACCTCAGGCATTTTGTAGATTGATTTTTTTCAGTCTTGGCAAATATATGCTTTCCTTCTTTTCCTCGTTATGGCAGACATTACTAATCATCACAACACTCTTTCCCACTGAGCCCAGATGCTGCTATAGCCTCCTTTTTAAGACCATATTTTGACAACTACTGCCAATGAATCGTAGTTAGCATGTGATACAAAATCCATTTCTGTTCCTATATTATTTTCTCACAAAAATTGCCTTTCCATGAGGTTCAGTGATCTGTCACTCTAGCTATAGGGACAATGTGCTGGGTACTCAGAATTATAGGAGATATTTAAGCAGTATTATTCCTACTCCACGTCTATCCCTCCTAACGTTCAAACACAGCTACAATTTAAAAATTTTCATCCCTTCCTACTTTCTGCTAGTTATCATCATTATGAGAATTAAATCATCATATTGTATCAATTAAAAAAAAACTTGAAGGCTTACTGAAAATAAAAGGCATTCTTCCAGTTTAACACTTTGGAGAAGCAGATTGTTTGGAACCATGAGATATTGCCACAAGTATGAAATAGTCACAAAATATATGGCATGGTTCTATGCATTTGAGATTTTATAACATTTTGAGTAAAATTATACTTAAAAATTTTTTAAGTATATCAAAATTCGTTTATTATTTTGTGTTCAAGTTTGCTATTCAGCCTATTTGCAGAGAGGGCAATGTATTCTTTTTTATCTGATTAAATTCTTCAAAGTTAGGTAGTTTTTATATGAGAAGATTATTTTATGGATTAACTATATAGAGTGAAGTGTAATACCTGAGTTTTGAGATCATAAACACGTGTGAAAGCAGTGACATTAAGTTGGATACTGCTGATGTGGTTCTGAGTCCCTTTGCCCTGGGCCACCTCACCCCCACCTATGGCTGCCTCTCTCTCCACTCTGAAACCTACAAAGGCAGAGATCAGCAAACACCAACAAGAGGCCCTTAACTCTTCAATTTGAGGGAACTAAATGAAAATAGATGGTCATGAGTCACCATTATGTCATGGACCAAACTTTTCCACAGAGAATATTCAAATCTAAATCATCACATATTTAATAAATTCCTGTGATACTTTCAGCATTGTGCTAAGGCCAACAGAAAATAGAAAGATAGAAAGATATGTGAGATATGGTCCCTGCCATCAGGGAGTTTTAACTTACTCTTTTAAAAAAAAAAATTCTTCTATCTTATGGATTGTTCCCAAAGGAAGTCATTCAACTGAAGCAAAAAGATAACGTGCTGTAAAACTGCATAGTCATCTGTAATAATAATAAAAAAAAATGTTGCTAGCCACCTAGGAGCCTAACTTAAGGGAATTAAATTATAAAGCATCAACATGTAGAATATTATACACTCATTTGATTAATAGTTATGAATACTACTGAAACATGCAAAGATTAATAAATAACTGAAATAAAGACAATATCAAACAGAATGGACCTAATCTGTACAGTTCTGCTAACCATATATAAATGTAAGAGCTAGGGGGAAAAAGTTTTGTTAGAATAGGAACAAGAGAGGGATGCCTGGCGGCTCAGTGGTTTAGCATCTGCCTTTGGCTCAGGTCGTGATCCTGGGATCCTGGGATCAAGTCCCGTATCGGGCTCCCAGCAGGGAGCCTGCTTCTCCTTCTGCCTGTGTCTCTGCCTCTCTCTCTCTCTCTCTCTCTCTCTCTCATTAATTAATGAATAAAATCTTAAAAAAAATAGTAACAAGAGAAAAGCCGCTAAGCATGTGATGGCTTCATATTAAAATAAGATCTTATTTTGCAATAGTGTTTCTCAAAGTATAACCTTTCTTGAATCGTTCTTAATAAATCTATTACCATTTTATTTGCATGATAAATATAAAACATGGAAAACTTTTAAGGATTAAAAACCTTCTTGCTTTTTGCTGGCAGTTTTGATACCTATTGATTATCTATATAAGAACTTTCTAGGGATCCCTGGGTGGCGCAGTGGTTTAGCGCCTGCCTTTGGCCCAGGGCGCGATCCTGGAGACCTGGGACCGAATCCCACGTCGGGCTCCCAGTGCATGGAGCCTGCTTCTCCCTCTGCCTGTGTCTCTGCCTCTCTCTCTCTCTCTCTCTCTCTCTCTCTCACTGTGTGCCTATCATAAATAAATAAAATAAAATAAAGATAAAAAAAAAGAACTTTCTAAATTAAAATACTAGTACTGAGGCACCTAGGGCACCAACTCAGTTTCAGCTCAGGTCATGATCTCTGGGTTCTGAGATCAAGACCCACGTGGGGCTCCATGCTCCATGGAAAGTCTGCTGGAGATTTTTTTTCTCTCTCTCTCTGCCCCTCCCCTGCAGTCATGCTGTCTTTCTCTAAAGTAAATAAATCAATCTTTTTTTTTTTTTTAAGGCTACTACTATTATGAACTCAAAGGGCTCATTAGAGTAAAACATTATTGGCTCTATCAGTGCTACTCATTTTTACATATTTAGATGTATTACAAGTATATATTTATTGAACCTTAAGCTGTGTCATTACCTATTCTACCTACACTCCAGTCCTCTCTCTAATCTAAATGGACCATCATTTATACATTTAGAATTTCCTAACTTTACCCCTTCCTCAGTTTTCTGAGAAAAGTGATAGACCTTTGACCTTCTGTTCTACAATATATACTTTTTTCAGTGTGAGCTGCTGATTTTGCTGTAAAGACATTTCTCAGGTGGGCAGCTCCCACTAATCACCAAATAGCAGAAATTTCTATGTGCTCAGCAAATGGCGGACTGAATTTATCATTGTACATGGTTGATAAGAAAGGGCATTTATTGTTTATTAGGTAATATTCCAGAGAATTCATGTGAAGGTGATGGAACCCAGCCCTCAAAGCCAGAAAATAGCAGCATTTTTCAACTTCGTTATAAGATAAGGTGAAAGAAAAGTTATTGCACGGTGGCTATGAACAATGAGGGGGCCCTGACCTTACTAAATCAACTGCCAATGCCACTGTAGAAAGGCCAAAGAGTAACTAGGTTACTAAAGACGTGTGGAGAGAAAGGGAATTAAAACGAAAAAAGAAAGGGTATTGAAATGTTCTGGGAGCAAACAGTGAATGCTTTTCAACAAAGAAATAGGCTGGTTAAGTCGTTTGGTATACAGAATGTCCTTTCATGACCTTTCTATACTAAGGACATAAAATTAGCGAATTACATTTCTACTCACCGATTATATGAAATTGTGAAAGCTCAAGAGTTATTCCAGAGTTATCTCAGGAGAGAGAAGTGGATGTCATCCAACACTCTCTGTGCATCAAGAATGGCACTGGAGTATGAAGGGAAGTCACTTAAATACATTCTTTTAATTTTGTCCAGTCTCAACAAACTTCCCTGAGAAGTAATTAAAAGATGTGGGAGCCACATTGCTTTAAAATAGGACATTCAGTTTTTGAGCATGTGCGGCTTTATGTTAATAAGCAGTAAGGGTGCCCTGGTAATTTTGATATTTAAACTTAGTGAACTTACCACAGCAGTATTTCTTAAACTGTGTTTTATAGAAACTGGTCAGATCATTTAGGAAAATAATGCAGAAGCTATTGCTAATCCTCTTATATGTTCACATTGTACGTTAGAATAGTGAAGACTTGGAGAAACACTATAGTTAAAAATCCTATTTAACTCTTTGCAGTAGATACCTTTATTATTTTGTATTTTATATGAATTTCTGCTTATTTTACAATTCCTATCGATATGAATGCCTCTAGGAAACAACAAATATAGCAATAATAAAGGATTTATTGGTAGATGCTATGAAATGTTTTCAACCTTTGGATATAACTAATCTTTGTTTAGGGTCAAATCATGCATCATTCTGATATGAATTTGAATGAATTAGGCCACAATCAAAATAGCATTGCAATTTGTTGTACAAAAGAAGAGCATGTAGCTTTTAACAGCCTCCCAAATTGGAAATATAGTAACAGGATTGAGTACTAGTAAAAAGGATAAGAGTTATTGTTCAGGATTACCAGACTCAGTGTGGACCACAATGTGGTCACAAGATAAATGCATATAATTTAGGCAAATTCAAATTATATATTAAAAGCAAAACCCCCGGGGGATCCCTGGGTGGCACAGCGGTTTGGCACCTGCCTTTGGCCCAGGGTGCGATCCTGGAGACCTGGGATCGAATCCCACGTCGGGCTCCCAGTGCATGGAGCCTGCTTCTCCCTCTGCCTATGTCTCTGCGCCTCTCTCTCTCTGCGTGTGTGACTATCATAAATAAAAAAAATACATAAATAAAAATAAAAATAAATAAAAAAAGGGAAACCCCCTGTGTTTTCCACATTGTCTCTTCACCTTCATCCTCATCTTCAACCAGACCCCAGTTTAGAAAAAGGGAAGCCAATGTAGCAATCAAAGAAAAACCAAAGACATGAACTTGAGGCCTCTGGAGGGGACTCTGTCCTGAAAACTCCCAAGGGCCCCCTTTCAGAATCTGCAAGAGTTGTACAGTGTACAACTTGTATGGCTATGCAGAATGTCTCTGACTTGCGTGTTCCTAAAGACCCAAGGCCTGGTGATTTCAGGGTTACTTAAAGGACTTTTATGGGTAACTTCGATTATTAGAGATTTTTATGTTTTATGTTTTTACCTTAGGCACTAACCTTAAAACCTAACTCCTATTCTCATATATTTTTAACAGAACAATACAAGTTATATAGCATGTGTACTCCATTCTACTAACCAGTGGAGGAATTCTTATTTCATGTGGTTTCATCATATGTGTTCATATACTACTGGTGTTTAGTTAAAGCTAGAATAGTTCAAATATGAATGATAAAAACTATTATGATGAAGTATTTCAAATATGAATGTTAAAACTATGGATCTAGTGAAGTCTCTGGATTCTTTCATTCTTTAATTTTATAAAAAATTAAAAGCATAGTAAATGAAATTTGGATTAAGCTTCAGTATTCTAATAAAAATAATTCAGTGATTCACTTCTAATATTTTTCATTACTTAGAAAATAGATTTGACTCAAATACCAAACTTAAAAAAAAAATAGGTTCCTGCTCCACTATTTAATATAAACTCTCAACCTAGTAATTTTTAAATGATATATTTATTACCCTAGAGGGCTAATAACATGCCTATAAAATCACTTTTACTGCTGGGTATTTTGTAAAACCATATAAAATATTTTTAACTATTTTCATGTATTTCTAGAAGGAGAAATAGAATATAGTTTATTGCCAGAATCAGTTGAATACACAAATTTTAGTTAATTTTACTATAATTTCTAAGGTTACTTCCATGTTTATTCTGTCTTTAGTTTATATGAAACTATCCTGTATAAATATGTATATGTATGAACACGTATACACATACAAAAATACGTATTTATGTATGTATACACACACATCTGCTAGCCTTTCCAGAGTAATGCCTTTATATTATTTTTATTATAAAACCATAAAAATATGGGGCTCCTAGGTGGCTCAGTTGGTTGAGCGAGCGTCCAACTCCTTGACTTTGGCTTAGGTCACGACCTCAGGGTTGTGAGATCAAGCTCTGCTGGGCGTGGAGCCTGTTTAGGATTCTGTCTCTCCTTCTGCCCCTCTCCCGACCCCCACCCTCATTATCCTCTCAAAAAACAAAACAAAACAAAACAAAAAACTACAAAAATATCCCCAACTGCAATGCCCTTTGCATTAGATATTAGGAACAAATATACAGATGTCTGTATCACTTACTCTAAGATCCATCAATGCTGGATTCCTTTTTCTCATTAACCCAAACTTGAGTTGATTTTACTTTGTTTTATGCTATGTTAACATCCATGCCTTGGGCTCTCCTACCCTAGGCTTGGATGTATGTAAGTCTTACTCATGCAACTGAACTCTGTAACAGCAGAAATTGCTTTTTAATAAATAATAAATCCTTGTTGAATGTTTGAGAATAAATCACTGGAAGCTTGATCAGTGAATTCACTGTGAAAAAGAGAAGGGATTATCAGAGCAAACATTTAAAAAAAAAAAGGCAAAAGGGCAAGGATTCAGTGGCAGATTAGAAAGTGTAAGAGAGAACAACCCATGACTACTTACTGTCCTTTATAAGGACTGGACTTTTTCTCGATTTGAAAGCACAATTTTATGCAAGAGGAAAAAGTAAATAGCAGTTAGCAAGATGTGCGTTTTTCTCCAAAGATACATCTAGTATAAAACCAGGTTAATGGCAAAAAGCAGAAAAAGACAAACTGACAAGTGAAACTGACCAGATAAAAGTGGCTGATGTGAATATGATGGAAAATTAGAGATTTGTTTTAATGGACTATGAAAACATCAGAGGTAAGAGTACTGAAAAGAGGTAAAAAAAAAAAAAAGTTGATTATTTTTTGCTTTATGTGACTTTAAAAATCTCCATGGATTTTTTTTTTTTTCCTTGTAGAATGCCAGAGTCCCCTGTTGAAGTTCCTGAATATCCTTTGTTTGTCACAGTTGGTGACTGGCTGGATTCTATCAAGATGGGGCAATATAAGAATAACTTCATGGCTGCGGGGTTTACGACGTTCGACCTGATTTCAAGAATGAGCATTGAGTAAGTGGTGCTAGGTTTATTACCATGTTTAGACAATCCACTCGGGAAGTTACAAATCCAAATACTGTATCAGGAACACTGTGATGCAACCACATTTCCTAATGCTAGCCTGGCATTTCCACATCTTTCCTCACCATTGCTAATTACCATTCTAGTGGAAATTAGACATTACACTTTTAACTATTTCCCTTTGGAAGAATATGTTTGATTCCAATAGCCATTTTAAAAATTTGTAAATGCTTTCTGAGATGCATATTACTCTCATTCACATCCGAGACTTCACATCAGCATAGTGACTCACATATACTAATCTTGCATAATCAATTCTGTTACTTTCATCAAATGTAGTAATTGTAGTAATACATTACCATCACGTAAATTCAGAGGTCCTCCTCTATATTAAAAAAGCTGGACATTTTTCTGTTGTCTCAAAAATTATTCTTTGCCTGTGTACAGTAAAATGTTCAACATATGCTTAAAAGGTAGATACTAAAACTAGTTGGTTGAACCAACTATGAAATCGCCATTATTTTGAAATAGTAATGGCAATTTTATTTAGTTCAACATAATACAACAGCATTTTTTCCAGTTTGTTGAATGACCACAGGGCTCAGATGAAGCCCCCATTATACCGTTCACCCCATATATTAGTTTTGTTGACACTGTTGAAAATTTGTATCATTATCTAAATTGTATACCTGGGGCGCCTGGGTGGCTCAGTTGGTTAAGCATCCAGCTCTTGGTTTCAGCTCGGGTCATAATCTCGGGGTTGTAAGATCAAGCCCCACATTGGGCTCCATGCTCAGCAAGGAGTCTGCTTGAGATTCTCTCCCTTTGCTACTCCGTTCTCTTTCTTCCTCTCTCTCAAATAAGTAAATAAATCTTTTTAAAAACTGCATGCCCTTTAGGTCTATGAAATGTCTGAACATTGTGTTGGTACCTGAATTTGAAATTTTTCTTTGTATCCTTAAATTTGAGGTAGACTGGATATATTATCTGGCACCGGGGAGAAGAAAAATGTAACAAAGTCTTGATGTTCACTGATATCTCTGTTTAAACTCTCATTTTACCAACTATACAATTTTTGTTAAGTTCACAAAGCAAATCTGACATGATACATATTTACCACATGTAAGTCTTCATTTCTTATCTCCTTGTACATACCAGATCTAAATGTCCATATTCTCTCTCCTCCCCTCACTCCCATCTCTGTCTCTTTTTCTCTCTCACAGTGATATTAGAAGAATTGGAGTCCTACTCATTGGACACCAGAGACGGATAGTCAGCAGTATACAGACTTTACGCTTACACATGATGCACATACAGGAGAAAGGATTTCATGTATGAAAGTACTACAAGCACTTGTGTTTTGTGCCTCAGCATTTCTAAAATGAACTATATCCTCTCTACTACCCCCTCCTCTGATTCTCCAAACATCACTTCACGAACTGCAGTCTCCTGTTCAAACTACGGGCACACACCTTTTGTTTATGCTTCTAACCTGGATTTTAAAATTATGCCTCATAGCTCCTCTCTGAATAACCTGCAGATAAAACCCTGGCCCGCTGCAGATTATCACTGACAAAATGGTAAATAACTCAGCATGGATGTGTAACTTTGTACAACAGTATTTGGGAAGTGTTCACGAACTTAACCCAAAGGAATTTGGCCAGGTGTGGCTTCCTTAATGACGTATTTAGAGTTTGACGGTAGATAAAAAAGAAATAGTTGACCTTTCTTTCATGTTTTGTGATCAAGTAGCTTCCAAACTGACGTGAATACTTTTAGATAATTATATTCAACTCTATAGATCATATTCTTACTTTATTTTATAATAGTTTAACTGTTGATGCCTGATGTTGTTAGAAGTATTTGCAGAAATAACCAATGATATCATTTGGTGAATTCTTGTCAGGTGTGACTACACTAAGAAAGAGGTTATCAGGGAGGGAGAGGGAGAAACATACTGTGCTTTTCAATCTTCTAAGGCTGGTTTGTCTATTTTTTTTTAAATTAACTTCATAGTGTCCTAAATATTTCATAGTAAGTGATTGCTTAGAGGCTTTTCCCCTCTAAGTTTTATTAGCAATAGTATATTTCTGTCCTACCTTATGAAGATCACCCCAGAAAGATCAAGAGTGAAGCTTGAAATAAAACTGTGTCTATTCCCTTGGTTCAGCTTTACAAGTTTGCAAAAGCAATTATCAAAGCACTGAGAAAATTAGTTATTTTCAGTAGACTTGCTTTGAATAAAAGATCTAAGAATATCGCCTTAGATTTAATGTAAAAGTAATTAAACACAATTTTATGATAGCTATATGGTGGCCCAAAAAATAAACACATCTAGTTGGCTGATGTTGGTGCATTTTGCAAGTTAAAGAATTTTTATATTTTGTTCCTAAAAAATAAGTTACATGAACGTGCTGAGCTGTTTTCTAAACCTTTAAAGAGACAAGTATACCACTGTATGTTCGAAAGAGGATATGAACAGACCTAACCCATGAGCATATATAAATCGTGTGTCAACCTGGGCCCAAAACACAGTAACTGAAAATGTGAACACAGCTAGAATGTGTTGTCATAATCATCTCAGAGGCTGCAAAAAAAAAAAAAAAAAAAGCAAATATATTTTTCAGTGAATTATGCTGAGCAAATTATCAAAAAAGTGCTGCTTTATGAGTAAGTTCAATTGTAAAATCAGCTGTTGCCTGTGAATGTACAGAATGGCTTCTGTGCTGGGTGTGGAAGAGTAGGCAGGATGTGTTGAGAGAGAGAGAGATTTTAAAAGGAACAGGTTGTCTAAAGATGCTTATTTAATAAATCAGTTTTTCTCTGATCTAAGACCCAAAGGTGCCCAATCCACATTCTCCAGTTCCTACCTAAATCACATTTTTTTTTTTTTTTGGTAATAGCAGCTGTCTTGCTATTAAAGGAGACTCCCTTTCTTTTATTCTTTTAAGATTTGTTTATTGTCCCATTAGACTAGACCCTTTCACATACATTATTCTGATTTATCTCCTGATTTTTATCTACCACAGCTCAATTTTTCTCGTTTCAAAAAAAAAAAATTGTATAGAGCTAGAAGGAAGAGTCTTTAACGTATTCCTTAAAGTATACTAAAAAGAAAAAAAAGTGAGAAATTCATCACTTTTTAAGTAAGTGTGTCAGAAATAGCTAGCAACATTTTCTAGCCACCACCTGCATGGTCATGCATCACTCATATACTAACTGCAGTTTGCTTGATACATTTACACAAATCCGGATACATGTAGAGGAAATATAAAATTTCCATATTTACCTGTCTTCAAATATATATTAAATAAGAACAGATGTAAAACAGATTAAATTTATTAATCATATATATTTATTTTTATAATACAACAAAAAAGGTATTTAGAAAAATAAGGAATAATTATGGTCTTCCATAGGACTCTGTCAGCAACATCTGTATAGTTTGATGAAATAAATTCTATAAAGTATTTAAACTTCTATGAGATGGGCATTCAGTACTTACAAGATTAAAGTTCACTGTTAAGAATTTTTTTCTTAAAAGGTACAGAGATCTTTTTCTATATGTGAGTAACTTATATTTCTTTTTTTCCTTCCCCAACATCTTCCTCTAGTATTATAAAACTGCCTTTCTACTCCGTCTCTTTCCCCAAATGCTCTTTAAAATTTCTTTAGAATTACATTCATATTTTTCAGAACTGTAAGCATGATAATCTTACGTGTAATTTTGAACCTCATTATGGTCAGAAACACATGGTTGAAATATTTCTGCACGATTAAACAGATATATTAAAAAATAAGGATATCTGTTTCTTAATTGCCTACCCACAGACCCCTGATCCCAAGGATATTATAAGATTTAGGAATATTAACAGTTAGGTTGCCAAATTTATTTGGAAATTTTACATGAAATATTTTGAGAATTACTAGTGCACATACTTAGTCATTAAAACTTTAATATGCATAAGTATAGAACCTAATTATAGAAAGAAAATTAGTAACTTACATAAATCACAGCCTTCAGTAATGATTTTTGATAACTTCAGTATGCATATACATTCATGTACCTGCTTTATTTTACATTTTCTGATCTATACTACTGAGGAGCTTTTTGGATTTTGTAAATTGAGACAGTTGAAGAAACCACTTTTATTTCCTGGGTGGTCAGTTTCCAGTCTATAAACAACTCATTATCTCATAGTATAAGGCATATGTGGGGGAAAAATATAAAAACAATGTACAATCGAGAAGAGAGATTAGGTATATAAATCATTAAAAAAGCAATCAGAAATTGCAAAGCTCTTGGCTTACCGAGAATCAAAATGTACAGCACTTTTGCACTGAGTTATCTTATAGCTGCTGACAAATAAGTTATGCATGCCGTAATCTAAAAAAAAAAAAAAGGTTTGTATTCTTTAATACCCTGCATTACTCTTTAAAACCTATCCAGATATCAGCTGAATAAAAAACAGCCTTGTAGCTACAGTTCTAAGGCCTGCTTCAGTCCGCAAAAGGAAAACAAATCCAAAGTCAACTCTTGAAAAGCAGTCTTTACAGAAGTCCTTCTGAAGTGGTGGTGAAGAATGAATCTCAACCACATTTCATGTAAAAAGTCCATTTTTTGTATCTTTCCCTACCAAAGTTCTACTTTATAAATCAGTCAATTAAATCTCTTATCCCAAAATTTTCACCAATATTAGGTCTCTTTTTTCTGTTCCTTCATTAAATTTCCTAAAACTTCTTGCTCAGTCAGCTCCCCGTCTCCTCTCTTTATTACTCCCATCTCCTCTCTTTTCCTTTCTCAGCTTCTACTCAACCCCTATCCCTATCAGCAGAAGAAAGCTCAGAAAATCTAAAAAGATCTTACCATCTCTTTACAAGAGGCTGAAGACGGAGGGAAGGGACTGTTGCAGGAGCCATACATTAGTATTTTGGGTCCCACCACATAAACGAGAGCATTTGCACTCACAGAGAGGGAATGAACTTTTTATTAACTGGAAATTAAGTGCTTTGGAAAGTAATTTAAAAATGGATGATGATGATCCTTTTCTATAGCTTTAGATAAGGAAATTATTAATTTAAAAATTTGTATTTTAAGAATAAAAAACCATTATCCATTCACAGTTGGTGGACTTGTGTTTATACAACAAAGAGGCTAGAAGCAGATATATCTCTTCTTTTAATATTCTCACTTTAACTTTTCCAAGCTCAGATTCCATTTAGTAGAAAAGTCTTTACTACTTCATGTTCAATCCAAACATATTTTGATACTTTTTACATGAGGACTCCGAAAGAGGGGCACCTGGGTGGCTCAGTCAGTTAAGCATCTGCCTTGGGCTCAGGTCATGATCCTGGGGTCCTGGGATGGAGCCCCTGCTCAGTGGGGAGCCTGCTTCTCCCCTCTGCCTTTCTCCCCTCTGCCTGCCACTCCTCGTGCTTGTGCTCTCTCTCCCTCTCTCTCTGTCAAATCAATAAATAAAATCTTGAAGAAGAAAAAAAAAAAAAGACTCCAAAAGATAGAGTAGTACACTGAGTCAAATTGATGTTATTCTTCCATTAGGACACCAGGCACTGAAGTCGCCTTTTAGGTTGAATGATCAACATTTTCAACAACTTTCAATCTTTAATTATAAAGGTTCAGTAAGGAACACTATAAACTCCATTAGTTCAATTTAACAAATATCTATGAAGTGTCTCCTATACACATAAGGTTTTATGGCAAAGATGATTTTGGCTGTACTGTCCTTACCTTCAAAATAACTCTTAAGATTAAAACTTAGAGGTTGGAGCCTATTTGCTATGTTTGCTGTGATTTCCAAGTCACTAAGGGCCAGCTCTTTCCATAGAAAAAAAAAATACATTACATAAATCAATAAAGCCTTGTCCAGTGTGAATTGGATTTACAATCCTTATGGAGAAATTTATTTTGCACTGTAGATTCTCATAAAACACTCCACACTTCCTATAGCAGAGAGGAACAATCTTGCAGGATTCTCTTAAGACAATCTCTCCTTAGAAGTTATAGATTTTTCTTGTCCAGTGGCAAACTTTTCAGTTCATGTGTGGTAGAGTCACTACCTCAAAGGTGCCTCCAACTAGAAAATATTAGCCTTTTTTTTAAAACAACTCTGGAGTAATCTCTTTTCCAAGCCAATTCACTGGTATTAGTGAATGTAAAAAGAAGTATGAACCTGCAATAGTTGCACAAAATTCTTTCAAACATGCCTAGATCTAACATGGTACTAGATGAAGTAAAGGAAATGAAAAATCTTAAGTTGCAGAGGCATAAATACCCCTTTCTCTTACTGTTTCCTTAAAAAAAAAATATTAGGCAGGTATTTCAAAGATTTCTTTGGATAAAAATAAATTTTGTATATTATAAGGGGGATGAGACACTTCTGAGAAAAAAAAGGTCAAGAGATAGATACAGGTCATCAAAATGTAATTTCTATCTTCTTTCTTCTGACTAGTAATTAGATTTGAACTTCAGATTAATGATATATTATTCAAATGTGTAAAAAAAGGATGTTTACATCTTAATTGAAAACTTGGGGGGTGCCTAGGTGGCTCAGTAGGTTAAGTGCCCAACTCTTGATCTCAGCTCAGATCTTGATCCTCACAGTTGTGAGTTCAAGCCCCATATTAGGCTCCACACTGGGCATGGAGCCTACTTAAAAAGAAAAAGAAAAAAGACTTGGGTTATTTTTAATTCAAAACAAAAAATGGTTGGTTGGTATTTGGTTTTTTTTAGGATTATGGAATAGATTTGAAAGTCTACCTTTAGTTTATCAGTAGTGATTCAAAATTACTGAATTTTAAAAATGAAAAAAATAATGTGAAGAAAACTTTTCATTTACTAAGGGTAGCTAAGCACTACTAAAATAATATAAACTTCATCTTTTAAAAACACCTGGCAAATACAAAGTTTTGTGTATCTCTTAAGGATATCAACTCATTTCCATTTTATTAGATTTTTTTGCTCTTTCCCATTGAAAGCAGTTTCTTTCTAAACAAAACAAAGAAAGATTCTCACTTGGGTTTCCACACTCCTTAACTATAGAACCAAATCTCTATATCATTAAGAGAACTTTTGATTTGTTTCATTTAAAAGGAAAAAACCTCAAAGAAGAATTCCACTATCCTTAGACATACCTAATTCATCCTTAAGAATAACAAAGGCATTACAGAAAAATTACCTGACAGATGAGGATGAAAGATAGCTCTTGCTCTTAAATGTAATATAAAGAAGTGGTTTCTACTTTTGATTAGAAAATGAAGTACAGATTAACAACACAATTTCCTGGGAGTTGTAAATTAGAAAGGTATCAAACTCAGTGAAATATCTTCTCTCAAGTGAAGCTCTTTCCTTACCTATATTTCTCCATTCTTTTTAACCCCTGGATGTCTTTGTTTTGTTATAATAAACTCACCTTTGGTTAAGATAATAAGCTATCAACTCAAGTTTTTTTTTTTTAATTTTTATTTATTTATGATAGTCACAGAGAGAGAAAGAGAGAGAGGCAGAGACATAGGCAGAGGGAGAAGCAGGCTCCATGCACCGGGAGCCCGATGTGGGATTCGATCCCGGGTCTCCAGGATCGCGCCCTGGGCCAAAGGCAGGCGCTAAACCGCTGCGCCACCCAGGGATCCCCTAAGCTATCAACTCAAATAATAAATCAGAACAACTGAGATATGACTTTAAAATGTTCTACAAAATAATGAAAGAACAACCTACTTCAGGATTCCTATTCATTTAGCCCAGCCATTCCTTTATTCCAAAATGATGTATTATTATAAAGAAAAATTCAAGGTATGAGAGCCTTCTTTTTACCTATATCCAAATTTTATATTTAGGCATTATTAACTTTGAAGATAGATGTTCTTGTTTTCATAACTTAAATATGAGCTTAAGTTTGCAAGCAATTTTGATGTAAACATTTCTATGAGTTTTGCCACATTTATAGATCATCATCCTCAGAACAGTCTTCATTTGCCTGTGTTCTACAAAGACCAAATATCACTTAACTTTTTGAAATCATGATAGAGGGAGGGAATACTGCTAAATCATAAAGATAAGTAAACATGCACTTTCATGATTTTTACCTAATTTAAAATCTCCTCTTCTATTGTCTTTGTAATAAATTAAATCTCTCTTCTACATTTAGTAATTTGTAGAATGAAATATATGCATTTAGCTAGAAATTACTTTTGTTAGATTTTTCATTTAAACACATCTTCACTCACTTAGGAACTAGAATATAATTCATTCTATTAGCTCATTTCTCATGCAAAGTAGTAACTTCTGCTCTCTTTAGAATAATTTACCCAGAAATATCATTATTTAAGCTGTAATAAATTTTTTCTTTGACTGTACATGCTTTATTTATTGCCACGTATTTTTTATCTTTAAAATAAATCTGCTTACAACTGTGGTCTTTAGAAGCTCTATGACAAAATCAATGGCTATTCATTTGCTAACAAATCTGTAACTGAATGAGCTAGTTTTTCGGTCAATATGATTAATGCGAGTATTGTTAAATCTAACTGATTTGAATATTCATTGGTATTTTATCTAGTTCAATATCTTTAAAAGTATCTTTAAAACAATACTGAATTTCATAGACACTATGACAATGATGGGAGATTTTTTAAATTCCTGTACTGCTTGAAAAATAAGGTTTAATGTGCATAAATGTTTATCATTGAAGTTTTTAATTTGCTTTTAATGTGTTGTTTCTTCCTATGCCATGTATATGCGTTCAAAGAAAATTATATTAATAGATCTGTACTATGCAAAAATATCTTCTTCTTACAAATTTAGAGTTTTGATATAATGTTGGTCTTTTAAGACCTCCAAGAGAAAAAAATGTGAAATGGGAGGTTTTTTTTTGGGGTGGGGTGGGGTATAATACTTTTTTTGGTGAGCAGTCCTAACAAATATGAATGAATAACATTTGATTTTAAAGATACTAATGTGCTTTATTTCTGATACATTATTAATCATTTTCTTAATTACATTCCATCTTAGATTGTGTCATTGAAAATCTGAATAATTACAGGATACAAATGTTTTTGAACATTTTTCATAAACTATACTTGGGTTTTTATTTTGTATTCAGTACAATCTTTGACAGCTTAATAATGCTTCTTAAAATGGTGGTTATATCTTCTATAATAACCTTATTTTTTAAAAAATCAGAGGCGTTAACACAGAACATGAAAACAGACGAAGTTCTATTAAAATTTAGGAAAAGGTGAAAAGATAATACAAAAAAAGAGTTATTAAAACTATTACCACATTAAAAGAAAATTATTAAAAAAGAGTGACTAAAAATTATGTCCTATTACTCTTCTGGTAATTTTGAAACTAAAATTCATTTCAAGGATGAGAATCTCTAATATAAATGAGTCTTAATATTTGTTAAGATATATATATATATATATATATATATATAAAATTAGAAATTTTGCCAAGATATCAAAAATAGAAATTTATTTTTAAAAAATTTATTAATAAACTAAATGATCACAATTACTAACATTTCCATATTACTAGTTCTTTTGATTTCTAAGACCTATATATAATAAATGAATTTGTCAAAAAATACATTGAGTATTGAACTGTCAAAGCATTTTATATGTATCAATGAATCAATCTCATTCATGAGTTTTTTTCCTCAGTTATTAAATGCAAAAAGTTTATATAAAATTCAGATAAAAAGATCTGAGTTGAAAGGTAATCTTTTAAAATCAATTTATGCTTTTATGTACCATATAAGTTTTACATACTTGCAAATGTATAAAAAAATGTGGTATTTGCATATTAATTTTGTTATATGTGATGACCCTAGTTAGTGCTTTCAAGAAGATTGCCTACTTTTTTCAGGTATTTTAAGTATAAAAAAAGAGCCATTTTAGATCTTATATTTCCATTCAGTATCAGAATGCTTTTAACTTTCCAGTTCTCAAAGAAGTTGAAGCCAAATACCAAAACAGTATCTAGAAATTATTATTTTTGAAGTTACCCTTTTGTTTGTTTTTGATTTTTATCTAATCTGGCTCAAATGTCTCATAATGTGCTGGAGAAAACAAACTCTTATTTTCTCATGAACGGAAATACAGTAAGAAAAATCCAATATTGGACTTGGTGTATTCAAAATAGTGAACAAATCTTTTTATAGTTACTTTTCACTACTTACTGTTTATTCAATTTTTAAAATTTCACCAAGTGGGATACCTTCAACAAAAGTGAAAGGTGATTCCATTTCTGTATAAACTGCTTTTTTTTTTCAGAGTCTTCAAAAATTCCTTTGAGGAAGCAAAACATTCCCTTATCCCACCTTATAACTTCTCTCTACCATTAAATGAAATAATTAGGTATCTATAATTTAATGCAGAGAACAAAAACACAGCATGATTTCTCCAGTCAAAGCTCTGACACTATGGGGAACAGATAAAACAAACAAACAAAAAATTGAAGTTCTGTTTGCTGATCCAAAATTGTATAATTCCTAAATTTCAAAATTAGTATATACATACCTATACTGTATGTATATATACATACATATACTGATTTACTTTAAATATATTTATCTATAAGTTCATTTGTCCCAGTAACTAATGTCTGTTGAACACTGTCATATACCAGTGTCCTGTTCTAAGCACTGAAAAAGAGTGACCAAAATAAGAAAAAAGCCTCTGCCTCATGGCATTGATTTTCTAGTGGTAAAGGTACACAATAAAGAAATGTTATGTTGATAATTAAAAGCAATAAAGTTACATAGCATGACTGTGGTTTTTATATAAAATGGTAAAAGAAACTTTCTCTGAGGATGTGACATTTCAAATGCCTGAAAAGCATGAAGGAACCAGTCAGGAGAAGATCGGAGGCAAGAACATTGTGGTCAGAAAGACTAATTTAATGCATGGGGGTTTGGAGTGTTTGAGGGTAGAGAGAATGGTGTGCTTAGTACACAATAGAAGAATTAAGGAGACAAAAATGAGACAAGAGTGAAAGAACATTTTTGAGGCTACAGCAATAGTTTAGGCAGACAAAAATGTTGGCTTTTGTTAAAGTGGAAGTAAAAGTGGAGAGAAGTAGGTGAATTCGGGCTCTGAACACAGGGCTTCCTAATGAATTGGGTATGAAGGGTGAAAAAGAAAGAAAATCAAAAATAAATTCTATTATTTAGGAAATGAGAGACTAAGTCAGCAGTGGTGGGGAGAAGCAGGTTTGGAGGGAAAATTAAGGCCTGGTTTTAGCTACATGATGCCTGTCAGATATTCAAATGGAGAGAACGAATAGAAAGTCCTATATGAGAATTCCAAGGAGCAATCAGGGACAGACATCAAGATTTGGAAGTCATCAGCACATAAACGGTGTTTAAAATTTTGAAATCACCTGGGAAAAGGCTATAAGATAGTAGGCTGGAGTTGAGGTCTAGGGCATTCCCACATGTAGAAGTTAGGCAGAGAATTGGAAGCCAACATAGGGCACTAAGGAGAACAAGGTAAGACCAAAAAAAAATGCGATGGGTCATCTGGATTAAATGCCTCTAAGAAGCCAAGCTGAGAACCAAGAAATGGCCGCTGGATTTGGCAACATCGAAGTTATGGGTGACCTTGACAAAGACAGTCTCTGAAGTAGGGTAGTCAAAGCCTGATTAAGAAGAGATGGTAGGAAAGCTGGTGGAGTCAATATCTGTAAACAAGTCTTACAAGAAGTTTTACTGTTTAAGCAAGAGAAATAGGGCGATATATGGAGGGAAACATGGGGTCAAGAGATTTTTGGTTGTGTGTGTGTGTTTAGAGAAAAGGTGCTAGAGTATATTTATATGCTAATGGGAACAATCTGGTAGAAAGGGGAAAACTGATTATTGCAAGAGAGGATATAATTAGAGAAAAGGCCCTGGGAGGTTAGAAGGGTTCAGGATTCATATTATAGGGAGGTTAGTTTCTGATAGGAGGGGACACAGAACCGCAATGGGAGGGAAGGCAGAGTTGCGGACAAGCTGGTAGATTGGAGGAAGAAAGGTAAGGATGTTACTATGTGAGTAATTCTATTTACCAAGATGAGCTAAAAGTCAATATGGGGAGTGGAAAGGGCGTATAGATTGGAAGGGAGGGGTACAAGTCGTTGGAAGGGGGAAAGCAGACCAAGCACATGCACGCACACACGTGCATATATACATAAACATGGTCCATGGGTATTTGTGTGTATGTAATATGCCACGGTTTGAAAAAGACCTATTGTGTAAAATATTTTAAAGCCATTCTTACTGGATATTTTTGAGACATCGTGTCTGAAGGATCTGAAACAATTCTGTGCTTTCCAATGACCCTAATAACAGTGTTCTTTTCCATAATGTAGAGATTAAGTGAGGACTTCTCAATGCCATAGATACTTCTCATGTTTTGTTCTTTATTTTTGTCCATTAACAGAGTAAACAAATATTCTGTAACTATTATGTTATCATTTAAACCCTATGAAAATTAAAATTAGTTTAATCTTAAAAGATGTGTATTGTATATACTCAAGCTGGCAGTTTTCTCAAAATAGTATTTTGGAGGGTTTTGAGTCCCCAACGGAATTAAAAAAAAAAAAAGGCAAACAGGATCTAATCATTTAGTAAAGCAATACTTTTACTTTCTTTTGTTTTCATATGAGAGACCTCAGTACCATCTGTCATTTAGGAGAAACACATGGGCAATATAGTTGTTTTGTTCACTGTGACCTCCCTATCCTTTTGGAGGATGTGATCTTTTAGTTGTGCTTGGATCTTTATTTCTGGATAGACCGCGTGGAATTCAATGTGTTGAATTTATAGGTGAATATAAATTTGTGTAAAATTAGATTGTGAATAAAAGAATAAGATTGCTCTCCATTTTTTGCTGTTTTATCATATACAAAAATATAAAGATGTATATGTACATATAAGTATGTATTTGATTAAACACTGAATATTTAAATGGCCATGTCACATATTAAACGGTAGATGTCGACAGTTGCAGTGCATTCAAAATAGTTATAAAAATCTTTGTAGCACAAATCCTAAAACGTTTAATACTAAATAGTACGTTCACATGAAATACCTAGATAACATCTGTCTAGGTTGAGACATTTAATCCTTCATAGAAAAATATTTGACTAAGGAAAACCTGAAGGTGAAAACATTTCTCCTTCCTATAAGTATGAATATGGTCTTTAAAATGTATCTCTCTGAAACCTGCCATAAAGTTAGTTACCATTAACTATGGATTTAGCAGTGTACCCATCTTCTCTTACAAAAGGAGGAAAAGATCTGCTTGTGAGAATAAGGAAGTGCAGCACTGTATTTTTTTTTTATCACTGTTTCTCTTTGGTATCTATTTAGAGCTTCAGTATATGCCTTCCACTCAGGTTCCTTCCACAGACTATGTTCTCTTTTCTGGTTGTATAACAAGATTGTAGAGAGATAAACACAGTAAAAGGATGTTAACGATTGAACTGCAACCCTACCTACTGTCTACTTTGCTGTAGCAGTGAAGTAGTCCAGACTTACTTAAAGGTGGTATTGTTTTCATCTTATAAAAATCTACTGTAGTATTATGATGTTCCATGTAAATTTTCATGTGCTGGCATGCTTACAAGTTAATAGTGTTATAGAATGCTCAGCTCTCAATGAGGGATTGTTTGTGGTTAATTGCATTACATATGTCATCTATCTGTTTGCTGAAAGAATATGGTGTTTAGCAAAACTACCTGCTGAGCAACATAATAAGATTTTTGTACAAAGTACAAATTACTAATTATTGTATTTTATTTTTCTATGATTTCCTAAGAGGCATTATCAGGGTCTTACAGATGGAGTAAGCCTGTTTATTAAAATATCTATTAGCAAATAAAAGTTACAGTTCTGGTGGTTAAATCTGTGACTTTTTTGTACTGTTGAACTGAGGCATATTTGATATAATTTATTTTTTAGTCTGTTAAATCTAGATGCTCTTTAGATACATAATTCTGGATGCAAAATCATAGGTGTAATTTTTCAAAATAATTAATGTCATTAGCATCAAGGCATAAAATCACATAAATCACTATAAAGAGATTAGGATTTTTGTAGTGATTTCATATTGGGAAACTATTCTGTGAGCTTCAGTAAGTTGAGTTGTTCATTGCAGAGGTAATTCTGTACACATAAGTTGCAGATGACCAAAAGATATGCATAATGTCCAACTATTCAAATGGCTTAGACCATCAGCATTCATTCCAAAAACGTGCAATAAATTAGGAATCAGGAATTGTCTATATTCTTTTTAAAGGTTGCTAGTAAGAAAATACATAAAAAGTATCCTCAATTAATCAGAATAGTGTTGTAGTCATCATATCTTACACTTAACTCTTTTGTAATAATTCTACTACAGTCCAAAAGCCAGTATGGAATTAAAACTGGTTATAAAATACCTGAAACTTTCTTCCCTTATACAGATATCTTAAATAGCCTAGAGAAAATCACATGCCATTTTTAAAGCTTCTTACTCTCATAATAAGATGAAGATAACCAAACTACCTTATTAATCCAGTGGAACAATTTTTATGGGTCTGTCAGTACTCGAATGTACCAAAATGAAGATTTTGGCAAAGTACCAAAACACAGATTCAACCATATGCAATATGTATGTTTTTAAACTTCTACATGTTTTCAACACTGGCATTTTCCAGGTTATTGAGAGCACTGTGAGTTTCATAACCACTATTTAATCTCTAATGAGAAGCCATCACATCAACTACACTTACCTACAATAATGTTGTACTTAGCGGTTTTTTAGACAATTATATATGTGCCTAATTTACTGAAAAGTTGGGTATCCAGTCTCCCCGTCATATTTCCAGTTTTCACCAAATGTTTTGTACAAAAACAGAACTAAACCTAAGGACAGAAAATGCCAACTCCAAACAGGAAAAAATATGTCTGTGCACTAATATTTTCTGAAACTAAGATTTCTGCTTAACTCTAAGGGAAAAAAAAAATCATATTCAGGCTATAAGGAAATTAGCTTCTATGTCTCATCAAAATGAATCGCTTAGACGGAAAGAAACCTAATTAATACCGCCCTGTAAATGTATTTACAGTCATAAGTTAATGAACCAGAATATTTAGGAACTGAATCAAATCCTATTGCTGTAAGAAATTTCAGGACAAAGGAAGACAGGACTTATTTACTGAGCACCTACTATGTGTCAAACAATATACTTTTTTAAATCAATTCAATCCTCAAAACTATCAGAGGAGATAGTGTATTTTTGAAAGTGAGGACACTAAAGCCTGAAGAACGTTAATGGCCTAAGGCCACACGATTAGGAAGAAGATATCCATACTCCATGTTTTTCAAGGATATCTGTGAATATTTTGGAATATACCACTATTGGGCTTTTGTTGTTAGTTTTAGGCTTTCAAGAGTCACTCTCCAGAACCACATTTTTTCATTGTAAAACAACCACATCTGCATTTAGAAATTGAGCAAAACGGCACCCCGTAGTCATTCACATAAACACCCCCATCATGAATTTCATACAGTTTTTCTCGTCTCTCTTCACCCTCCCACTCTGCTTAATAGGTAAGATTAATTAGTAGGCCAAAGATGGGGCAGAGGGGTAAAGGTGACACTAACTAGGGTAGGGGAGGAGTGGGGGGGGAGGGGAGAGCCCCATACTCAGGGCCTAAGAGGAAACTAGAGAGAAAATGTGTCTGAGGAAGGGCTTCAATCTCCAAACCATTCATTGGGGTGGGGGGGGTTGGAGGTGAGGCTGAACCATTCATTGGGGTGGGGGGGGGTTGGAGGTGAGGCTAAACCATTCATTGGGGTGGGGGGGGGTTGGAGGTGAGGCTGAACCATTCATTGGGGTGGGGGGGGTTGGAGGTGAGGCTGAACCATTCATTGGGGTGGGGGGGTTGGAGGTGAGGCTGAACCATTCATTGGGGTGGGGGGGGTTGGAGGTGAGGCTGAACCATTCATTGGGGTGGGGGGGTTGGAGGTGAGGCTGAACCATTCATTGGGGTGGGGGGGTTGGAGGTGAGGCTGAACCATTCATGGGGTGGGGGGGTTGGAGGTGAGGCTGAACCATTCATTGGGGTGGGGGGGGTTGGAGGTGAGGCTGAACCATTCATGGGGTGGGGGGGTTGGAGGTGAGGCTGAACCATTCATTGGGGTGGGGGGGGTTGGAGGTGAGGCTGAACCATTCATTGGGGTGGGGGGGGTTGGAGGTGAGGCTGAACCATTCATGGGGGGGGTTGGGAGGTGAGGCTGAACCATTCATGGGGTGGGGGGGTTGGAGGTGAGGCTAGGTAGGTCGCAGGATCCGTAAACTGACTCCCGACCTCGGTCGGTGCTTTGGGAAGCGCGGCTCTAACAAGGCGGAGAGCTGCGTGTACCTAAATATTCTCACCGAGTAACCCCGGCACTGAAATTCCAAGGCAGGTTTAAGAGGCGGCCCACGCGAGGCGGCCCCCTTCCTTTCCGGGGCCAGCTGGCCCATCCCGAGGGGCGGGACAGCCAAGGAGCCAGGGTGAGGCCTCGGGCCTCCACTTTCCGGGCCTCCCCGTCCGGCCTCCCCCGTCCGGCCTCCCCCGTCCGGCCTCCCCGTTCGGCCTCCCTCAGTCCGGCCTCCCCGTCGGGCCTCCGGGTCCTGCCTCCCCCGCCGCCCTCCCCTCCGCGGGGCTCTCTCCGCGGCGCGCCTGCGGGCTCCGAGGCCTCGGGAGCCCAGAACGCCCGGCGCGCGCCTGGCCACGGAGGCCACAGCAGGTTCCGCGGCGGCATCGCCCGACGGGGCGGGAAGACGCGGGCGGACAGGAGCGCGCCGTGGCCGCGCCGCCAGGCACTTCCCGGCAGGCTGTGCGCACGCCTACAGCTGCCGTCAGGCGCCCTCCCGGGCCGCGCGGCCCCTCGCGGGCGGCGACAGTCCTCCCGCCCCCGACCTTCACGCCTTCTCCAATGCTCGTCGCTGCGCCTCTGCCATTTCTCGGGGCCCTTCGGCCCCATAAACAGGGGCGCCAGGCCCGGCTCCCCGGGACCCCGGGGGGCGTGGCCTCGGAACCGGAAGCACGTCCCGTTGCCAGGGGAACGCCGCGCACCCGGGCGCCGGCCGGGCCGCTGCTCCGGCTGAGGCGCGCGGTGCCGTCGCCTCAGCTTGTGGCAGCGGCTGTGCCCGGGGCCGGGCTCCGTGCGATGGAGGCGTAGGGAGGAAGGCCGAGAGGCGCCCGAGACTTCTCCCGGGACGGACGGCCGAGCGGCCCGGGCCCAGGCCGACTCCGAGGACCAGGTACCGCCCCCCCCACCCCCACCCCACCCCCACCCCCCCCACCCCCCCCGGCGCGCCCGCCGCCGCTTCCTAGGATCTTTCACTCCGAACCGTTGTTTGTAAAGTGTAAAAGGCGGACAAGTTGAGGCGGCGTGTGCGGTCAGGGCCAGGCATCCCAGAAGAGAGACGGCCTGGGCGGACGCGCTCGGTCGGCTTTGACACCGCCCGCTTCGGTGTGTGCGAAACGCAGTTGACGTCGGTGCTCAGGGGATCCCGGCGCCCGCCCGGCCGGCCGCTCCCTCGGCCTGGGTCTCTGCCTCTGTCTCTCCGTGTCTCTCAGGAATAAATAAATAAAATCCTAAAAAAAAAAAGAAAGAAAGAAAGAAAGTCCATCTCCAAAAACCGAAAGCCGAATAAAAATGTTTGGAGTGCTGAAAGTGTGCCTCAATTCGCCCTAGGAACATTTTCTTTTCTTTTTCTTCTTTTTTTTTTTATAAAGTCGACCAAGTACCATTCGTGGTGTGTTTCTCTGCCCCATCCCCGTCTGCGACTTAGCCACCTTCCAAGCTCCGCCGTGGATGAACATCCTAATACTTGGAGACTCTTCTGGCAGCAAGTAATCCTTTACAAAGAGGTTTCCCACATAACGGCCAAGGGAATTTGGTTGGCTGGTGCGCGGCAAAGCAGTAAGGTAAGAAACTGGAAAGGTACCTCAGAGCCAGACAGAGGGAGCCTGCAAAGCTACGCCTGGAAGCTCCGGCTCTACTCCGAAAGCCGGTGGTTCTCACTAGTCACCGTACATCAGAAACACTGTGTGGCTTTTTGGCTTTTTAGATGTTTTATTTATTTATTCCTGAGAGACACAGAGAGGAAGAGACACAGGCAGAGGGAGAAGCAGGCTCCTGCCTGGAGCCCGATGTGGGACTCGATCCCCAGACCCTGGGGTCGCATCCTGGGCCGAAGGCAGACACTCAACTCAACAAGCCACCCAGGCGCCCCTTCTGTGTAGCTTTTTAATATACTGGTACCCTAATGCCATCGTCAGAAATACGAATTCAGTAGTTGACTCCAGTGTGCAGCCAGAGTTGAGAATCATGGCCTTTAGGCATAGCAAGCTACAGGAAGCTTCATTTCCCACTGGGCACATAGGGCACGGTCAGTAAATTATCTTTCCTGCTTTCCTACGTGGAAAAAGTAAACTTACAGAAACGTATGATTGCTAAGAAATAGAGACATCTATGTACAACTGACATCTACATTGTACATCCCAAAATATTTCATTAGCAAGTGTTAGTTCTGATAATCTATGAAAAAGGGTTGGAAAATCACAATCCAGGGTTCTATGGATAAGGAATATTCAAGTATCAAGTTTTTGACAGTTGAGGCTTTATAGTGGATGCCCAGAGCATGATGATGTGAGAAGTGGTCATATCTTTTTTTTTTTTGAATCTGTTCAAAATTGTATGGAAGATGGAAAACAAGATAATTGTCTTAATATGTTTAGTACAATGAATAACAAAGTGACTGATAGAAAATTGACTTTGAATGATTCATGATGTCAGAAGGCGAACTTAAAGTAGATTCTGCAAATGCTCCTTAAGCTGAGACTTAAAGGAATGGATGGAGTGAGATTTGAATCTCCAAATGAGGAAAAAAGTGGCACAAATGGTGTGATCTGAGATCAAACTCCTCCCTTGGATAAGATAACTGTGGCTCTCTTGTAGGCCCCATGCTTTGGTGAGGCACTGTTTCTGCTTCTTTCTACACATCATTGGAATTCGGTTTTGAAATTCCTGTCAGTACGATCTCTCAAGGGGCCTAAGCAAAATCAGTGAAGCCTCCTTTTGGATGCAGTTGTCTTGGAAACCTCTCATTTAAATTGTTGCAGCCTCACATCCTTCAGGGTATGGCCTTGCCTAGGATAGTGTGGGTTAAAAAATACCGAAGGAGTTGAGGGGATGATAAGCTTTTTGAACCTTCGATGGAGATGAGAATAAATCACTTAAATGAGATGAACATTTAGAGAACTTTGAAAATGATGGTTGGGAGAGTAATAGGTAACATTTAGGACACAGACAGATTATAGTTACTGCTATAGCAATCCTTGCAGCAGTTGAAGGCTGGCACCAGGGATAGCTCTCTTCTCCCAAGATAATGTATTAATGGACCCAAGGGGAGCACCTTTGGAAAGTTTCATTTTGAAAATTCATAGCAGGTTATGAACAAGCCATATGTCTAGCAATATATTATATATTAAAGTAAGTATATCTGTTATTCTTCCACTTGATAGGAGATACAATGTAAACTGTATATAATCAAACAAAAAGATTTAATTTTATTGTTATGACTTCAGATTAATGCATACAAAACTGGGGCTGGCTTCAGAGAAAGATTTAGCTACTGGCTCAAATAATGTAGCCGAAACCTGTTTTTCTCTTTTTTGATCTGCCTTCTACCTACCTTCTAAGCTTCAGCATTAGGCTCTATATGAACTCATTTGCCCATAGATTCTACCAAATTTCCAGAAAAGGCAGCAGATGTTTCCAAGATTACAAGTGGCCTATTTCACATAATACTGAGTTTCACCACATTTTCTTCTTAAATATTATAATTTACTAGAAGAAATAAACACTTATTTCCAGGGCATTATTCTGTGTGTTGCCTAGGGTTATAAGCTGCCAATCTGCATTTCAGATAAGACTCCTTTGTGCTAATCAGCTTAAATTTTATTTACTAAATCCAGAGCTGCATTGACATGGTTTTTATCATTGTGTCTTTAAATTATTAAAGTTTTTGATGCACAGGTTCATATTTTCCATACCTAAGCTGCCTGTTATTGATACGTCTCTTTTACTTTCTGACTTGCAGCTGGTTTGTAAATATTTGAATCACATTATGGGATTGCTAGACAGACTTTCAGGCTTGCTTGGCCTGAAGAAGAAGGAGGTTCATGTTTTGTGCCTTGGGCTGGATAATAGCGGGAAAACGACAATCATTAACAAACTTAAACCTTCAAATGTAAGTATCTTTGTTACATGCTTTATGTATTTTCTGCTAGAGAAACTTAATATAAAGAATTTTTTGTTTGCCCTCATTTCATATAATTGTGTTATGAAATCCTGCTTGTAGTACCTTTAAGTAATAAATGCCAGTCAGCCATAATTTACAGTGTATTTTATGTAAGTCTTGATTATTTAAACTGGAGTATTTTCCAGATGTGTTTTATTCTAAAAAGATCCTCACAAATTTGCTGAGTTTACTTTTAGGTAGCATTGGCTTCTTTTTTGTTCCCTCTTCACAAGAGAAACCAAACAAAGGGAATGGTGAATCATTTTTATGGGTTCAGTGGATAATTAGACAGATTCCCAGGAGTGTGGTATGCATATCACTAGTAATAAGCAGAATGACTTTGAGTCATTTAACTATATGAACATATAATTTTAAAAACTGAAAAAAAAAATATGTAAAGCTAGCACATTTAACATGTGGTGTGTAAGTTAAAGTTAAGTTCTGCTACATATAAAGAAAACCCACATAACAGTGGACTAGAAAAGATAGAGGTTTCTTTTTCCATCATCTAAGTCCAGAGGAGGTATTCCAGGGCTGGTAGGGCAGCTATGTGGTCAGGCATGAGACAGGCAGGCATCTTCCATCTTTCTGTTCTGCTATTCTCAGTGCCTGGTCACCTTGGTTAACTGCATTCTAAGTCACAGAGAGGAGAAAAGAGCAAGGTAAAAGAATAGGCCTTCTTGCTAAGTAAGCCCTCTTTAAAGAGCTTACCCAGGAGCACCAGCTAATGTGTAACCCTAGGCAACACACAGAATAATGCCCTGGAAATAAGTGTATATTTCTTCTAGTAAATTATAATATTTAAGAAGAAAATGTGGTTAAACTCAGTATTATGTGGAATTGGCCACTTGTAATCTTGGAAATATCTGCTACCTTTTCTGGAAATTTGGTAGAATCTATGGGCAAAGGAGTTCATATAGAGCCTAATGCTGAAGCTTAGAAGGTAGAAGGCAGATCCTAACTTACATCTCATTGGCTACCCCATCTGTAAATGAAGCTGGATATTTTTTAAAGTAAGGCATACCGCTGCTTCCAAAAATAATAGGGGTCCTATAAGTATGGAAGAAGAGGAGAATGGATATTGGGTAGACAACTAACATTTACAGTTGTAAATACACTTATTTAGGTAAAAACCATTAGTGAATTAATGAAAAATGTAGAGTGAATAAATAACATAGACGGAGCAAAAAATAAGCCGCTGACATTTTTAATGGCATAATGGCTAGAAAATGGGAAATATTGCTCCTAAATCTGATAGTTGCCTGCAAACAGTGTTATAGTTTGGGCAGAATAAGCAGCCCTACTACTCCATTTTCTCAGGCAGTACCTTTGGTTTAGTTGGACATGGGTTGGAAATTGCAAAAACCCCATTATTTTTTTTCTTGCCATTATTCCCTTCTACATGGATGAGTTTACCAAATAAGAACAACTAACTGCTGCTGTATTTTCAGTTGGGAATTAGTGTGAGGCAGCCAGGATTAGAAGCCCAAGATGGATTTGGAAGGCAATTTAGGTGTTCTAAGGAGTTCCCCAGCTGAGTTGGGAGTCAGCTAGGTATACATGCTGAAGTCGGGCAGAGATCAAAAATAAGAGCTTTATTTAAAATATTGATTTTGGAGGGCAAGACTTAGGTCTGTTCAGAGGAGTTGCTAACACTCTATTGTATTGAGATTGACCTCCCAAAATTTTGGGGTTTCTTCCTTGGGGAAAGATACTACTCTTCCAGGTTTATTGCATTGCTAAGGTCAGATGAGATTGCATGATTTCTTTTTTTTTTTTTTTAATTTTTTTTAATCTTTTTTTTTATTTATTTATGATAGTGATACAGAGAGAGAGAGAGAGGGGCAGAGACACAGGCAGAGGGAGAAGCAGGCTCCATGCACCGGGAGCCTGATGTGGGATTTGATCCCGGGTCTCCAAGATTGTGCCCTGGGCCAAAGGCAGGTGCCAAACTGCTGCGCCACCCAGGGATCCCGAGATTGCATGATTTCAATAAGCATGTGGCACTGAAAGGAGAGAAAGAGTTGAGAGAGGCAGAACCAAGAAAGCTCACTTCCATTTCACAAACTGAACAGACAAAGGAATAATTCTTTACCCATGGAAAGGAATAAATTGGAGGAGGGGAGATAGAGAAATATGGAGTATCATTTAATGAAGTTTTCTGTATATCAAGATAGAGAAAAAGAAGATAGGAATTCCCCAATAAGGAAAAAGACTAGGCTAAAAATCCCGCTTAGAATCTGTCTCCTGATCTAGGTGATCATAAGAAATTTCTTTATCAGTCCTTAAGAGAAAGATAAAGCATCCTACCCAGTTGGACGGGGTCCAGAATTGAACTTAGAGAACAGTGAGTATATGTTAAAAGTAGAACCAAACTCAATTGTGCCTGCATCTATAATCAGTACTGTGGATCAGCTGTCAGCAGATGAGTCTAGGCTAATGTTTAAGAAACTCAGTGACTGGGACACCTGGGTGGCTCAGTGGTTGAGCGCTTGCCTTTAGTCCAGGGCATGATCCTGGAGTCCCAGGATTGAGTCCCGCATCGGGCTTCCTGCATGGAGCCTGCTTCTCCCTCTGCCTATGTCTCTGCCTCTATCTCTGTGTCTCTCATGAGTAAATAAATAAAATCTTAAAAAAAAAAAAAAAAAGAAAAAGAAAGAAACTCTGACTAGTGACCTGAATTTCCATAGGTAAAGCTACCAGCAGTAAGTGAGCAAGATCATAAGGAAGGTTCTTTTTAGGTAAGGGCTTGTTGTGACAGAGGTGTTTACATTTTTCTCTACTTCAAAGAATTGCCTCAAAAGTAAAAATTTTTTGGTTTAACTAGTTTTGAGCTGCCAGGGGAGGCTGTTGATTAAGTGTCTCGATGCTTGATTTCGACTCAGGTCATGATTTCAGGGTCATCCTCAGTGTGGAGCCTGATCCAGATTCTCTCCCTCTCTTTCTCCCTCTCCCTCAATACACACTCTTTCTCATAAATGAATGAATGAATGAATGAATAAAATCTTAAATAAAAAAAACTAGCCTCAAATAAGTACAAAATGATTGAAGTCAGAGCCACCATTAATAGTCACAAAACAAGTGCCCCATGCTTAGTTGGTTAAGCATCCATCCAACTCTTGATTTCATCTTAGATATTGATCTCAGTCATGGTCCCATGTCATGGTCTGTGATGCCCTTCCCCCACCTCTTCCTCTCTTAACAAAAAGTAGCCACAAAATGGACCAGTCCCCCAGTGTTTCCTATTCTCAAATTGGCAGAAATAACAGCCAAGAAACAAAATAGAAATTACAGTCTCTTCTTCCATCATCCCCAACAGTATAGTGATCTTTTCCAAGACCTGGTTATCACCATAGGAATAATCTTTGATATGGATGGAAATAGCTTTCTTCCCTGTAGGAGGATGTACTTTTGAAGACACCTTATTTTTTAACCTACTTACAGATTTCTTTTTTTCATAACTTCTTTTGTCATTTCTAGGGATTTGGGGCGGAAAGAGAAGGAGACAGCATGTGCTTAGTCTGTGATCTTAAAATACTCTAATAACCCCCTTTCAGAGTGATCTTGTGACCTATTAACCCTGTCTAACATACCATATTAGTCAGGGAAAGCCCCCAGGAAAACCTGGGTACACAGCCAATAACTAAAGTTTTTTTAAATTAACCTTCCATTGCCTTCCAACATCCCTGTCTCTCTGTTAACCTCTGGTGAATTGTGGAACTAGCCTAGACTTGATATAGGTCTATTTTAAGGGGATCACCTACTTTCTGACACGACTTCCTGAGACTTAATCTTTAGGCAACTATCCTGTCTCCACAGAACAATTGACCTCTAGATCCTGAGAGCACAGTAAGTTGCTTTGCCTTTCTTTGCCTTTCTTTTTTTTTTTTCTTTTTTTCTTTTTTCTTTTTAAATTTGGGACTAGTAGCCAAAATACCACTTGAAATAGAATTTCTTAAAGACCCTTAAACCTCTGTTACACAGGACAGCTATAACAGTTGTTTCCTGCATGTATCTGAACTTGTGAGCTTACATCTACTATTAGTAACATTATTTTTAGTAAATTAAGTGAATTATAGAAATCTACAATGCAAAAAAACATAAGTCCATTTTATGTCTCTTATGTCTTATTTTCTGTGAATAAAAATCAGTTCTAGATCACTAGATACTTCCTGGTCCCAAACTTGCTTTACACTATCCTAACACTTGTTTATTGTCTATTGTCAATGTATTGAGGTTGCTGATGTTTTCTACACTGATGAGTGAGGATGGGAAGGCGTTTTAATCTGATCGCTTAAGAATCTGGTCTTAACTGTATTTTCTTAGAGATACACTCTGTAAGTACCTTTTTTTCCCAATTTCTGTTACCCCCCTTTCCCAACATGAATGCTGTTGTACTACCATATCATCCAGAGTCATATTATTTAAAATAGTCTAAAATTATTCTGCATATTTAATCAGTAGCTTATTTATTAATTTTTTCCCATTATAAATTTAAATTCCTTAAGGGCATAGATCTGATATTGTTCGACATTAAATCCTAAAAACCTATAATATTTCGTGGTATATAAGTACATTTTGGGATGAATGCACTGTTGGTGATTTTTTAAATTTTCATTTTGGGGCAGGGAATGATGATTGATGGTATATCAAGGATATCATTTTTAGCTGACTTATTGAAACTAACCAAATAGGATCTTCTCTCAGAAATCCTGTTCTATTCTTGTTTATGTTAGTCTGTCCTTGGGCTATCTTAGATAGGCTGTTCCACTTAGGTAACAATTCCTACATTCTTTGCTTGCTTTGTACCATTCCCTGACCAATTTAGAGAGGGAGCAAATGTATTTGTTCCTAGATAGAGCAGAGGAAGATTAATGTTGGAGATCATCTTTTGGAATTCTCTAGAGGAAAATGAATCCCACTTGAATGTAGAAGTACCAGCTCACATTCCTTGGTTTATCCTGACTAATTTGTGGAATTCCTTCTTTCTAATTGTTCCATTAGAACTTTAGAAGGAATGGGAAAGGGGCACCTGAGAGGCTTAGTCACTTAAGCATCTGACTCTAGATTTCGGCTCAGGTCATGATCTCAGGATTGTGAGGTCAAGCCCCATGCTTGCCCTGGGCATGGAGTCTGCTTGAGATTCTCGCTTTCCTTCTCCTCCCCACTCACATGTATATGCTCATGCATTCTCTCTCTCTCTCTCTCAAAAAAAAAAAAAAAAAAAAAGACAAAGTCATGGAAAGAAAAGATAATTAATTTTATTTTTAGTAAAACAGCAAGTTAAAACAGTTTGTGAAGAAGCTGGGTGATTATGAAGAGGCTATGCAAATGTTCTAATTACAGTTCAGTGATGATAGGGCTACTATTTTGAGGTATATTTTCTGAGATTTCTTTAAACATTTTAACTTCCTCACTTTTTTATTACTCATATTTTTTCCTAATAGCAATAGCTGATGACTTTATCACAATTGTGATCAAAATAAAAAATCAAAACAGTAGGGTATTTTGGGACAATAAAAATTAAGAGACTATTTCAAAGTTTGTTGTGCAATGTAGAAACCCTAAGGACTGAAGCAGGAATCTGAATGGCAGGAAATAAATTGTAACATAAAAAGAAAGATATTTTGGGAAGAATATAGGTAGCTCATAGGATGGAAAGAAAACTAAATAAACAAACTTCAGAAAGGCAAAACCAGGCATCTCTAGGGAGACCTTTTCACTACTACATTGCTACTAAGGTAACTAAGCTCCAGAGACTTTTCAGCTTGTTTCTTTTCATTTGAATTTTAAATTTTCACAAGTAGAATATCAAATTGAACATAATGGTGTGAGACAATTTCCTTTCTACTCTTGTTTTCACACAAAAGCAACATGATGAACTCAGGGATTTTTGTTTTGTTTTTTAAGTTACACATTTGCTATATGGAGAAAATTGGAAAGAGACTGAAATCAGTGAAAGTATACTTAGGATATTTGTTGAGTATCTCCTATGGACCAGACACTGTGTTGAGTATTTTGCATGCATTAACTCGTTTAATTCTCATGATAACTTTGTAAGTTAAAGATAATAATAGATTTCACATTTGAGAAAACTAAAGTTTGAAGTTGAGTGATTCATCTAAGGTAGCACATTAACAATTAGGAGTAATTAGAAGGCTTTTGTAATAAAGCAAGAAATGTTAAGGACCTGAACTAAGTAAGATAGGAGCAATAAAGTTTAGAGAATGTTTATATAAAAAAATGTAAAAAAAGGAGGAGGCAGGAATAACTTGTAGGTTATCAGAAAGTAGATGATGTTTTTTATTCAAAAGAAGGAATAGTTTTGATGGTGGAAGTGTTAGGAGACATTGGATACTTGTCAGTTTAAGGCATTTTAATTGTCCTTGGGACTTGCTCACAGGTATCTTGCTGTACTCTTGCCCCCTTGTAATCTTCTCCCCACACACAATTCCCCATGTAGGCCTTCAAGGCTCTCCTGCTCTTTGTTACATGTAGCTCTCTGCCTCCTCGATACATTGTACACACACAGGCCTTCTACTTTTCCTGAGTGACAAATTGCTTCTTACATTGGGGTCATACTGGCTAATTCCTGTGACTAGAATGTTCTTTGCCAACATCTTTTCGTGGTATTTCTCCTTTTTGATATTCACTCTTGCATCAGATGTCAACTTCTCAGAGAGGCTTTTTTGCAGCATCTTTCTTCCATGGCCCATACCAACCCTCCTCCTCCATGGCCTCCCATCCCCAAATCACCTTTCACTGTACTTATCACTTTCTGAAACCATGTTCATTTGCAGTTTACTTGATTATTGCTGTTTACTTTCACTAGATACGAAGCTCCTTGAAAGCAGGGGCCATATATATTCTCCATCAAGACATGAGAACAGTCCCCAGTAGCATATGTAAACTCAGTGCATAGTGTGAAGTCCTGCGTGTGAACTCCGAGTGACTCATCACACCACTTCAAGGTTGTGGTAACTTGCAGCAAGCCACAAAATGTGAATTACGACATATACATCATACAGAGCCATAATTAGTAAACCTTAGAGTTCCATGAAGAATTCACATCCAGTGATCTCACTGCAGAAATTATAATTTTGTTTAATTCTGTCATCCCTTTGGTGACAAATTTCAGAATGGCAATTTGGATGCTTTTTTTTTAACATGAGGAAAAATTCATCTTTGGTAATTGCAAAATTCTCAGTGTAACTTTTCTCTTAAAGGCTCAATCACAAGATATAGTTCCAACCATAGGATTCAGCATTGAGAAATTCAAATCCTCCAGGTAATTCACTTTATTACACTTGTGACTAAGAAATTGTGGGCGAAAGATGATGATAATATTAGATCTACCTAGTTATTCCTTCTACTCTTAGAAAAAGTAATTTGTTGTTTCAGACGTCCATAGATGTTAAAATATTTGTACCACTACCTTTGGATTATTTTTCAGAATTTAGAGGTTAGACAAATTTTTATAAATATCACTAGCAAGGAAAACATCTTTTTATATATGTTATTCATTACAAAATCATATTTATATTCCAAAAATTTATTTTATGGGACTTGTACTTGAAAAATTGGCTCAAGTTGAATATTATATATTCAAGGGTGGTTTCTCTGAAAACAATTTAAAATTTTAAGTAAAAGTAACACCTTAAGTTAGTAGATTATAATGTAGTCATAGTTTGTTTTGTTTTGTGTTTTTTTTTTCTTTCTGTAGTTTGTCTTTTACAGTGTTTGACATGTCAGGTCAAGGAAGATACAGAAATCTCTGGGAACACTATTATAAGTAAGTATGTTTATAAATGTTGGTTAACTAGAGGATTATATTTTAAAAGCAATAATGATTAACAAATAAATCCAAAGGATTACATGTGCTAGGTTGTAATACTTATTTTTTATATCATTTAAGCTCATTTCCTAATTTTAAAAAAGTATAATCATACTTCATATTATTTCTTAAATGCTTCAGGCCGTTTATGACCTTGTATCTTTGCATATGCTTTTGTTTGTTTTTAATGCTCTGTTCTGTTTTGTTGCAGTTTAAGGTTAATATAGTCATGCTTTAAGATTAACTCAAAAGTCACCTCCTCTGTGAAATTTCACCATTTTACCCAGGTGTTTTGTCCTCAGTATTCACATAGTACTTGACCATACTTCTTATGTCTTAAAGTCATGTACCATAGCTGCCTGCCTAATAAGGGTGTGAATTCTTCAAGAGCAGAGATTATTTCTTAGATTATATCTTCAAGACCAAGTACAATGCTAGACATATAGATCAGTAAATATTTATTGAATAAATTTAGTTAAAATAACAGTACTAACAGTTGATCCATTTGTTCTACAAGCAATTCTAAACAAGATATTTTTCAGCATATGCAAATAAAAGTGCTCACTAATTACTTCAGAGTAAGAACTGTCAAGTTACTAGAACCCAAATTATTATACCCTCTCAAGGTTTGCATCTGTAATTAAAATGAATTCATTAACTTTTAATATTACTAGGACTCCATCATATAAAAGCAATGTAACTTACTTTTGGAGTCTGAAACTTAGGAGTATCCCTTGACAAAATGCCCTTTTGTCATTATGAAATCCCACCTTGAATGGCAGTGTGGTGACTGCCAGATCAGATTTTAATTTTTATTGAATAACTGTTTCCTGCTAATGTGGAAACAAACATTGTATTCCTTAGATATGAGCCAAAGGAGATTTTTTTCAGATATTTTTTTCAATGAGTGTTTTAATAGACTGAAGTCCTATTTAAATCGTATAAATCCAGAGGACCTCTGAGGTACAGAAAAAAGAGAGTCAGTTTGGTAAAGGAAAAGTGGCATGTTTATGGGCTTGCATTAAATTCTCTGGGGAAATGGGAAGTTTTTGTTTTTGTTTTTGTTTTTAAGGAAATGTGAGTTTTCGGTATAGAATTTTTATTTTTTTCCTCTAGTTGATAATTCTTTTTTTTAAATGCATTTATTTTAGCTACTTTTTTTAAAATGACATTTATTTTGGGACGCCTGTGGCTCAGCGGTTGGGCGTCTGCCTTTGGCTCAGGGTGTGATCCCAGGATCCGGGATCGAGTCTCACATCAGGCTCCCTGCATGGAGCCTGCTTCTCTCTCTGCCTGTGTCCCTGCCTCTCTCTCTCTCTGTCTTTCATGAACAAATAAATTTAAAACTCTAAAAAAATAAAATAAATAAACTGACATTTACTTTAATTACAGATAACAAAAATGTATAGAAAATAGCACTTTAAAAAAAGGAAACATCTCTGATTTTAAATCTTTTTTCTTCAAAATCTTTTTGGAAAAAGTTATGTAGGAAAACTATAGTTAAATTGCAGGTTGAAGAGTGAATAAAGTTACAATGGAGAAGTCTACAATCATAGTAAATTTGTATCCTGTATCTATATTTTTCTAATTATGAAAGAACAGGTGCATTTTAATGCATTAGACTGAAAGAGGCTAAAAAGATCAAGTGTGCTATTGGCAAGATAAGTCACTCTTATGGTGAGAATATATATAACATCTTAGGGAAATTTACCACTATTTTAAAATGAAAAATGTTCATGCTCTCTAGCCGTCATTTTGCTTCTTGAAAAGCATCCTATGACTAGCACTAATGGGCAAAGATATACATAGAAGAATGTGTGTTGAACACTGTTTACAATAACATATCTCAATTATAAAAAGAATACTACTCTTAACACAAATATGTACTTAGTATATACAGAGAAGAAAAAAATTTAGTGGAATGTGCACCAAACCATTAGTAGCATTTGTTTTTGGAACAATAAGATTATAAGAGAAGTTTACTTTGCATTGGATATGATTCTATAATGTTGACTATTATGCGATTATTGCATATTATCTTTATGATACGAAAAAGTAGTAAAGTATAAAATATAAGGAGTTATGTTTCTTTTTTGAAATATAAAATATACATGTTACATAATTGAGAAAGGTGTCTTCTAAATTATGTACCATATATAGTTTCATATCCTGCTTTTTCAGTTAACATACTATGATAAGAGTAAATTAGGAAAACATACAGAGAATATAACTAATGACTGCTTATTATTTTTTCATATGCCTGTGCCTATTTTTTAATCATTCTATTTTTGGACAAAAAGGCTATTTTCAGTTTTTGAAGATTATAAATTCCTTCAGTTAACACATCTTGCTGCATAAATCTTTGAATCTTTGTTATAGTTCATGCTTTCTTAGAATAATTCCAGAAATAAAATTACTGGCTCAAAGAGATTGAACATTTTTAAAACTGTTGGTAGATATTTCCAATCAGATCACTTTCTATGGCTACTAGTAATGTATGGTGATAATCTATGTTCATTTCTTTTTTTTAAATGATAGAAGGAAACAGTACTAAAAAGTTGTTTTATTTTTATAGTCATGTGATTACTAATGATATTGAAATTCTAAAATCTTAATTTATGACTGGAATAAGTGATTCCCGAAAATAAGGTGAAATGTCCAATAAATATATGAAAAGATATTGAACTTTACTAACAATTAATGAAATACAGTGTAAAATAATATGCTGTTGGAGTGGCAAAGGTGGAAAAAATGTTAAGAGTCCTGCTGAAGAGCGGGTGGGAAAAGTGCTTATAGTGTAGTATAAATTGATAAAGCATTTCTGGAATACAGTTTGTCAATGTTTATCTAAAACTTTAAATTTTGTATGTATTCCTAGAAATTCTATTCCTAAGAACAAGTCTTGGGGCATCAGAAAATTTTTAAAATGTATTTAGGAGGATGCTTGTTCCAAAGTTTTTTACAATAGTGAAGATTAAAAATCTCTTAAGGCTATAGTATTTGATGACATGCATATCCATGCAATGGAATACTTTATAATCATTAAAAGAAAAGTTCAGAGAAAATCTGATTTTTTTTAAGTGCCACTGTGATCTCTAAGTGAGTATTTAAGCCAATTCAGTGGCTGGTTATCAGCTTTAAAAAAATCAAATAGAATAAAATAAAAGCTAATTGTAACTATTATTTGCAGAAACTTATTTCGAATACAGTTAACGTATACTTGTGTGTCTACTGCATCTTAATGTAAAATAGTATTTCTCACTATGGTTATGGTAAAAAAAACAATATTTGGGGAACACTGATGTAGAGCTTTAATGTTTCGTATAAAAGTAGTTCAATCTATTCTGCAGAAAATGATCAAGGAAATGTATATATATCAGAAAGGCAGGGTGTAAAACAGCAAGATCCTATTTAAATACAAATGTAAGTACTCATATGAATATATATGTCAAAATTGATTTACTCCAAAATATTAATAGTTATTGTATAATAGGATTATGGTAAGTACTCCTATATGAATATATATGAATATATATGTCAAAATTGATTTATTCCAAAATATTAATAATGATTGTATAATAGGATTATGGTTTTACTCATAATTTTAAAAAAATTATGAAATAAGTCATTAATGATGAAATAAGTCAATTACTATATTATCAACTGAGAAAAATTATTTTACATGAAATATGACTAATGGTAATATATCAATTACTCATATAAACTAATATGAAATGAAGAGATAATATACACTTTAGGAAATACAGATGAATACTAAACATGGAAAAATGTATGAATTTATCTCTCATTTTCTCATTCCTTATACAGAGAAGGACAAGCCATTATTTTTGTCATTGATAGTAGTGATAGATTAAGAATGGTTGTGGCCAAAGAAGAACTTGATACTCTGCTGAATCATCCAGGTATGTGTGTGTCTGTAATATCTGTGCTTTAAGTTTACATAAGATAAGTTACATAAGATGTTTTGTTCTTTGGTGTTGGCAGAGCGTTACTTATATATGTAATTATCTCTTATTTTAAATTTTTGAATTCTTTAATTGAAATATAATTAACATACAGTGTTATATTAGTTTCAGGTGTACAATATAGATGGTGTAGTTACCATCTGTACATTAATGACTACATACTCCCCTTTGTTTTTGACTATTAAAATATAGTAATTATGCAGAATTTACATTTTTACCTATAGTACCATGTATTTTTTAAATTTCAAAGCTTTTTGCAGTGTTTTCCAGGTCCCCACCTTTATTTCCCCCAAAACAAAAATGTTCTTCTGATTGCATATATGTGATTACTCAGCATTTCTTATATTTATTCTGAGAATTCTTCTAAAATAGATCTTTTCTATTTTTAAATTTTAACTGGGAGCCCTACCTCTTCAAGATACCAGTATTAACAATTAGGTATTTTTTCCACATTATTATTTACTAAAATGGGATCATATTGTCTGCAGTCTTCTACATCTTACCTATTCTTAGAGAATGCTAAATGAGGGAAATCCTTTCAAGTCAAATTGCATATATGTAATTATTGTTTTTAATGGTACCTAATATGCCATACTATGAGTGTACCACCATTTATTCTGTCATTCACCTATTAATAGATACTCTTTTTTTCCTCCACAATACAATTCTCTGTAAGTATTGTAGAACTCTGCATTTCTCGTTTTTTTTTTTGTTTTTTTTTTTTTTTTAAAGATAAGGAGCAGTGATATACAGGTTTGTTTTTTTTTTAAGATTTTATTTATTTATGAGAGACACAGAGAGAGGCAGAGACACAGGCAGAGGGAGAAGCAGGCTCCATGCAGGGAGCCCAATGTGGAACTCGATCCCGGGACTCCAGGATCAAGTCCTGGGCTGAAGGCAGGCGCTAAACCGCTGAGCCACCCTGGCTGCCCGTCTAACTCTACTCATCAAAAGTGATTTAAGTGGTCTTTGTGCTATGACTTTTAGGAAGAGGTAATGGTTTGAAAGATTTGTTAGGAGTAGAATGGAAATAGTGTCAGGCTTTCTAAAAGCTCTTCCTATTTAATCACAATAACTGGTATTTTTATTGGACACTCGTAAGCTTATTCAAGTATTTGGGGTAATAATTATCTAGTCTGTACTTTTTATGTGACTTTTTCACTAATCTGGGTTATCTAGGTTGAGAATACATTTTTGATTATGCATTCCCTTTGTATTAATCCACTCTTTCCTCAAAAACTGTTATAATGTTGACCAATAAAATGAAATGATTCCTATAAAATCAGCTTCAAATACAATGGAAACCTTGTTTTTTTCCTCAATTGAAGCCTTGTCCAAGTAAGTTATCTTTATGTATTGATGCATTTATTTTTGGGAATAGATTCCCAAAAGAGGATATTTCAGCTGAAGTGTGCATGAACTTTAAAATTTTTTTCATTTAATTTCACTTTTTTACTGAAGTATAGTTGGCACACAATGTTATATTAGTTTCAGGTGTGTAATACATGACTTAACAGTTCTGTGCATCATGAGGTGCTCACCATGATTAGTGTAGTTACCATCTGTCACCATACAGAGTTATTACAATATTGTATTCCATATGCTGTACTTTTTATCTCAGTGATTTATTCATTTTATTACTGGAAGTTTATACCTCTTAATCCCCTTCACCTATTTCATCCATCCTCCCCATTCCATCTCCTCTGGCAACCACCAATTCTCTCTATGAATTTTTGTTTTTCTGTTCATTTCTTTTGCTTTTTAGACTCCACATATAAGTGAAATCATGGTATTTGTCTTTCTCTGCCTGACTTATTTCACTTAACAATAATACTCTCTAGACCTATCTACGTTGTCACAAATGGCGAGATCTCGTCCCTAATGGCTGAGTAATAATCAGTTCCTTAATGCATCTTATCTATTCATCTAATGATGGATAAGTTCCATATCTTGCTACTGTAAATAATGCTGCAGTACACATCGGGGTGCATATATCTTCAAATTAGTGTTTTTGTTTTCTTGGAATGAATACGCAGTGCTGGAATTACCAGTTTGTATGGTATTTCTAAAAATTTTAACCTTTTGAGTGACCTCCATACTGTTTTCCATAGTGACTACACCAGTTTGCATTCCCACCAGTAGTGCATGAGGGGTCCTTTTCCTTTATATTTTCCTCAGCACTTGATATACTTTTTTTTTATTCTGGACATTTTTGACTAGTATGAGGTGATATCTCACTGTGATTTTGGTTTGTGTTTCCCTGATGATTGATACTGAATATCTTTTCACGTATCTGTTTGCCATCTATATGTGTTTTTCAGAGAAATGTCTATTCAGAACCTCTGCCCATCTTTATTTTATTTATTTAAAAAAATATTTTATTGGAGTTCAATTTGCCAACATATAGTGTAACACCCAGTGCTCATCCCATCAAGTGCCCCCCTCAGTGCCCATCACCCAGTCCCCCAGCCCCCCCCTTTCCACCACCCCTTGTTCATTTCCCAGAGTTAGGAGTCTCTCATGGTTTGTCACCCTCACTGATATTTCCCACTCATTTTCTCTGCTTTCCTCTTTATTCCCTTTCACTATTTTTTATATTCTCCTAATGAATGAGACCATATAATGTTTGTCCTTCTCCAATTGACTTACTTTACTCAGCATAATATCCTCCATTTCCATCTACGTTGAAGCAAATGGTGGGTATTTGTTGTTTCTAATGGCTGAGGAATATTCCATTGTATACATAGACCACAGCTTCTTTATCCATTCATCTTTTGATGGACACCGATGCTCCTTCCACAGTTTGGCTATTGTGGACATTGCTGCTGTGAACATCGGGGTGCAGGTGTCCTGCCGTTTCACTGCATCTGTATCTTTGGGGTAAATCCTCAGCAGTTCTGCCCATTTTTAAATTGGATTATTAATATTTTTTGGTGTTGAATTGTATGAGATCTTTAAATATTTTGGATATTAACCTCCTATCAGATATATGATTTGGAAATATCTCCTCCCATTCAGTAGATTGGTTTTGTTGATGGTTTCCATTTTGTTGATGGTTTCCTTCACTGTGTAAAAGCTTTTTAGGTTAATGTAGTATCGGTAGTTTATTTTTGTTCTTGTTTTGCTTGCCTGAGGAAACATATGTAGAAAAACATTGATATAGCTGATGTTTAAGAGATTACTCTGTCTTCTTATAGGAGTTTCATGGATTTGGGTCTTAGAGTTGGCTCTTTAATCCATTTTGAGTTTATTTTTGCAGTGGTAGAAGAAAGTAGTTCAGTTTAATTCTTTTACATGGTCTAGCACCATTCATTGAAGAGACTGTCTTTTCCCATTGTATTTTCTTGCCTACTTTGTTGCAGATGAATTGATCATATAAACATGGATTTATTTCTGGGGTCTCTCTCTCTGTTTCATTCTATATGTCTATTTTTATACCAGTACAATACTGTTTTGATTACTATAGCTTTGTGCTTAGCTTCAAATGGGGGATTGTGATACTTTCACCTTTATTCTTCTCAAGATTCCTTTAGCTATTTGGAGTCTTTTGTGGTTCAATGCAAATTTTAGACTTATTTGTTCTATTTCAGTGAAAAATACTATTGGTATTTTGGTGGGAATTGCATTAAATCTGTAGGTTGCTTTGGATAGTATGGACATTTCAACAATATTAATTCTTCCAATCTGTTTGCATAGTACATTTTTCTATTTGTGTTGTCTTCAGTTTCTTTTGTCAGTGTCTTACAGTTTTCAGAGTACAAGTCTTTCACCTCCTTGGTTAAGGTTATGCCTAGCTAGGTACTCTATTCTTTTTGATGCAGTTGTAAATGGGATTGTTTTTTAAATTTATCTTTCTCCTGCTTCATTGTTGGTATATAGAAATACAACAGATTTCTGTATAACAATTTTGTATCCTGCAACTTTACTGAATTCATTTATTAGTCATCCTTGTCGTGTTCCTAATTTTAGAGGAAGAACATTGTTTTTCACCACTGAGTATTATATTACTGTGGGTTTTTCATATGTGGCCTTATTATGTTGAGTTATGTTCTCTCTAACCTCTCTTGGTTGAGAGTTTCTATCATAAGTTGTTGTCGTATTTTGTCAAATGCTTTTTTGCTTTTATCTTTATCCTTCATTTTGTTAATGGGGTGTGTCATGCTGATTGATTTGCTATTATTGAATAGTCTCCACATCCCTGGAATAAATCCAACTTGACTGTGGCATTTGATCCTTTTAATATATTATTGAGTTTGATTGGCTGGTATTTTGTTGGGGATATTTGCATTTATATTTATCAAGAATATTGGCCTATAATGTTTTTTTAGAGTGTTTTTGTCTGGTTTTGATATCAGAGTAATGCTGGCCTCTTATAATGAATTTGGAAGATTTCCTTCCTCTTCTATTTTATGGAATAGTTTGAGAAGGATAGGTATTAACTCTTCTTTAAATGTTTGGTAGGATTCACCTGTGAAGCCCACTGGTCCTGGACTTTTGTTTATTGGTAGTCTTGATTTTTCATTGAATTTTGTTACTAGCAATCAATCTGTTCAAATTTTCTATTTCTTCGTGTCAGTCTTAGAAGGTTGTATGTTTCTAGAAATGTACCCACTTATTCTAGATTGTCTAGTTTGTTGGCATATAATTTTTCATAGCAGTCTATTATAATCCTTGGTATTTCTGTGGTATCAGTTCTTCTTCTCTTTCATCTCTGATTGTATTCACTTGGGTCCTTTCCGTCTTTTTTTCTTGATGAGGCTGGCTAAGATTTATCAATTTTTTAATCTTGGTTTTATTGATCTTTTTCTGTTGGCTTTTTAGTCTCTGTTTCATTTATTTCCACCTGGAACTTTATTTCCTCCCTTCTAGTAACTTTGGGCTTTGTTTGTTGTTTTTCTTTTCTTTTAGGTAACAGATCACATTATCTGAGGGTTTTTTGTTGTTGTTTCTTGATGTAGGCCTATATTCCTATAAATTTCCTTCTTAGAATGCTTTTGTGAGGGGCACACTTGAGTGGCTCAGTTGATTAAGCGTCAGACTCTTGATTTTGGTTCAGGTCATGGTCTTGTGGATTGTGGGAAGTGAGCCCTGTACTGGGCTCCACACTCAGCGGGAGTCTGCTTCTTTCCTTCTCCCTCTCCCTGTGCCTCTGTGCACACTCACTCTTTTTCTCAAATAAATCTTAAAGAAGAATTCTTTAAAAAAACAAACTGCTTTTGCGGGGTGCCTAGATGACTCAGTTGGTGAGGTGTCTTAACTCTTGATATCGTTTCAGGTCATGATCTCAGGGTTGTAAGGTCAAGCTCTACATCAGGCTCTGTGCTCACCACAGCCTGTTTGAAATTCTCTCTCTCCCTTTCCCTTTTGCCTCTCTCCTGACTCATACTCTCTATCTCTGTCTCTCTAAAAAATAAATAAACAAAACTCTTTAAAAAATTGCTTTTGCTATTTCCCTAAAATTTTGAATCACTGTGTTTTTATTTTTTTTTTGTCTCTAGTTATTTTTTACTTCCTTTTTTATTTTTTTCATTGACACATTGGTTGTTTAGCCTCCATATATTTGTGGTTTTTTTCTATTCACTTTCTTGTAATTGATTTTTTTGTTTCATACTGTTGTGGTCAGAAAGGATGCTTGATATGATTTGAGTCTCTTTAAATTTATTGAGACTTGTTTTGTGGCCTAACATGTGGTCTGTCTTGGGGAATATTAAATGTATACTTGAAAAGAATATGTATTCTGCTGTTTGGGGATGGAATAGGCTGTATAAATCTGTTAAATCCATCAGGTTAAATGTGTTCATTCAAAGCCATGGATCAAAGTTCCTTATTGATTTTTTGTCTAAAATATCTATCCATTGATGTAATGGGGTCTTAAAGCCCCCTACTATTCTTGTACTAGTATTACTTTCTCCCTTTTTCTCTGTTAATACCCACTTTATATATTCAGATGTTCCTATGTTGGGTACATAAATATTTACAATTATTATAGCCTCTTTTTGGATTGATTTCTTTATCATTATGTAATGCTTTTTTCTTTGTCTTTTGTTACAATCTTTATTTTAAAATGTATTTTATCTGGTATAAGTACTGCTACCCCAGCTTTCTTTTGTGTCTATTTGCATGGAATATCTTGTGTCATACTCTCATTTTCAGTTTGTGTCTTTAGGTTCTGAAGTAGTCTCTTGTAGGCAGTAGTATATAGATGGGTCTCATTTTTTTTTAATCTGTTTGGTCACCTTACATATTAATTTTTAATTTTTAAAATTAATGTATAAGCTGTTTACAGTCAAATGCTTAGATCTTAAGTATATAGTTCAGTAATTTTGACAAATGCATTCACTCATATAACAACAATTTTTAAAATTGATGTATAAGCTGTTTACAGTCAAATGCTTAGATCTTAAGTATATAGTTCAGTAATTTTGACAAATGCATTCACTCATATAACTACACTGCCTATCAAGGAACAAAATTTTCATTACACCAGAAAGTTCTTTCACTCCCTATCCAAATCAACACTCCACACCTCGTACCAGAGAACTAATCTGATTTCTATCACCAGATTAATTTTGCCTATTCTACAGTTTCATGTAAATGAGGGGGAAAGCACATATATTTATGTGCATAGGTTTTTTTATTTGACATAATGTTTTGGGGAGTCCCTGTACTGTTGTGTGTATCATTTGTTTATTCCTTTTATTACTATGTAACATTATATTGTGTATATATACCACAGTTTGTTTATCCAGAATCCTGTTGATTGTTTCTAGTTTAGGGCCATTATGAATAGACCTGATGTGAACATTCTTTTAAAGGGATTTTTTTTTAAGGATTTTATCTATTTATTCATGAGAGACACAGAGAGAGAGAGAGAGAGAGACAGAGACATTGGCAGAGGGAGAAGCAGGCTCCATGCAGGGAGCCCAATGTGGGACTGGATCCCGGGTCTCCAGAATCAGGCCCTGGGCTGAAGGTGGCGCTAAACTGCTCAGCCACCCAAGCTGCCCTCTTTTAAAAGGATTTTGTGGACATGTTTTCATTTCCCTTCAAAAAATTCCTAGAAGTGATACTTCTGGGTCATAGGATAGATGTATGGGTGATAGGTATTTAAGGAAACTGCCACTTAATTTTTCTAAGTGGTCATACTGCTTTACATTCTTAATAGCATAAATGAGAGTTCCAGTTTTCCGCATCTTCTCCAGTGATTGATGCTGGGTTTTTTGGTGTTTTTTGTTTTTGTTTTTGTTTTTTATTTTAGCTTTACTACTGAGTATATAATAGGATCTCATTGTGCTTTTAATTTGTATTTTACTGTTGATTATTAATATTGAATACTTTTGCATATTCTATTAGCCAATCTTGTACATTCTCTTATAAAATGATATCTTTTTAAATTTTTTGCCCATTCATTTAATTTGGTTGTTTTGTCTTCCTATTGAAATTTAACATTTCTTTATAAGTTCTAGATAGAAGACCTTTGTCAAATATATGTGTTTTGAAGATTTCTCATCAGTTTGTGGCTTACCTGTTTATTTTCTTCACAATATCTTTTAGTGAACAAATGTATCCAATTCTGATGAAGTATAATTTATCAATTTTTTTTCTTTTAATACAAACTTCCTATGTACTGTCTAAAAAATCTTTTCCTACCCTAGGAATACTAACATATTCTATATATGTGTGTATATATATATATATGTTATATATATTCTATATATAACATATTCTGTGTTTTCTTCTGGAAGCTTCTTAGTTCTAGATTTTGCATTTAGGCCTGAATTAATTTTTGCCCTTTTTTCTTACAGATATCCAATTATCCCAAAGTGCATTTATTGGAAAAAAAAAATTTTCACTGAATTACAGAATCTCTTGTTTTCACAGTTATTGAATTTAATTTGGCTGTTTGTTGTACCTATTTCTGGACTCTGTTCTATTCCATTGATCTCTGTTATGTCCTTTAACATTTGTCTTGATTACAGTGGATTTATAATAAATCTTGAGGTCATATAGGATAAATTGTCCAACCTTGGTCTGCTTTTTCAAGATGATTTTGGTAGTTCTAGGTGTTCCATATTTCAAATAACTTTCAAAATTGGTTTATTAAGTTTTTTTTTAAACCTGAGATTTTGGGGATCCCTGGGTGGTGTAGCGGTTTGGCGCCTGCCTTTGGCCCAGGGCGCGATCCTGGAGACCCGGGATCGAATCCCATGTCGTGCTCCCGGTGCATGGAGCCTGCTTCTCCCTCTGCCTATGTCTCTGCCTCTCTCTCTCTCTCTCTCTCTCTCTCTCTCTCTCTCTCTCTGTGACTATCATAAATAAATAAAATTTAAAAAAAAATTAAAAAAATAATAAAAAATAAAAAAACATTAAAAAAAAAAACCTGAGATTTTATTTTGATCGTATTTGGGATGGTTGACATCTTAACAATGGATTTAACACTGAATGTTTCAACTCATGAGCATGGCATGTCAATTCATATATTTATGCTTTTCTCAATTTCACTGTCTTTTATGGTTTTCTGTAGAGGTTTTATACATCACTCATTCAACTTATCTATAAGTTTTTTATTTTTGAAGCTACTATAAATAGTTTATTTTATATTCTAGTGGTTCATTCCTGGTATGTGAAAATATTGACTCTGTATTCTTGGAGGTTGTTAAATGCATTTATTCCATTAGTTTTTCTGTAGATTTCTTAGAATTTTCCATGTATAAAGTCAACAACAAAAATTGTATTTCCTTTTTAGTCTTAATTCCTTTTATTCTTTTTGTTGTCTAATTGCACTGGCTAGGACCTTCAGTACAATATTGAATAGAAATGATTTTGTCTTGTTTCTACTTTCTTCCTGCCCTAAATCCTGGTGCATGCTTCTCTTCCTTACTATTAAGTGTCCTTTTTGGCATTTTTTTTTTCCCCAGAATAGGGCAGTTTTTACTGCATTAAAAACCTGCTCAGGTGGATATCCTTTATCCCCAGGAATTTTCTTAATGGCATCTGGAAACTCCTGTCTTTTGGTTGGCAGAAGTGTTTCTCCTGCTGTCTTGACAATGTTTAAGCCAGACCTTTTTCTAAAATTACCAAGCATCTTTTATAAGCATTAAATTCTCCATGTTCTTATTCCTTATGTTCATATAATAATTTCACTTTCTCCTGAATCATGTTAGAATCTATAGGTATACCTTTCTTAAAGCAATCCTGCACCCACATAAAAGTTATTTTCAGTACAAGATAAAAAGGTATTTCCTGAGAAGTGCAAGATTTTCACACCTGCTGATGTAACTGCAATAATAGCTTTGTGAATTTCCTTTTATTTTTTCATAATGGTCCTTACATTGGGTTCATTTATCTTGAAATAGTGGGCATCCACAGCTGCAAACCTCAATCTATGGTACATATCAAGCAATTTAACTTTGTCTTATAATGTCATGACTTTTCTCCAGTTCTTAGGAACACTTCCAGCATACCTGATGGCACTTTGTATGGGTCCCATGGTGTAATTCAGGATTTGCAGTGTTACACAAAATAATATGAAAAAATATGTGAGAATTTTGAGAGAGAACTTTTACTGTGATGCATGATTTATTGGGGAGACCTGCCCACCTAGCGATGATTAGTATCACATAGCATTTTAAGCAGATACTTCTAACACTTGAGCTCACTGCAATAGCTATAGGAGATGACTATGATATTATTATAGTGGTACAGTATTACTACAGTTAATTTTATGCAGTTATGATTTAATACTGCATATTTACATTTGTTTATATTTCTCTCAGCTGTGAATGCTGCCATATTTGGTCTATATGTGCATAAGTATTGATAAATTTTAACTTTTTATAATTCGTGTATTTTTTTTATCATAGTAAATGATGAAATCGTCTCATATCTATATGTATTTTATACATTCATGAGATGCCTAACTTAATTTTTCTTCAGTGTTTCTTGGCTTCATGATTAGTTTACAGGTTTCTATCATTATCACTCATCCACTGATAGACACTTATATATGTGTCTGTATCTTATTCCCATTCTTTTCATTTCATATTTTACCACTAAGTATGCTGCTCACAAGGGTTTGCTTATATCTTTATTGGGTCAAGGAAATTTTCTGTTATTCCTAATTTTCCAAAAGGTTCCATTATATATAACCTAGGGTTATAATCTACCAAATGCTTTTTCTACATCTATTACAATGATAATATTGTACTGTATTCACATATATTAAACCAAACCTACATTTCTGGGTTAAACCTCATTTGACCACTGATTATTAACCTTTTTACATATCATTGAATTGGATATAACGTTTTTCATTAAAAATTTTTTTGTTTTTGGTCTCAAGGTTTTCTGTTTGTAACTTTTTTTAAAATGCTTTAGTCATCAAGGTTGTAGAGGCTTCATAAAATGAGTTGGAAAATATTTACTCTTTCTCTTTTTATTTAATTTTTTGGATTGGAGAGAATTGGTATTATTTTGTCCTTAAATGTTAGATAGAATATATGAATGAAGCCATTGGGTTGGGATTTTGTATGTGTGTGGGAGTTAGAGGGACTGAGAATCATGAGTTAAATTTCCTTCAATGATAAGTATTGTATTTCTCCTTGCATTACTTTTGGTAATTTCTGACCAGATTTTTAAATTTATGTTGTCAAGTTTATTTACAATATCCTCTCACTATCCTTTAAGGTCTATAAGATCTGTGTATCTTCTTACATTTCTAATGTTGATCATTTATGTTTCCTCCATTTTTTCTTGCTCAATCTTCTAAATTGTTTATTGGTTTTATTAACTTTTTAAGAACTCTGGCTTTGTTCATTTTTTCTGTTGGTTTGTCTTTTTTAAAATTGTTGATTTTCATTGTTTTATTATGAATTTTCTATACTTGCATTGTGTTTCATTGTAAGTATAGAAAATTTTTAGACGGAAGTGGAAATCATTGATTTTTAAATATGAGCATTTAAAGAAGTACATATTCTCTAAGGATTTAGTTACATGTCACAAATTTTGATATGATTGTTTCCTTCATTATTTAGTTTGAGGTATTTTCTAACTTGTGAATTCTTTTTTGACCCTTAGGTTATTTAGTAGTGTGATTTAATTTCCCAAATATATGAGAATTTTCTAGGTTTCTTTTTGTTATTGCTTTATAACTTAATTCCAGTTGATGGAATAACATATTCTGTTTGATTTCACCCTAAGAAATATTGGGCCATCACATATGGTCTGGCTTGGTGAATGGTCCATCTGCAGTTAAGTAAAATATGTATTTTGCTGCTGTTGGATGAAGGATCTATAAATGTCAGTTGATAGTATTCACCTCTTCAACATTCTTACTGATTGTTTTCTGTTGTATCAATTTCTGAGCAAGGAACCTTGAAGATCTACCTATTTGTGGATTTCTTTATATTTCCCTTTAATACTGTCAAAATTTGCTATATCTATTTGGAAGCTTATTAGATCCATATACAGTTTAAGTTGTTTTGTCTTCTTGAGTGAGTGACACTTTCATAATTTTTGAATGTCTATATTTTTCAGAGAGGCAAACCAAGAGACTGACTCTTATAAAGAAAGAACTAATGGTTTCCAGAGGGGATCTGGGTGGGGGGGATGGGTTAAGTAGGTGATGAGGATTAAGGAAGGAACTTGTGATGAGCATTGGGTATTGTACGGAAGTGTTGAATCACTATATTGTACACCTGAAACTAATATTGCAATGTATATTAACTGGAACTTAAATAAAAACTTTTTTTAAAAAAGCGTTGACATATAATAAACTATACAGAGAACAACAAGAAATGCCTGTCTTGGGATCCCTGGGTGGCGCAGTGGTTTGGCGCCTGCCTTTGGCCCAGGGCGCGATCCTAGAGACCCGGGATCGAATCCCACGTCGGGCTCCCGGTACATGGAGCCTGCTTCTCCCTCTGCCTATGTCTCTGCCTCTCTCTCTCTCTCCCTCTGTGACTATCATAAATAAATAAAAAATTAAAAAAAAAAAAAAAAAGAAATGCCTGTCTTTTTCCCTTCCTCTTGAATGCTACTTTATCTGATAATAGTGTAGCCATGCTCTTTCTTACATTTAAATGTATGTGTAATACATTCCACCCTTTTCCTCTCAGCTTGTTTGTGTCCTTATGTTCAAAGTATGTTTCTTGTAGACCTCATATGGTTGTGTCTAGCTATGGTTGTGTCTGACATTCTCTGTTCCAGGGTAAATTCTAGCTGGACTAAATATTTAAATGTAAAAATCACACATTACAGCAGTAGAAGAAACTATGGGCGAAGTTTAAAATAATGCTGGGGCAAGAGAAAGTCTTTCCAACTATAACACAGAACCCAGAATCCTAAAAGAAAAGATAAATTTGTGTGAAAAGTTTTTAATTACAAACCATGAGCAGTCAAAGGCAAATGACAAGCAAGGGGGGAAATATTTGCAGTTTATATCATTGCTGTAGGACTTTCTTCCTTACTGCTGTGGTGTTCCTACAAATCAATAAGAAAATAAAAAACTTAACTGAATAATGGGGGGAAAGCCTGGTGGTTCAGTGAGTTAAGCATCTATCTGCCTTCTGCTCAGGTCATGATCCTAGGGGCCTCTCCTGTTGCCCATCGCCCCATTTGTGCTTTCTCTCTCTCAAAAAAAATAAAATAAAATCTTAAAAAAAAAAAAGAAAAATGGGAAAAGAATAGGATAAGATAGTTCATTAAAAAAAAGAAATAGAAACATCTTTTGAATATGTAGATAAATTCTTGATCTTTCTCAAAACAGAATAAACACATTCTAATAGTAATTTTTACCTATCACAGGAAAGATCAGCAAGTTTGATAACAGTCTTTGGGCAAGGGCACTGGAAACATTCATTCTTACACATTGTTGTTGGTGTAGATTAACATAATTTTTATGCTTTAACCATCAACTCCTCGAATTTATCCTACAAACATACTGAGCATGTACAAAATTTGCTTTGTACACTTTTATTCATTTCAGCCTTGTTTATAGTTTTAAATATTGGCGACCATACAAATATATCTCCCTGGGTACTGATTAAACAAATTATGGTACCTAGTACTAAAAGGCAGAATATTCTACAACTTTTAAAATAGTGAAGAAACTGTTCTTTATGTACTGGTATGGGACAGTCTCCAAGATACAAAATTAAGTGAAAAGCAAAAGATATGACACTGAATAGCCTGCTACTATTTGTATAAAAAATAATGTATAATAAGTGTTTGCACGTATTTCTAAAAAGATGTCAAGAAATAGGTGATGTGAATTAAAACTCTTCTAGAGAGGACAAGTGGTTGGACTGGGACAAAAAGGAGGGAAATTCTTTTACTATATACCATTTTGTATCTTCTGAATTTTGAACTATTATGTATTCAAAACAATGAAAAATGTTTCCAAAATTGTAACAAGGTAAAACTATCTTGTTAAAATATCTAGCCTGTTCTAAACTGTCACTAAAATCTGAAATTAAGATCTATTTTGTCTCCCTTCTACTTCCATTTGAAGTTTGCCTTGTTTCTATTGACAGTAAAAACAAAATGAAATAGTTGAGCCCTTTGTACTAAGTAACTACTTACTGAGTCCCATCTCCACCTCACTGTTTTAAACTCCAACTAGAGGGTAGATAGTCTTAAGAAATATTTTTTAAATTCTCATATCTTTCAAACACATGCTTGACAATGTGTGTCTTTAAATGTTTGCATATATGTGACACAAGAAAGAGGTGGTGGGAAAACAGTTTTAGTGAAATACAATTTGTAAGAATTTGAGGAAATGACCAAAAACCTGGAAATGTGATGATAGTCTTATTTTCTCTTTTAGATATTAAGCACCGTCGAATACCAATCTTATTCTTTGCAAATAAAATGGATCTTAGAGATGCAGTGACATCTGTAAGAGTGTCTCAGCTGCTGTGTTTAGAGAACATCAAAGATAAACCATGGCATATTTGGTAAAGTTTTATATTTACTTCTCATTATGTCATTCTGAAAAAAAATCTCTGAGCTTGTGTTCTTTGCTAAGCTCACTGTGTAAGTCACCTAACTTGATAGGATGTAAGTTAAGGATTTAATTGTATACAATTGTAGCAGTGCAGGTATTCATGAATAATTATTGCTAAAACTTTTTACAATCTCGGGGTACCTGCCGTGGCTCAGTCAGAGCATGTAGCTCTTGATCTTGGAGTCCTCAGTTTCAGCCCCACATTGGATGTAGGGATTACTTAAATAAATAAATCTTAAAACAACAACAACAAAATACCTTTTCAAATCTTTCTGAGGATGTAAAATATAAACAACTCTTTAAAAGGAAATTTTAACCCATTTACTCAGTTTCAATCACACTGATTTCCTTCTGCACATTGAATCAGCCAACCACAATCCCATGTCAGAACTCCCTTTGTCTGAATCAATCTCCAAAATAATTTTCCTGGCTTGCTATTATACTTCCTTCAGGAGAGACCTCTCATGATAACCCTCCAAAATAATGTTATATCTTATCCCCTATGTCTCATTTTTTTTCCCTTCATATTTTGCTGTATATTTCTATTGCCATGCCTTCTTTGGGTTTTGTTTGTTTTATAGTATATCTTCCTATACTAGTGCATAAGCAACATGAGAGCTGGAATTTTATCAGTTTTGTTTACTCTGTAACCCCTAAAATAACAATAGTACCAGGTACTTAGTATGTGCACAACAAATATTGGTTTATTTGAGTATATAGAAATATAAATATTAATTTTATTTCGATATGCTAATAAAATCAGACTCTTCAGCAATTAGTATCTGAAATTATACATTGTTTATTTGGAAAGCAACTTCTTATGGATATATTTAACTCTGGTGTGCCTTTATGCAAAACATTCCAATAAGGATAACCAGAAATTATATATTAGATAGTATTTTAGTGTCTGCCTTATATTAATTTGAGCTTCCTTCTATCCACTTACTAACTTCCCTTTGCTGCAAGATGTCCTCTTGTCAATTTTCCCATTTTTCAAAGGGAAAGTCGTAACACAGAAGCATAGAAATGTACCATGTCTAGAAAGAGAAACAATATGAAACAAGGAGATACTACAGCTCAGTAAAGAACTTGTAGAGCTGATTTTGGTGCTGAAAAAGAAATCTCCTAGAAGAAAGCTTGAAAAAGCCCCGAAAGGCTTCCGTGCTCAGGGCCACCACCACTTCTACCCAGGATTGAAACACTGCATATCTTGAGTAAAACTTTCCTTACTTTGCAATCAGAAGAAGAGTCAATTTTACTGTCTCTTGACTTAGAATTTGAGGTTCTATGATATTTGGTCAGTAAAGAAAGGAGGGATTTTAGGTAGAGAAGTATCTTAAGATAGAACCTTTGTATTTCTCTAAATTATACCTAAATTAATAATATCTAAACCAGAATAATTTTAATTTTTGCACTGTATTAAGCATTGTGAATTTTGATAGAAAGTACAACATTAAGAAATATGGGCCTAAAAAAAATATATGGGCCTAATTAATAAAAGATGCAGTCCTACTCTTAATTTTGAAATATAAATTAATTTTGCAAGTGGAAAAAATCTCTTTCTACTTAAAATAATCAACTGAATTTTAACAGATTTCTTTATTCAACTGTGATATCTAAATACTTCTCTAGGTGAGAGAAAAGGTAATGTTCTGATGCTATAAGGACGTAGAGTATTATATTGCCAGGTTCTGTATTTTCTGAATAACTTATAGAAGAATGCCAAGTATTTCTTTGAAAGTTGTCTATAATTTTGATTCAATTCAAAGAATACCTCACTAAGAACTAATAATGTTTGTTAAACTTGTTTTTTTTTATTTTTTGCTAAGTTCATTAAAGCATGTATAACATTGAAAATACGTGGGGCACCTGGGTGGCTCAGTCAGTTTAAGCATCTGCCTTCAGCTTGGGTCATGATCCGAGAGTCCTGGGATCCACATCAGGCTCCCTGCTCAGAGAGGGGACTTTGCTTCTCCCTCTCCCTCTGCTGGCTCCCCCTGCTTGTGCTCTTTCTCTCTTTGTGTGTCAAATAATAAAATCTTTGAAAAAAGATTTTTAAATACACTTTTCTGGGCAGCCCAGGTGGCTCAGCGGTTTAGCGCCACCTTCAGTCCAGGGCGTGATCTTGGGGACCCAGGATCGAGTCCCATGTTGGGCTGTCTGCATGGATCCTGCTTCTCCCTCTGCCTTTCTCTCTCTGTCTCTCATGAATAAATAAATAAAATCTTTAAAAATAAAAAATAAATAAATAAATAAATAGATGCACCATGATACAGAGATAAAATATGCTATCTCTCTTGCCTTAAGTATAAGTAAATTTAGCAGCAGATAGAGAAAAGATTATAGAGAAATGCAGCCTGGAAAATGTTTGTGGTTTACTTTTACTCATTGTACTAAACATACAGCCAACGCTGATTTTTAGGGTCTGATTTTAATAATGTTCTTTTAAAAAAGTTCTTTGACAGAGTTCCATATACAATATGTATATGTATTTACTTATTTACCCTCTTGTGAGGGCAACAGATAACAAAATAGGTAAATAGATGTTAAAATACCAGCTGGCAGGATGAAGAAAAGTAAAGTAGGACAAGAAGAGAGAGAATAATGATAGGTGTTCTGTGAAATCTAATTATTATTAGGGAGAAATTCACACAAAAGTTTTGAGAAATAGCTTTCCAGACAGAGAGGCCTGCCAAGTTAAAAAGCTCTTAGATGAGAATGTGCCTGGTTTGTGCCCGGAAAAGCAAGAAGTCCAAGCTGGCTTGAATAGGGGGATTTGGAGGGAAATTGTAGGATATGAGGCTATTGAGAAATAGCCAGGGACCATATCACATTGGTTCTGGTAGGACATGGTTAAAAAGACTCTGGCTTTTATTCTAGTTACAGGTCTGATGATATATTCAAAAGGAAAGATAGAACATAAACATTCAGGACCTATTAGGAAAAAAATGGAAGGTTTTTAGTATGGTACTGATGCCCCCAGTAAAGGGGATGCCCCCAGTAATTGGATTACTTGTTTGGGACTATAAGTGTGTAATAAAAATCAAGACATTGATCTTTCTTGATTTAAGCATTTCAGTTACTGATGTTTTGCTACTGATATGGATAATCTGTAATATGCTTTGGATAATTATGTATCATATGCTGTTGGTTTCTATTTTAAAATAATTTTATGATAAAGTCATATTTGTAATCTAATAAGTAATTCTTTGGAAGTAATTTCTGTTTTGATTAGAATCAAATTATTTTAGATAATTAGGTACATTTTTAAATCATGCACAGCACACTTAAAAGGAACTCTAATCATTCAGAAAATCTGTTTATTTATACTAGTTACTATCAGTCTATATCTGAAAGATTATCTGATACTATCAAAATCATCTGCATTTTATTATTTTAGTTTCTTTAGCATTATCTTATAGATGCTAAAACTGAAGACAGTTAAATAACCTCTAGTTTCCTGAAGCCCGTGGATATGAGTATGATTGAAATCTGAGATTTTTTTTTTATTGTACCAGTTTACCAAAGTTATAATTACAGGTTTATACCTTATGGATATCAAATTCCATTTCAAATAAAGTCACTCCATCATGTGGCTAAATTACAACCTAAGACAACCATTTCTAATAAATAAATGTTATTGAGTCACTGGGGCTGGACAAAGTAGAATAACTTTTTAGTGATAACACTTTTCCAAATGTCTGTTATAAATCATGAATAAATTTCTCATGTCTCCTTTCTGAGCACTCAGACTTTTATTTCCTATGTATATTCAGTTTCAGGGCTTAACCAGTTTTACTCAGATATATGTTACTAGACTATTAATTTGCCATCTAGCAAAATTGTAATTATTTATTTGTATGGTTCTATGAAGTAATGAAATGGATATGTTTCTTATGGATTTTATTTCAGTGCTAGTGATGCCATAAAAGGAGAAGGATTGCAAGAAGGTGTAGACTGGCTTCAAGGTACATCACAAAATACTATGCATCTGCAGTCTTTATTTCCATTCCGTTCACATTTTTCTTTCCCTTTTTGCATTTCATTTTTATTATATCATTGCCTCTCTCCCTCTTGTTTCCATTTATTTCTGCTGTCAGAAAAAACAATCCAGTAAGTATCTAATACCTTGCTACCTTTACTTCTATTACATTTTTCTGATGGGTTTATTTAAATAAAGTATTTGCATCTTTATAATCAATACACATGACAACTCTAGAAAATAATTTTATGACAACAAATTTCTGTCAGATCTAGTAAATAGAAGCACATTTGAAGTTTGGAATAATTTCAGGGCTTCCTGTCAATAATTAAAAATAAGTTTGCTTGGCATATATCTTTTAAGAATCATGTTAAACTCTATGGCTCCATTTATACATGTTTACACAACTTTTAATACTCATTTAGTATTATAAATACTGGTATTGATGTTTTGTATATTTCAGTTTTGTTACTCATCAAAATAGTTATCATTAGTTGGTACAGGCTTATTATATCAAGGAATAAATTAAGGAATATCCTTTCTTCTAAGATTCCATTGTTTACTGACCGTAGGAATGGCCTGAAGCAGTGACCTACACAGCAATAGACGTGAATGAAACCAAGTTCTGTAGGTCCTTTTTATTACAGGACCCTGAGAGTCAGGCTGAAAAATGTCCATTTGTGAGCAGAACTGGGGACTATTCCTATCAGGAATCTGTCTGCCCTGAACTAGGGTAATTAACAAAATATTATTAATTCTAGCTGTAATCTTACAGCTATGGATTTATTTTTTTTCTCTACTAACCCTTTGTCAGTTATGTGTAATTTTGTTTTATGCATATCCTGTTCAATCTAAAAATAGCCTGCTTGCCCATACATAAAGAGACTTGATACTTCGTTGGTTCAGAATATTAAATCTCCACCTGATAAATATTTTAATGTGTTATTAGTAAAATATGGTATTTTAATAAACTGCACAGACTGTTGTATTTCTTTTGTTTTTGTGTAGACATCATGACATTTACCATTAAACTGCAAAAAATATTATAGTCATATTTTTCAATTAAGTAAAACATAATTGAGAACCTCTAATAGTTCTCAGAAGAACTGTTGGAATTTTTCTGAACTTACATAGTTCTTAGATTGTGATAAAGAAGTGGTTTACACTTCTGATGATTTAATGGGACTTATTTCCACATAAAACAGATTAAGGAGCAGTGTTCTACAGAAGACCCCGGAAGCATATGTTAAGCCTTGATTTCTTATTTTACCAGTGCTTATTGTTCACAGTGGAGACACTGCATGAATAGAAACCCTACTATTGCTCATAAAAGCATAGTACCTATGAAAATAGGTTGACAAATTGTATTTCTCCCTTCCTTTGTTGGGTATATTTTGTGTGTAATAATGAGGCCACTAGGTGTCAGTAACGATCCAACATCACAGTGCCACTTGCCAACTCTGGTCTTCTTACCTAATTTTTGTCTTTGATCTTTCTGATTCATTATCTTTGTATCTTCCTTTTTTGTAAGGAGGATACACTATTAGAAATGTTTTTGTGCCGTTGCATTATCATGTTATTTTATGTAACCTTTAGAGCAGTTTTCTATGACCGGTTTCCCTATTTAAATAGAGAACACAATAATAATAAGCATTTGAGATTTTGAGTCTAGCAGATTTATTCTACACTTATTAACTAATTATTAACAATTATCTGTTTCTTATGAAAATAATTTTCATCATCTGTACAATTAAATGTCAAAAATTGTGCAGATTAAATAAACACTGTTAAAGTGCCTAGTATAAGAAAAAAAAAAGCCCCAATAAGTGTCAAATTTACCATCTTACATAACTGCTCTCTATTTAGGAAAGGAGGAAACTTAGTACACAGATTAAAAAGTGTTATTAGCTTGATTTTGAATAAGAAATCCTTTCTTCATCTTTCCTATGTAATAGTAAATTTACATTTTAATTCTCCAGACTATCTCTCTGGATTTAAAAAGAGGTAAAAAAACCTATTTTGCAAATTAGGTAGCAGTAAATAAGGAGACTAGTCCATGCCTATAACTATTAACTTATTACCCAGAGGTTTTTTATGTAAATTTAACTGTGAAAGATATTCTAAATGTATCTCTTCATTTTGCTTCCAGAATTCTGAAATTTCCTAGAATGCTAAACAACAAAGCTTCTGGTTCATTTTGCACCAATTTACTCTTACTATTTTAAGGTTGAAAAATTTTGAGTAAAATGTTAAATGACATTTTTTTGCCATGATTCCATTCTCTTTTGGAAGGATTCTCAATAATTACCTATATATTATAACCCAAAGATAAGAACTCCTGAGTAGACTTTGAAATATTTTTTTAAAGTCACCAAAGAAGCCATTGCAGAGGTGTAAGTTGTTTTCCAAGTCTGAAACTTTCAAATTGGATGTTTATAAAAAGAAATCTTTCCACGTGACTAATGAAACGTACTCATTTTATCACTTTCTCTATATGGGAAAAGTTAATAATCCTCCCAAAATTTTAATATAAGGCTTCTATAAACTACGTATGTGGGTATTCTAATGAAAGATAGAGGACTGAACACTTAATTCCATCCCCTTGTCGAATTTCACTAAGAGGACTTTTATTTAAAGACATTATCCCACAAGGGAAAAAAAATAGTAGTGACAAAAATGACAACCAAATTTAGAAGCTGAATGTCTGATGAATGTTGAATGACTTAAGAGATCTGAGAAAGGTGAATTCTGAACTAGCACTGAGGAAAGCTGGAAAGCATCCCACTTTATGTTGCAGATCCCCTCGAAGGCTCGGATATTGATGAAAAGTATAAAGAAGGATGAAGTGGGCCTGAAAAGAGAAGATAGTTATACTTTCTTGACCCCCCCCCAAAAGATTGAAGGTTCATTCTTGCAGAAAATCAGAGTATCTCTGGACCGGGGAACACCCAAGCACAGCTGTGTGGCAGTGCTGGTCTGAAAATGAGAAGTAACTGAAAGTTTTTATACCAAATAGTGTACTCCTCTTCTGCCTTCTACTTCTCCCAGAAGACACTGGCAGTAGGCAAGATATAGAAAGTAATCTTAGAGGAACCAGACCAGTGAGAGAAAAGACCTAAAGGTATTAACATCAAAGATTCCCAAGAAGATGGTGTAGCTGTCTACACTAGAATAAAGACCACATTTGACAAGCCTCACACACATACTGAAATTTCAGTCAGCTTTATAGTGTTCATTCATACTTATGAAAAGATGGCAAAGGCATTTGAGGATCAAAACATTATAAATTATGGAACATTAACAAACCAAAAGAGCGGGTTAGAGGAAGTAGAATTCATTTAGGGAGAACATTTCAAAAAACTGTTAGAGTATCCTCAAAGAGATAAGATTACTTTCATGAATATGACCAGGCATACTACTTGTAAAGGACCAAAGGAAAAAAAAGTTCATAGAAAATAATGGAACAGATGAAATGGAAAATTCAATAAAAAGAAGATAAAATAGAAGCATTCACTCAGAAAGTAGAGCAAAAAGATAAAATTGGAAAGAAAAGAAAGTAGGAGGTCCAATATCCAAATAATAGGAATTTTAGAATGGGCAAAGAGAGAAAATAGAGGGGAGAAATTCTTCAAATAAATCAGTAAACAGTATTTTCCAGAACTGAAAGATGAGTTTTTAGTTGAAAGGTCTCTTGAAAGCCCAGTACAGCAAATGAAAATATTCCCACACCAAGGGTCACCGTTACTTAATTTAAACATTTAAGACAATGGAAGATTCTACAAGCTTTCTGGGAAGAAAATAAGTTTCATGTAAAGGATAAGGAAGTAAAAATAGCATCAGACTTGTAGACATCAACATTCGGAACCTATAAGATACTGGTCATTGCCTGGAAAAGTCCAAGGAGAAAACAATGGAATTATATGCTCAGGCAGTATCAGTGTATTTTGACTATAGATTAAAGACATCTTCATCTATGTAACAGTCTCAAGAATGTACTTTCTATACCTTCTACTGAGGTAGCCATTGAGAGGTATACTCTTCAAAGACAAGATAATAAGCCAAGAAGATAAAATAATAGACCATGAAACAGGAAAACCAGTATAAGAGCATGTGGGAAGGATCCTAAGGACGATAATGAAAGATAATGAGTTCCTAGCATGATAATGAAAGATCTCATATGAAGATAGCTGGGCAAGCATAGGGAACAGCTGGTCAGATTAGAGAGTTTTGGAAGACTCTAAGGGAGAGTTCTTCAGGAAAGTGAAATTCAAAGGCTGTGTAATGTGCTTCATAATAATAAAAGTTTTCCCAGTGTGGGAGTACTGAGATTGAATTAGTGTTAAGTACCTAAAATAATAATAATAAGCAGACAGGCAGGGTTGGAGAATGAGGCACAATTATTAAAAAGGGGAAAACAAAATGCAGAGGAGAGGGATACAACCGATCTCTGTGAATAGCATGTATGCAGTCATCATATCGATGACAAGATTACTATGGTAGAAGAATGAGAGCGCTGGAAGCATAATGGGGGTGTCCGGGCAGCAGCGAAGGAACTAATAATTCAAAAAGTAATAATAAAAGTGTATTATTTAGAGATACAGAGGTAAATCTCCTAAGAGAGGTTAGAAGTGGTTGCCTCTGAAAGATTAAAGAAGATGAGACGAGGGCCTGCTAGTAGACTAGTTGACTTAACTTTGTGCATGTACCATGATAAAAACAAAAACTACAGTGTGTTTGTGCTTTAAACAAAAACAGGTATGTGCATAGGCGTCTACTGTGTTTTTATAGATTTATCATGGATTACTTTAGAAAATGGATTATGAAAAAAAAAAAAGAAAATGGATTTTGTCTGTGGAGACTGATAGTTTTTTGTTCGTTTTTTGTTATCAGATCAGATCCAGGCTGTGAAGACATGAAAAGATAGTATTTGGAAACTTCAACAATTTTCAATTCAAGGAATGTATCTTAGGGCAAACTGAATACTTCAAATTTTTTAAAAGATGTTTGTGCATCTAAGAATACTTAATAATCTTCTGCTTGCATTTATGGACTCTGAATGAGCTTTTTAAGAACATAGGACTTCAGGTATGCTAATGTGACCATTAATTATATTAGAACTAAATATTTCCTCAGAAGGGCTCCTTCCCCAGAATTATCAACTTCTCGGTAGAAGTCTACATTTGATTGTAATTAGAATATTTAAAGTCAGAGTTATAAGCCATCTCAATATCGCATCATGATTTCTAATACCTTTTACTGTATTTTATTTTTTAAATTATCTTCTAAAATTTAGTTAATGGTATGACTTTGCAGTATGATTGTGCTTGGAAAAAGAACTTTAAATATTTATAAGGGACCATGGATAATATATATACATAAAATTTTTACTATGTGTGATTATCAATAAAACATGCAGTGTACCAACTAGTGTACTTTGTTTACACTGAAAAGAATAATGCTATGTCAACGTAATATTTAGTGTTTTACAGTCAAGCATTTGTAAATTATCTGAGACCAAGTTAAGCTGAATTTATTTATCCAGTGAATGTGTATTAAAACTCTCTGTACCTGTACTACTCTGGCATTGTCCTAGTCAATGGTGATACAAGGTAAATAAGATCTATTCTTTATCCTTAGAGAACTTAAAATGTAATGAGGGTTAATTTGAGAACCTTTTCATACATAGCATCTAATTTTATTTCATTGGCTAAATGATTATCTTGCATTTTAAAATTAAGAGGTATAAAAATGAATTAATGTGATTCTTCAATAATTATTTTAACTGACTTCTTGTTTCTTTCTTTAAAATGTCTCCAATTACTATAGCACTTTGTTAAAATAGATTGTGACTCACCAAAATATGTTTTCCCTGAGCATAAATTGCTACAAAAATGTCCTTTAGAATTTTAGACACATCTCAGGCATCTACTCTGTGCAAATTGTATTAGTTCTCAATCCCTGGGTGGCGCAGCGGTTTAGCGCCTGCCTTTGGCCCAGGGCGCGATACTGGAGACCCGGATCGAATCCCACGTCGGGCTCCCGGTGCATGGAGCCTGCTTCTCCCTCTGCCTGTGTCTCTGCCTCTCTCTCTCTCTCTCTCTCTCTCTCTCTCTCTCTCTGACTATCATAAATAAATAAAAATTAAAAAAAAACTTAATTAGAGGCCACTTTTAATTGTGAACTCTGAATAGAAGATTTCATTTTAAATTAACCACTAGAAAAGAGTATACAGAGCAATGGTGTCAATCCTGAAAAACATTGCATATAAAGAACAACTGTAATGTACAATATATAACGTTTTAAATGTCCTTAGCTGTGAAAATGATAAAAACAGGAAGCAAAGGACACCTGGGTGACTCAGTCGGTTGAGCATATGCCTTTGGCTTGGGTCATAGTCCTGGGATCCTGGGATGGAGGCCTGCATCAGGCTCCCTGCTTCTCCCTCTCCTCCCTACTCATGCTCTCTCACTATGTCTCTCTCTCAAATAAATAAACTATTTTAAAAAATTTTAAAAACAGGAGGCAAAAGATAAGTGAGTAATAGGGGTGTGTTATGGTAACTGTGGTACTGGTACATGTCCTAGAGATTTGAATAAAATCATTTTAAAACTACAGTAAAATTCTATAAATCAGTTTCTCTCAGTCCAGGAATCCCAATGGTTTAGAATTGGGGAATTAAAAGTTATCCAGAATATCTTAATAGTCCAACATTTTATTTTAGCTAGCTTGCAAGCCTCTCATAAATTGTTTCGATGAGGGGTCCACCTGGGTGGCTCAGTTGTTGAGCATCTGCCTTTGGCTCAGGTCATGATCCCGGGGTCCTGGGATCGAGTCCCACATCGGGCTCCTTACATGGAGCCTGCTTCTCCCTCTGCCTATGTCTCTGCCTCTCTGTGTGTCTCTCATGAATGAATAACTTAGATAGAAAAAAATTGTTTTGGTGAGGATACAAAGTGAGATTCTTATTAGGGTTGCCTCGAATATAAAAAGGACATAAAAACACTGAATGTAGTTTAACAAAATACTTATATGCTGTAGTTTAGGAAGATAGGATAGTTTAGGAGGATGGAGAAAGGGTATATTAGAATTCAAATCTGCATCTACCATCATCATCATCATAATAGCTGTCCCTATATGAACACTGTATTTTGAGCTAGATATTTTTACACGTACTAGATTTTGCATTATTCAATTCTCACATTAACCTTGTGTGATAAAGGTAGGTTTTATTATTTGTTTTATAGACAAGGAAACAGAGACCTAAAAAAGTCATTTGCAGAATGTCACTGCTAAATGCTGGTGCTGGGGGATCCCTGGGTGGCGCAGCGGTTTGGCGCCTGCCTTTGGCCCAGGGCGCGATCCTGGAGACCCGGGATCGAATCCTACGTCGGGCTCCCGGTGCATGGAGCCTGCTTCTCCCTCTGCCTGTGTCTCTGCCTCTCTCTCTGTGTGTGTGTGACTATCATAAATAAATAATTTAAAAAAAATTAAAAAAAAATGCTGGTGCTGGGATTTAGAACCAAACCATCTGTTTAGGATAGATGGATTCAAGAAAAAAGAGTATTATAATATTAGAAATACAGAGCTACCTGCCATAAGGATAACTAAAAGGACTGAAAAGGCTCTCATTGGGGTGGGAGACCAGGATGGGGTAGGAAAGTCAGAAAAGTGACTACTTTTTTGTTTTGTTTTTAATTTTTACTTGTTTTCAGTCTCTGAACACTTCAGATTTTCAACTCTGGGCATAAATGACTAATAAAAATAACTATTAAAACTATGTTGATACTACGTTAATTAATATTCCACAAACTATGTAATTCACACCTATGCAAATATTTAAAAGAAAGCAAAGTACTGGCTTTTTCCTTAGTTTCTGTGATCTCCAAATCTAGTTTATACTCCATAAATATCTATTCTGTTTTACATCTTCACGTGAAGATTATTACGTAGAAGCACATTGGGCTACAGGATGCCATAAAAGTGTGTATAAGCTGAGTTTATTGCATTTGTATTTAACGTAGTATACAATTAAAATTTATTGCATTAAAGCTCAAGCAAATGTTTTTTCATGTTTAGACATCACTCTGTTAGAAAGTTCAATTCATTAAGCTCTACATTTCAATATAAACACTTTGTAAAGTGTCAAAACTTATTGTATGTATTGTGTTTAAATATTTATATTTGGCCCTATTCAGCCTTGTCTTGTAAATCACAAAAGAGCAGAGTTTTAATACTTGTTTTTCATTTATTGTTTGTCTGTTAAAAATTGTGAATTATTTTTTGATTGCTAACATTTTTTTCCTTTGGAATTTCTGGCATAACACGTGATTTCCATAAATATATGAAATTACTCTTGAGAATACTTAAGGCAAATACATCCTGCTTATAACTCTGGTACATTAAAATGCTATAGCATTTTAACTGTGCATATTTTCTGCTGATTATTCTCTTAGTTCTTAGTTTAAAAAATAAATAAAACTGATTAAATGTTCACTTAAATGGATTTAAAATAGGTTTGTCCATTTCTGTGACTGGAAAAGAATACTATAATAATAGAAAATTAGTAATTGTGTTTAATTGAATGTTTCAGGTAACTCAGTTATTTTATTTTCATAGTGAATCTTTCTCATTAAGGATGCTCCTGCTGGGATTTACAAGGGACTGCCTCAGAACCGTTACTGATTCTTCCTTCTGATCACTCGATTTTAATGCCACACATGGAGTTTCATCAACATATAGTGCTAAACCTTTTCTGGTGACTTAGAATAAACCAAGAGGGACAAATTAAATCCTTTTCGAAATTTGAGGTCACCAAGTAATGCTACTGGTCATAGAGAAATAGTAGGTATTTTGAAAACGAAATTTGGTTAGATATGAGTAGTAATAAACATTTTTGTAGCTTTTACTATGTGCCAGGAACTTTCTAAGCACCTTACATATATTAATTCATTTAATCATCTTGACTTCCTACCTCTCTTGTATAGTTCATTTGTCAGCAAACTACTACTCTAGATGTCCCTTGAGCTAATAATTTTATATTTTTAATGGATTAATTAAGAAAAAAAAAGGAGCAACATATACTGTAATGTGGTCCACAATAGTGTTTACTGTCTGGGGCTGCACATAAAACTGTCAACTCCTGTTAGGATGCAAATAAACAGAGGACCCTGGATTTTAAGCCTAAATATCTGGTTCCAGAACCTATGTTCTTAACATCTATGAGGTTTGTCAAAAAACTAAAGATTTTCTAAAATGGATTAGATTCAAATGCCTATAAAATAATACTCTTTGAAATCTTTTTTTTCTCCCTTGGTAAGATTGATGCCCTGGCCTTCTGAAGTCCTTTTCCTTCCTTTTCTTTAAATGAGTAGCAACACACTGGACAGATTCTGAAACATCAGACATGTTAATATTTTAAAGATGTATTTATTCATTTGAGAGAGAAAGGGAAAGAGAGAGCATGCACATGAATTGGGGAGGAGAAAAAGGAGAGGGGGAGAGAGTCCTAAATGGACTCCATGCTGAGCGTGGAGGCCAATGCAGGGCTCAGTCTCACCACCCTGAGATCACAACCTGAGCTAACCCAAGAGTCAGACGCTTAAACCACTGAGCCACCCAAGTGCCCCTGGGCATGTTGGTATTTTAAAGTAAAACCACACACACAGGTTATCCCCAAGCATGTGGCTTCAACCTCCAGATTTCCCAGTGACTTTTGCTGATATTTTGACATAAAGGATAACTAATGTTGATGGTCTTAAAATATATATGGTAAAATGTGGAAATATTTATAATTCAATTTGTGGATATGTGGGTTATTTTTTTTTTTTTGAGATTTATTTATTTTTAGAGCATGAGTCAGGCGATAGGCAAAGGGAGAGGTAGGGAAAGAATCTCAAGCAGACTCCCACCAAGCAGGGAGCCCAACATGGTGCTCAGTCCCCACGACCCATGAGATCATGACCTGAGCTGAAGTCAGGAGTTGGACACTTAACTGATTAAGCCACCCAGGCTACCGATGGATATACATTTCAAGTTAAGTGACCACAATTAACAACTATAGCTAAAAATATTTTGTTATAAACTTCATGGTTATGCCTCCATGTGCTAAATTTTCACCATGTGACTGGTAATACGGCATATATTCACAAAGGATGAGGCCCCAAATTAGTTTCTTTCTCTCTCTCTCACACACACACACACATTCTCTCTTCTTTTCTAATCATAGAAAGATTGAGAAATACCCACTTACTATGGAGAGGAAGTCTCAGGCTTGTTCTAGTCTCAAGAAAGAACTGTAGTCTATTTCTTAAGTTTATGCTCATTTCCCATGTAGAAAAGTCCTGTGTTGAGTACTGAGTATTTCTGCTTGTTATATCTCTTTTGGAAAAGCTTATAAATTCTTCCAAGTATTTTATGAAATACCTTAATGTAGTAAACTATTAGTCTTTCTATCAATAGGTCCCTACAGTAAAATAGTATTTAAACAGCAACTATGGTTAGGAACCCTGCAATTATATTTCTTTTTAATGTATCAGCAGAATTACTAGCACTGTAAAGAAGACCTTATTTTAGGCTTAAAGATTATACGGTACTCTGTGTTTAACTTAATTACATTCTTATTTTTATTAAATATTTTTATATATATTTATATGTCTTATGTATTTTACCTCCCAGAAACAAACTGAAAAAAAGTAGCTACATCCTAGGGTGGCTTTATAACAAAATGAAAAACCATAACACTAGAGTGTCTTATTCTAAGGAAACCTTGAGATTATTCAATTAATTGATTTTCATTTCATCTTTTTTTCTTTTAGCCCTACTTCAAATTGTTTTTCAAGAGACCTGAATATCAGTATACATGCATTTACTGAGATAATCCTCTAATCAACTCCAAGCAGAAAAAATGTGTAGTGTATCTACAAGCGTAAACTTTAATTATAAAGGACCCAAATCTCTGATTTCTTACAGAGAATAGTATGAAGTGGGAGGGGGCAGTGGTGCCCTGGATAAAAGTCTGATCTGGGCTAACTTTCAGAAAAATGATTTCAGATTGCTTCCAAATCTGTGTAGACATCAATGGATAGATGGCTTATGGTACAGTTGCTTGCTCCATAAGCTCAGGCCATAGCCTGGAAGCCAGAAAATGAACACATAATGAATTGATAGGTTCTGCATAGTAAGAAGGCTCTTTACAGCCTATATTATATTTTTAAAAATGATTTTGTTTTCCTCAAAATTATTCTAGACTTTTATATTTTTAAAAATGATTTTGTTTTCCTCAAAATTATTCTAGACTTTGGCTCTATTCATTTACTTTAGGGAGGTGTGCATGAGCTTCATTTGGAAGGGCAGCAATTGTGCTTTGAATGTTTGATCTTTAATTGAGGAAGCTCAATAAATCCTTTATTTCATCTTTTTTGCACATCTTGGTCACTCTTGTTTTAAATATCCACTCACCATCCAAGATCCTGTTCTCTGATTTCTATCTTAAATGTTTTCTAAACAGATATATTAGTTTTTAGGGTTCTCTGTGGAAAGTCTTAATATATTCTATTAAACTGAACCATATGACATTGCCATTTTGTAGGCACAGAGCAACTGAATGATAGCACTTTCACATGGTTCAGTTGAGACGACCTGGAAACTTCCAAATGGTATATTTGTTCAGTAAGGGCCAAAGAAATTCACTGGGAATAACTAGGTAGCTAGAACCCAGCCTAGTACAGAAAGAACCCATGGTGAAAAATATCATGACACTTTGTAGTTCCATGTCTAAAACTATGCAAGTAATCTAACAGATTTTTTTAAAGGTTTTTACTTATTTGAGAGAGTGTGGGAGAGAGAGCATGGTTGGGGAGAGGGGCAGAGGGAGAGGAAGAAGTAGACTCCTTGCTGAGCAGAGAGCCCGAAGCAGGGCTCCATCCCAGGACTCTGAGATCATGACCCAACCCTGAGGCAGAAGTGTAACTGAGCCCCCCGGGCATCACAACCTGACAGATTTCTTAACTTTTTTAAGGTATTGTTTCAGACGTGTTTTAGACATTTAGACATTTCAGATTCTCTCAGGCTCACTCTCTTGTTCCTGCCTCTGCTTACAGGTTTCAGTCATCATATGTAGGTACAATTTGACAGTGCCCCACATCCCTCATTTCCTGTGTCAGAGCTTCCTATTTTTGCGCCCATTCCCTCGCCACTACCATTCCAAAACATACATAACCCAGCAGGGAAACCACTGGCCTCTTTCCATATTCCCTGTTCATCACGGACAGTCTTGTGACACTCTGTACAGCTTCTGGGATGATTGCTCCAAATCTAATAATTAGTCACATTTAGTGGTCGGCTCACTAACACCTCAGATTGCTTCTCCTTACCTGCTTCATTATTCTTTTCCCATAACTTTACTCCCCAATAAAGTAATAGCACACCATTCCTCTGCCTCGACAATTCTTTGGGAGGAACCCAGACTATGTCCAATACTGTTCTCAAATTTTGATCAGAGTCACCTTTGGTAAAATACATGGACTGAAGTTTGAGAAGCACTACACTTTTAAAATAGACTTTATTTTTAGAGTGGATTTAAGTTTACAGCAAATGGAGTAGAAAATCAGAGATTTCTCACCTACTCCCACCTCCACATAGTCTCCCCCACAGCCCTAGGCTTTGAAGAACGTAAAAGCCAATGTCAAATAAGCATAGTGATAGGGGATTAAAAGCAACCTTGGAAGGGAATGCCTGGGGTAGCTCAATCAACTGAGCGTCCAACTCTTGATTTTAGATTAGGTCATGATCCTCGGGGTCATGAGATCATCCCGCCTCAGTGAGGAGTCTCCTTGAGATTATCTCTTCCTCCCTCTCTGCCCCTATGCCTGCTGACAAGTGCATGCGTTCTCTCTCTCTCTCTCTCTCTCTCTCTCTCTCTCTCTCTCTCTCTCTGTCTCTCTCTCTCTCAAATGAATAAATCTTAAAAAAAATAAAGCTACCTTGGAAGTTCTACTTCTGGGTAAGTTGAAGTAAGCATACTCCACCCTATCCCCCCTCTGAATACAATGGTAAAACCTGCATAGACCAGCTATTTGAATGCATGGACAGCTACTTGAGGACTGAGAAGTAAATAGGAAGATTGAAGAAGACCAGTATTGTGCCACCAGCCAGCAGTGACTGTTCCTTTTTTTTTTTTTCTAAGGTGTCCCCACTACCTGGGCTTAAAGCTGCTTAAAACCCAGAATTGAGCATCTGTTCAGACAGAGCTCCAGGAGAAATTCCAGCTCAAAGAGTGGGAAGGAGTTTGCTAATGATCAGCAAAACAGAAGGAAATACTGCATTCTTTTCTATACTTTGTTGTGCATGAACCCTTAACCAATCTCAAGTATTCAACAGCAACAACGATAGCAACAGTGGCAGTGGGGAACTCAGCCAAAAATCTGAAGAAGGGGACCCGCCTTCTACAGAATCCTCATGGTCCCAAAAAGTTGTGGTAAATGCTCATTCCTTTTGTTCTATTTTCCCACCCCTTGGCCCCAGGCAAGGGCACACTCAAAGGAAAAGTATGACAGAGTAGAGTACATAAAGCATCAGCTTTCTAGCTGGCAGATCAAAAAAGGGAGCCCCAGAGAACTGGAAAGTACAAGGGAGATTGGGAAAGGTAGGAGATGGGCAACACAACTCCATAAAGTTGTTTGTGGACTCTCAGCCTTAACCTCAGTGTGGATGGTGGGTCTGAGTGTGGGTCTGAGGATAAATAATGTGTAGACTTTGAGAACCAAACTATAGGATAGACTATGACCCAAATTCTAGATTGGCCACTGGGTATCATATACTTGGACTACACCTGAATAAAAACCACAAAAGTTTTTGAAAACAGAAATAACTAATTGATTGCTATGAGGCTGGTTAAGACTTTTGGCCTGAATGCAACCAGGTTGAATGCCTGTTTAAAACAAAATGATTAACAATCTCCATGGAATTTAAGTAATGCTCAGACTCTCATAATATATGAAATGTCCAGGATACAATGCAAAATTACTAAGTATACAAAAGCCAGGAAAACATTCACCTGGAAAGAGATAAAGCAGCTGATGCCAATGCCGAAGTAACACAGTCATTGGAGTTATCCAACATATTTATCTAACTTCAAAACAGCTATTATAAAAATGCCCAAAGTTGAGATGAACATTCTTGAAACAAATGGGGAAATAAAAAGTCTCAGTATAGAACCAGAGGATATAACAACAAAGATGAGTGAACATTTTAAAATTGAGACAACAATAACTGAAATAAAAACTCACTGGATAGATTCAATTAAAGAATAAAAATGATATTGATTTCTTTTTGTTGTCTGGTTGCCGTGGCCTAGACTTCCAATACTCTGTTAAATTGAAATGGTGCAAGTGCACATCCTTGCCTTGTTCCTGACCTTCGGGGAAAAGCTCTCAGTTTTTCTCCATTGAAGATGATATCAGCTGTGGGTTTTCCACATCAATAAAGGCCATACCTTTATTATGTTGAGGTATATTCCCTCTAAACCCACTTTGTTGAGGGTTTTTTCATGAATGGATGTTGTACTTTGTCAAATGCTTTTTCTGATTTTATTGAAATCATGTTTATTATTCTTTATCTTACTGATATGATGTGTGCATTTGATTTGCAAATACTGGGGATCCTTGCAACCCAGGAATAAATCCCACTTGATCATGGTGAATGATTTTTTTTAATGTATTATTAAATTTAGAGTGCTAGTATTTTGAGGATTTTTGCATCTATGTTCATCAGGGAGATGGTCCTGTAGTTCTGTTTTTTTTTTTTAAATTTTTATTTATTTATGATAGAGAGAGAGAGAGAGGCAGAGACACAGGCAGAGGGCGCAGGCTCCATGCACCAGGAGCCCGACGTGGGATTCCATCCCGGGTCTCCAGGATCGCGCCCTGGGCCAAAGGCAGGCACCAAACCGCTGCGTCACCCAGGGATCCCCGCTGTAGTTCTTTTTAGTGGTATCTTTATCCAGTTTTGGTATCAGGATAATGCTGGCCTCATAGAATGAATTTGGAAGTTTTCCTTCTTTTTCAACTTTTTTTGACTACTTTGAGAAGTATCAGTATTTATTCTTCTTTAAATGTTTGGTAGAGTTCCCCTAGGAAGCCATCTGTTCTTGTACTTTTCTTTGTTGGGAGTTGATTACTGATTCAATTTCTTGACTGGTTATCAGTCTGTTCAAATTTTCTGTTTTTTCATGTTTCAGTTTGGTAGTTTATATGTTCCTGGGAATTTATCCATTTCTTTTAGGCTGTCCAATTTGTTACCATGTAGTTTTTTATAATATTCTCTTAAAATTGTATTTCTGTGGTACTGGTTATTTCTCCTCTCTCCTTTGTGACTTTATTTGAGTCCTTTCTCTTTTGTTCTTGATAAATGTGGCTAGAGGTTTATCAATTTTACGGGCTTTTTTAAACCAGCTCCTGATTTCGTTGATCTGTTCTATTGGATTTTTTTAGTTTGTATATTATTGGTTCCTGTGCTAATCTCTATTACTTCCTTCCCTTTGCTCATTTTAGGTTTTATTTGTTTTTTTCCTAGCTCCTTTAGATATTACATTAGGTTTGACATTTTTCTTGCTTCTTCGGATAGGCCTGTATTGCTATAAATTTTCCTCTTAAAACTGCTTTTGTGCAGTGCCTGGGTGGCTCAGTCAGTTAAGCATTTCACTCTTGATTTCAGGTCATGTCATGATCTTAGAGTAGTAAGATCAAGCCCTGAGTCAGGCTCCATGCTGGTTGTGGAGCCTGCTTAGTATTCTCTCCCTCTCTTCCTCTATCCAGCCCCTTCCGTACCAGCTCACTCTCTCTTAAAAAAAGAACGAACAACGAATGAACAAAAGAACTGCTTTTACTGCATCTCAGAGGTTTGAACCATTGTGTTTTCATTTTCATTTGTTTCCATGTACTCTATATATGTGTGGTCTTTCCAGATTTTTTCTTGGGGTTGACTTCTAGTTTTATAGCATGTGGTCAGAAAAGATACATGGTATGACTTTGATCTTGAATTTGTTGAGGCTGGTTTTGTGGGATACTATGTGATCTATTCAGGAGAATGTTCTATGTGCACTTGAAAAGAATGTGTATTCTATTTTAGGATGGAATATTCTGAAGATATCTGTTAAATTCATCTGTTCTGTGTGTCATTCAAAGCCAGTATTTCCTTGTTGATTTTCTGCTTAGATGATCTGTCCATTGATATAAGTGGAATAATACAGATAAGGGAGGAAGTAAGGGTAAGGAGAAAAAAACTTTTACTATTTGCAGATGTCATGATAACTAGAAAACCCAATAGACTCCACCAGAAAACTGTTGGAACTGATAACCAAATTCAGTAAAGTTGCAGGATATAAAATGAGTGTGGAGAAATCTGTTGCATTTCTACACACCAATAATGAAATATCAGAAAGAGAAATTAACGAAACAGGGTGTTATTCTGTATGTTGGTAAATTGAACACCAATAAAAATTAATTTATTAAAAAAAAGAAATTAACGAAACAGTCCCATTTACAATTGTATCAAAAATAATAAGATACCTAGGAATAAACCTAACCAAAGAGGTGAAAGAGGTGTACTCTGGAAACTTAAAACACTGATGAAAAAATGGAAGATGACACATAGAAGTGGAAAGGTATCTCATGCCCATGGATTGAAAGAACAAATATTGTTAAAATATCTATACAATCCAAAGCAGTCTACACATTTAATGCAATCCCTGTCAAAATACCAACAGCATTTTTCACAAAACTAGAATAAATAATTCTAAAATTTGTATGGAACCAGAAGAGACCCTGAATAGTGAAAGCAGTCTCGAAAAAGAAAAACAAAACTGGAGGCATCACAATTCTGGACTTCAAATTATACTACAAAGTTATAGTGATCAGCATAATATGGTACTGGCACAAAAATAGACACATAGATCAGTGGAACAGAATAGAAAATCCTGATATAAACCCATAACTATATGGTCAATTAATCTTCAAAAAAGAATATATAATGGGAAAAAGGCAGTCTCTTCAACAAATGGTAGGGAAACTGGACAGCAAAAAGCAAAAGAAAGAAAAATGGACCACTTTCCTATACCATACACAAAAGCACATTCAAAATGGATTAAAAACCTAAAAGTGAGACCTGAAATTAAATTAAATCCTAGAACACAAGCAGTAAGTTCTTTGACATAAGCCGTAGCAACCTATTTCTAGATATGTCTCCAGATGCAAGGGAAACAAAAGCAAAAATAAACTATTGGGACTATATCAAAATACAAAGCTTCTGCACAGTGAAGGAAACCATCAACAAAACTAAAAAGGCAACCTATGGAATGGGAGAAAATACTTGCAAATAATATGCCCAATAATGCATTAGACACATGAGAAATGCGCATCATCACTTACCATCAGGGGAGTGCAAATAAAATTACAATGACATATCACCTCACACCTTTCAGAAAAGCTAAAATCAACACAAGGAACAATTGGTGTTGGCAAGAATGTGGAGAAAGAGGAGCCCTTTTACACTGTTAGTGGGAATGCAAACTGGTACAGCCATGGTGGAAAACAGTATGGAGTTTCCTCAAAAAGTTAAAAATAGAGCTACCCTATAATCCAGCAGTTGCACTACTGAGTACCAAAGAATACAAGAACACTAATTCGAGAGATAATGTGCACCCCTATGTTTATAACATCGTTTATAATAGCCAAGATATGGAAGCAGCCCAAGTGTCCCATCTGTAAAGATGTGGTGTATGTGCGTGTGTGTGTATATACATAAATATAAATAAATAAATATATATATATATAATGAAATACCATTCAACCATAAAATGAATGAAATCTTGTCATTTACAGCAATACAGATGGAGCCAGAGAGTATTATGCTAAGTGAAATAAGTCAGTCAGAGAAAGACATACCATACAGTTTCACCCATATGTGGAATTTAAGAAACAAATGAGCAAAGGGAAATAGAGAGCAATGAAAAAACAGACTCTTAATTATAGAAAACAAACTGGTGGTTACTAGAGGGGAAGAGTACAGGGGGGTAGGGTTAAATAGGTGATGGGGATTAAGGAGTCACTTATGATGAGCACTGGGTAATATATGGAACTGTTGAATCACTGTATTGTACACCTGAAACTAATACAACACTGTCAACTATAGTGGAATGTAAATAAAAACCAAGTGGTGCCTTGGTGTTTCAGTCAGTTAAGCATCAGGTCATGATCTCAAGGTCCTGGGATCAAGCCCTGAGTCAGGCTCCCTATTCAGAGGGGAGTCTACTTACTTCTCCCTCTCCCTCTGTTCCCCTCTACCCTATATCATGCTTGCTCTCTCTCAAATAAAATTTTAAATTAATAAACAAAAAAGAAAAACATATCAAAAGGACAGAGGAAAGATGCTAAGAAGTAGATTAATAGATACCATCCAATTTGAATAACGGGAAAAGAAGATTGAATTAAAAAAAAATGAAGAGAACCTTATGGACCTATAGAACATCATCAAAAAGTCCACTGTCAAGTAAGTATTATCAGAAGTCAAAAAGTAGGGATCCCTGGGTGGCTCAGTGGTTTAGCGCCTGCCTTCAGCCCACAGTCTAATCCTGGAGTCCCAGGATTGAGTCCCACATCGGGCTCCCTGCATGGAGCCTGCTTCTCCCTCTGCCTATGTCTCTGCCTCTCTCTCTCTCTCTCTCTCTCTCTCTCTCTCTCTCTCATGAATAAATAAATAAAATCTTTTTTAAAAAAGTCAAAAAGTAAAGAGCATAAAAAGTATTTTAAGTATTAATAGCCAGAAACTTTCCAAATTTGATGAAGGGCATAGCATACAGATTTCAGAAGCTCAATTTAAAAGCATCGAGAGAAAATGACACATAATTTATAGGGAAATATCATTTCAAATGACTGCTGATTTCTCATCAGAAATCGAGACCATAAGAAAACTACACATCATTTTTAAAACCTTTTTTTTAAGTATCAGCATGGAATAATAATATTCAAAACAATCTTTTAAGAATACAGGCGAAATAAAGACATTCTCAGCATTAAGGAAAGCAAAAGTGTTTATTGCCACCTAACTTGCTCTAAAAGAATTGCTAAAGGAAGTTCTTTAAACAGAAGGGAAATGATACCAGAAGGAAACTTAACATCCTGTGTTCTTCGAAACATATTTGACAGTAAAAAAATGTGTTAATGGAGATTTCAATTTATGTAGATGTAATATCCAATACAACTACCAAATAAAGGGGAGGGGATACAGGGTCATATATGATTCTTTCTATGTAATTCTTGAAGTGAAAAATTATTTTTTCTAAGTGGACTGTGGAAAATATGGATGTTACAGCTTTTAAAGATTTTTTAAAGTAATTTCCACATCCAACATGGGGTTCAAGCTCATAACCCTGAAATCAAGAGCCACATACTCTATTGTCTGAGCCAGTCAGGTGCCCCTGGTTATTGTAATATCTAAACAAGGCACAAAAAAAAAAAACTATACAAAGAAATATAATAAAAAATAAATAAGTTAAAATGAAATACTGAAATATGTTTAAATGATACAAAAGAAAGCATAGAAGAAGCAGAGTAACAAATAGGGAGAACAAATAGAAAACAGAATGTAGGCCTAACCTAAATCCAAACATATCAATAATTCATTAAATATAAATGGTGTAAACATACCAATTAAAGGTATGGAATGGATAAAAGCATTATGGAACTATAGGTTCTCTATAATTAATTCACTGCAAATATAGTGATTATAGATAAGTAAAAAGATGAGAAAAGATTTACTATAAAAATGCTACTCAAAAGAAAGCTGGAGTAGCAATATTAACATCAGACCAACTTGATTTCCAGAGCAAAGAAAATTACCAGGAATAAAGATGGACATTTTGTAATAATAAAAGGGTCAAATCACCAAGAAGACAATTTTAAATGTGCAGTCACTTAAAAACCTCTTCAGAATACATAAAGAAAAACTGACAGAACTGAAGGAAATATATCCATGATTATAGTTGGGTAAATACTTTTCTCTTAATAATGGATAGACCCTGGTAGACAGATAATCAGCAAGGATATAAAAGAACTGAAAATACCATCAACCTGCTAGATCTAAATGACATTCATAGAACAGTCAATCCAGCAACATCAGAATAGAACTTTTTTTTTCAGGTGTGTATAGAATATTTACCAAGACCATACTCTAAGTCACAAAACAAACATTAATAGATTTAAAACACTTCAAACCATTCAAAATATGTTCTCTAACCATGGAAGAATTAAATTAGAAACCAATAACACGTTAAAAAAATCACCACTTAAAAATTAACATACTTATAAATAATCCATAAGTCAAAAGGATGATTAAGGGGAATTTAGGAAATATTTATAACTAAACAAAAATTAAAATGCACTATATCAATATTTGGGGGGTCAGCTGACAGCATTGTATATGGGAAATATATAGCATTAAATTAGAAAAAAATGAAAGATATCAAATTAATAATCTATGTTTCTGTGTTAAATAGAAAAAGAGCAAACCTAAAGTAAGCAGATTGAAAGAAGTAATAAAGATTAGAATAGAAACCAATGATACTGAATATTGATACACAATAGAGAAAAATCAATAAAACCAAAAGCTGGTTCTTTTAAAACAAAACAAAAAAACTTCCATAGCTTTGAAATGGATTCTAGGCTTTGAGTGGACCTTGCTTTGATTTACATATTCTCTTATCTCCTGATCCTAATTGAATTATTAGGTAATTCTTGCTACTAGACTTAGAAGACACTCTATATTGTAAAACTAACTTTTTGTGGCAACCAGTCAGTATTTGGGAGATTGGGGTTAGGGCCTTGACCAGCCCTGGTAAAATGAACTATTTAGAAGTTAGACCTAAGAAACTGAAAACAAGTAGTACACCATAGTATTGTATTCTTATTCTCCTACTGTTTTGACAACATGGCTCTGCGTAACACACATGTATGTGTATATGTTTGAATCAAGACAGATTTAGGACACTGAAAAAATAGATGATTTTTTACAAAATAAATTTAACAGATTTTTGTTTGTATTTCTACTTAGAAATTATAACTTAATATAAGTGATACCCTAATATAGAACACTCATTGTCTGAGAATACCAATATATTTAAAACTGTTAGTGAGGTTTACATAATCTTTTTAATTTTGTGCTTTTTATTTCACATATGCACATTTTGAAAACCTGGAATAGCTATATTTCAATAGTACAGATAATTTCATTTCTTGCTGTTAAGGCAAAATGTGTGTTGTATTTGATTATAAAATTTACAGTAAAGTATATAAACAAAAGTGGGAGAATTGAGTAATCACAGTATTAAGTTATATATACATGCCAAAATCAGAACTTATCCATTATAATCAACATTCCATTCAATTTGCAGATGAATGTAGTAAGACTGTCCTCTATGTACCAACTTGCATTAGTGCATTATCAGCAAGTAAAAATAGGTTCATTGATAGCATAGTAAAGTAAGAAAAATGACCCTGAATGCAAATTATCCATTATGCAAAAATCAATGATCAAATTCATAATAATTAAAATAAGAAGAGATCTAATTTCTTCTTTCATGTCTCTCTCAGTATATCAGCAAATTCTGTTTTAAAATATATATATATATCCAGAATCTGACTTCACATCCCTTCCATTAGTAATTGCCCTGGTCCAAGCTACCATAACTCCTGTCTGGACCTCTAAACTCCCTTCCTAGTTAGTTCCTCTGCTCCCCTTCTACCCCAACAACAATGTTCTCCCTACATAGCAACTAGTGCCATTTTTGTTTTTAAAGAATAAAATCTATCACTCTATCCTTAACCTTTCAATAGCTTCCATCAGATAAAATCCAAAATATTACCAGAGCCTACTGGAGTTCGTACCTAACATGGTCTACCTATATCTTTAACCTCCTTCCTAATACCTAGTTGCTCTCACTTATTGCACTCCAGCTTACTATTTCTCAAATGAGCCAAATTCTTCATCATCTAAGGACCATTATATTCTTTCTATCTGGAATGCCTTTCCTTGGATCCTTGCATGCCTCACTCCCTCATGTCACTCAAGTCACTCCCTGAGAGATGTCATCTCTATTATATTCAAACCAGTGAATCCATCCCTCTCCCCTATTCTATTCTGCTGTATTTTTTCTTATTCTATTTTATCATGACTTGGTATTATTACATATACATATATATATTCATTGTTGGTCTTTCACACTAGAATATAAACCTCATGAGTACAGACATTTGTTCAAACACTGCATTTCAAGTGCCTAAGGACACTGCATGGTGCCTATTAAGCCCATATTTATTGAATTAATAGGTAAGCCAATATTACGTGTTAATTTTTGCCATGGTTCACATATTTTGGGAGCATAATAAGGAAATAAAATTGGAATGTTAGTGAAGGTTAATACTGTGTTAATTTAAACAAAATATACTATTCAGTGCTTAACTATTTTTATATGTTCATTTCTATTCCTGAAGATATTCTTCAGCTTCCAACCATGAGAAGCAAGCTAGTGATCTTTTACATATGATCTTTTTCATTGTCTTAAGAATAGGTTGGGACTGAATTATGCTTCTGATGTAGTGGATATTAGTTTCTGATAGACAAACCTTCCTACAGATAACTAAAAATGCTGGGCAGCAACAAAAAATTCCACAAATGTGAAGGTTCTTGAGAATGAACAGGAGTAGGTGTATTTTGGAGGGGAGTTGGAACTTAGAAGGTGGCACTGCATGGGGTGAGTTTTCCATTACCCCATGGGTGATGGGATAAAAAGAAAAAAGCCCTAAGGTTTTTGTTTGTTTGTTTGTTTGTTTGTTTGTTTTGTAAGTCAGCTCTATGCCTAACGTGGAGCTTGAACTCAAAACCCTGAGATCAAGAGTTACATGTTCTACCAAGTGAAAGAGCCAAGTGCCTCCCTATTTTGAGACTTTTAGTCTGAGAACAGGCTGCAGTCATAACTAAAACCCTGGACTGCTAAGCTTCTGATGGAATGCCAGCCATATTTTTGCCCTAAAGAAAAGAGGACAGAGCTTAGGACAACCAAAGCCACTGCAAAGTGAAGGGAAGAACATCCAGTAAAGGATAGATCCAGACAATAGAGTCTAAAATTCTAGGTATAAATGTTCCCAAGTGTCTGGCTGAGTCCCAAACCAGGAACAAGCAAGGCAGATTCAAAGCAGATTATAACTAGACTAAAATGATGAACTGAGATTTGGTCTGCTGTCTACAATCAGCAAGGCCAAGTTTGCAGTGTGAGTTTTAACAACTTAATGTCTCTATAAAGTAAAAATGGAATTACATAATAAAATCTTCAGTCTCTACAGCACAGCATTCAAAATATCTAAGAGACAATCCAAATTTACTTGATATGTGAAGAACCAGAAAACTATGACCCGTTTTCAAAGTAAAAGATAATAGAGGTCAACACTGAGATGACGCAAATGAAATGATCAGATAATGACTCTAAGGCAGTTGTAGTAAATTATTTCAATGAGATAAAGGGGAAAATGCTTATAAATAGAAATTTTCCGCAGAAAAATAGAAAATATAAAAGAAAACTAAATGAAATTCTAGAACTGAAAAATATTCAGATAAAATCTGAAAAATTTTAAAAATCACTGCATAGACTAACCATAGAATGAAAATGACAGAGGAAATAATCAGCAAACTTGAAGATCTAGATCAATAGAAATTTTCCCATATGGAGAAGAGAAAAAGAAAAATATGGGAAAAAAACAAACAGAGCCTCAGGATCCTATAGAATAATATCAAAAGTATTTTTTGCATATATGTAGTTGGAAGTCCCACAGGGAAAGGAAAGAGAATGGAGCAGGATAAATTTTTGAGGAAATAATGGCTGAGATTTTCTGAAACTGAATGAAAGACATAATTTATAGATTCAAAAAGCTCAGCAAACCCCCCAACAGTGTTAATACAGAACAAACCCCCTAGGTACATGATAGCAAATTGTTGAAAACCAGAGAAAATTCCAGAAATATCCAGGGTTGGATAGAGAGAATCAACCTTGTATACTGAGTAATACAAACTACTGTGGATTTCTTATCAGAAATGATCTATGCCAGAGACTGTAGTAAGTGTTGAAAGAAAAAAAAATCCAGAATGATAAGATAGAACACTAAGAAAAAATTTTACCAGCAGCTCTGCACTACCATAAGAAAGTTCTTCAGGCTGAAGGGAAATGGTACTAAAGGAAAACTAATTTTCAGGAAACAATAAAAATCAATGAGATGGCAAATATTTGGGTCAATATGAAAGTTTTTTTTTTTGGCCTTAATGTCCTTAAAATACATGTAAATGTCTAAAGCAAAAGGTGTAGCATATTCTTCTGGGGTTTATAATATATGTATATGTCATACAAATGACATAGCAACTGCAGTATAACTAATAGGGTGGATCATGAAGGATCTAAACAGTTGTAAAACTGCATTGTACATGAAGTGATAGAATATTCTAGTAGACAGTGTAAATTAAGAATGTATATTATAATCCCTATAGCAACTATTTTAAAAATATAAAGAGGTATATTAAAATGCCAGTAAATAAAAATGGAATTCATCAACTGATCCAAGTAAACATCATCCATAATTGGACAAATGAAAATCATGTACCACCAGCCACAAGAAGAACATAACATTACTTTTGTGGTATTTTTGCCAAAAATCATAGCTTGAACTTAACCATAAGGAAACACCAGCTATACCAGATGGAGAGATGTCTCCATTATCCACAACCAACAAAACCAACCAAACAAAAAATTTTCCCTTAACATTCAAAAGTGTCACATCCTTGAAAATCAAGAAGAGATGAGGAACCTTTCTAGAATGAGGGAAACTACAAAGACATGACAAATAAATGTGATATGTGATCCTGGATTGGATCACTTTGCTATGAAAGACATTAATAAGATAACTGGCAAAACACAAATGGGGTCTGAGGATAAGATGGTAGCACTTATTAACACTAACTTGATTTTGAGGGTTATAGTTTGGTTATTTAGGATTTTAGGACAACGGTCATGTTTATTAAACATATCAAACTAGGGGTGATAGGATGTCATTTTGACAACATACTTTCAAATGGTTCATTAAATGAAAGGTTCTTTGTACTCTTGTAATTTTTCAGTAAGTATGAAATAATTTCAAATAAAAATTATCTGTAGATAAAAAGAATTTTATATGAAATAGCAGTATAAAGCAAATGGCATTCTCCATGAGAATAACCAGAACAGAATACAGTAGATAAATAATTTATTTTCAAAAAAGAAAGTCTGGAATTGCTTCACTCATATAAAATTGACTAGCTGAATATGTTGATAATTGCAAACCTTAGGGGAATGTGGATATATTTATTATAGGAGTTACAGAATTCTTCAAATTTATAGATAAAATATTAGAAAATACAGTACTGCTACCAGTTTTTAGAGGAGGAAAAAGCATGTTAACCACTAATCATAAAGTTGGACCAGGTAACTTTCTGGATTTCACGATAGTTAATAACATTGACTTGACAACTTTTAGAGTGAATCCAAGGTAATAGCTATGAGAAAGACAATTTTTATAAGAATGTCAAACAAGTCAAACTAATTTTTGCATACACTTGATTTTGGTCCTAAATTAGGTATTTGGTTAGTAGTTAGACTCCTCCTGCCCGAATTACTGGTCTGACCTGCCTTGGGCAAAAATTGGCAGCTGTAAACTCCAATTATATAGGTCATGCTAGAATCAGTGTACCAGTTTCTCTACCTGCATATTTCTCATACCTTATGTTTGTCATTTAATTGTGCAATGACTCTAAAGAATGCAGCAGAGTTCACTTAAAGGTAGTTTCATATTAGCATACCAAAGCCCTTGAATATTCTTATGTTACACATAGTATTTGATGATTCATAATGTAGTAGCACCCATTTACTGCAATATTTTCTCACTAAATCACACAATATATATGTTAATGATACATCTATCGCTGGCCCAGTATTCTGTGCACTCCTATTGGGCTTTGATGTTGCTTTTTATCTAATATAGACTTCATCTAATTATAAATTTGATTGATTACAAATTTCTCTAATTTTATCTAATATAGATTTCTAATATGAATATGTGTCAGTAGGTGTTTTAACTGGTTGTCCTTACAGGACTTTGCGATCTGTACTTCTGGATCTGTGACGGTGAACTCTGTCCTGGACCCCAAGTACAGCCTGCCCAAGTGACACCGTTAGGCGCTGTCTTCTCTCTTTGCCCACGTACATGTTTCCCTTATCACGCTGTCGTACAATCTGTAAACTTTTGGTTAGTTCTGTTTCCTTCTCTGAGACGAAGCTTCTTGATGGTAGGTCATAGTGTCATAATCCAGTCACCACAGGACCTGGAAGTATTCAGTAAGAGATAATTGAGTGGGAAGAAGACTATAAAATGACTTTTTGTAAATGAGATATTATTTTTCTTTCTTTTATTTTTTTAGTATGTATCTCTCCCACCAAATCTCCTAATAAAGTTTGAAGCAGGTAACACTAGAGTAATGAGTATCAGATCAATGATCTTTAGATTCTATTTACAAATTTCAGAATTTTCCAATTTCCTGCTTTTTGTTTTGTTTTTCCAAAATGTAGGCTGGTTAATAGATTTTTTAGTAAATATGTAAATTTTTTAAAGTTTTCTCATTACCTTCCTGGACAACTAAGGAGGAGTTTTGCCAACAAATAGGTACTTGTTAAATTTTATTTAAAGATTTTTTTTCTAAGCTAGATTGTGTTTTATTTAAGCTATCCAGACTGGGGCACCTGGGTTTGGCTTAGGTCATGACCCAGGGATCCTAGGATCAAGTCCTACATCAGGCTCCCTGTGAGGAGCCTTCTTCTCCCTCTGCCTGTGTCTCTGCCTCTCTCTCTCTGTGTGTCCCTCATGAAAATAAATAAAATCTTCAAAAAAAAATATCCAGACCAAATATACCTACAAAATGTACATAAGTGGTAGGAAGACATGGAATGAAAATTGCAGAATTTAAAATGAGTAAATTAATTTCCGTTCCCCTCAGGCTGCATGTGGTTGATAGTTTTATAGAGACCAATTCTACACTGTGGTGTGGTTAGCTACTTCATTTGATGATATACATGATTGATCATTTGAAGTGGAGTTCCTGTTGAACCAGATGGAAATGGAATCATTTTTTGCGTCACTTAAATTAATACCAGCTGTAAAGTTCAAAAAAACCATTTGTACATTTAATTGTCTTCCTAGACTTGATAATTCAAAGTATGTGAATTTACTTACCTGTATGAGAGGTAAATCAAATGACTTATAAGGAAACAGACTACCTAGAAGTGCTTAAGAAGTGCTTATTTGAGAAGCTGAAAGAAAAATAAAATAGAAGATAGACTATAGACAAGTTAATATTTAAGAATGATTAATAATATGAGATCAATTATGAGAATTATTTTTTTACTTCAATATTTGAGTCAAAATATTCCATTGTAACATCTTGACTTCTGTTTTACCTTTGTTGAAGGTCACTCCTTTTTCTCTTCACCGGTAAAAAGTTGGCTGGAAGAGATGAGAAAGGAAACCAGTTGCAAAGATGCACTGATGGAAATATTTGGTGTAGGATGCTTTTGTCCATTATTTGCAAAGCCAGTTAAATTATAGTTTGATGAATTTATACAAATCTTTCAAAATGGAGATATTGAGACATTATATCCACTACAGTAACACTTGCTTTTATAAACTCCATACAGATTTTTTGTTACTACATTGAGCAGTATAACAGTATTTTTAAATGAAATTTTTGAAAGATTGTCAATGATATTATTTCATAATAGATCATGTAAGATTTCCATAGATAAGTATGTCAAATTTTATTCAGTGCTACGTTCAATACTTCATCACCTCAGATTATAAACGAAGCAATAGACTTCTATACAAAGAAAACTCATGTAAATGAAATAATCTCAATTATGAGTGAGGTAAAGTCAGAATGTGAAAAATGGTTCATCTTATATGACAGCATGTATCATTTCCAGCTGCTTTCTCTCTCTAATCAACACATTTGCTCACAATGACAGCTGCCTCTATAGCTTGTTTTTTAAACCATTTGCAACAAATTAAAATGGGACCAACGCATCCATAGTAAGAGAACTCAGGATTCTGGGACATGTATGTTCCTAATAAGAAGAAAGCCAATTCACAAGCCAATCACCTGTTTTACTTTTAGGCTTTGTTTCATGAAGCCCTAATAAAATTTGCGATCAACACTAATATAGTGCAGTTCAGAAATTTATAAATATTTTTTACAGAATAGCTCCATTTAAAATTGTATATCAGATATGCACAATATAGAACCTAGCTTATGTGTTCAGAATAAATATTTTAGGGAAAGCAATATAGGAATTCTCTCATACCATAGTAAATTCTTATTCTGAGCCATTATGTGTGTCATGTTTATAAGGCTGCATTAATAAAAGTTAATATTTTAGATAGCATTTGACCCCAAAGACACATTGAAATGAATTGGTATAAGTAACTTTTTTGGAATACATCTCATAATCTGTTTGCCAAAGAAATCCTTCTTCTATTCATATACTTTTTAGAATATAATGATTTAGTATTACCAACTTTTGCACTGTTGGAGAAATAAATATTGAGTTGTTAATGTATTTTTATAAAGAACTCCTTTCTCTTTGCAATTATCATATTGAGAGAAGAAAAGAGTAAATGTAATTTAGGTCAGACTAACACATCTTAATTTAAACATTGAAAGATGTGTGTTTGAAAGATCTCAATCTCCACATGTTCTAGAAATAAAAGCCAGACAACACAATAAAACTTCATGCATCCCATAGAAGTCTGAAAACCAGTTACTTAAAAATTTTACCATCTGCTCTCATTGAAGCAATAAGACTGAGGCATTTTCCCATGTTACAAACCATGATAATCAGGATATAACAGAATAAAAAATTGTAACATTTTCCCCCCTTTCTTATTTGCTGTTGTGGTTCTTAATGAAAACTTGAGCTCTGCAAACAAAGGAAAGGGGAGGATATTCCCCCGCCCCGTCTCCTAATTGAGCGTTTACATCCAGTAATAGCTTTTTGCTGCCCTGGGCAGCATGACATTGCCTCATTTGGCCACGCAAAGCTATTATTCTAGGAGGCAGCTCGTGAAGTGCCCCAACCCATCTGCTTGCTTTTCATGGGCTGGTGCTCTCCTTGATGTTGACAGCTGTCTTAATATTCCTGGGCCACCTGCCACATAGTAAATACTGTGCTCTAAGATATATACAGAGGCTTATCCCTTTGGTGGACTTTTCAGAACAAGAAGCTTAGCATTTCTAAACACTTGCATCCTTGTTTAAATGGTTCAGAAATCAGCACTTTTAGTCTATTCTCATGCCTTTGAGGAGTTTATTGCTTATGCTTTGGGAACCACACTGTGATGAACTTCAGGTTTTCTCATGTATCGAATAAGCTATTGAATTGCGGTCTGTTTGTGGAAGTCACAGTGGTCACAGGAGGTGGAGACAAGAGAGTATACTGGCAGTTATTTCCTCTATGAACCTTCCTGGAACCTTCTAGGGGTGTCCATCCTATATGCATGCTCCAAGAAAGATATCCCTATTACACCCCTTTGCTCATCTGTTACCCATATCAAACTTGCCCCTTATGGGAAAGTATCTTACTCATCCCTGTGTCTCTAAGAATGAGCATGCATCTGACACATTAGCTGGCACTTAGGGACAGATCCAGGTTTGGAGGTATCTCAAGGTTTTTACAACTTGAGGGTCGTTTTTAAAGAAAAAGGGATTTAAAAATAAGAAAAATTAAATCAATGAGTGAAAAAAAATCATGCAAATTACCAATTTTAAAAAGTTGAGGGTGTTCAGTGTGGTTCAGTTGATTAGACGTCTGCCTTTGCCTCAGGTCATGATCCCAGGGTCCTGGGACAGAGCCCCACATCAGGCTCCTTGCTCTGTGAAGAGTCTGCTTCTCTGCCCCTCCCCACAACTCACTCTCTCTCTCTCTCTGACAAAAGTAAAATCTTTAAAAGAAACTCAACTAACAATACAGACATCACAAAATCTAGAAAACCAATATATTTTCCATTAACTCCTTAGCATACCTCTACTTTTTCTTTTAATTTTGATAGTATACTCTCTTGTAGCCTATCATATGACAATGATTTTAAATTTTTTAAAGTAATTTCTATACTCAGCGTGGAGCTCAAGCTCCTGATCCCAAGATCAAGAGTCACATGCTTTACCGACCAAGCCAGCCAAGTGCCCTAATGATGATTTTCTAATATCATTTTCTATACATTTGGTTGAGGATATTATTGATGGAAGGGCCGTGTAAACATGCAACACTCCCACCCATATACTCACTGTAGTACTGCTACAGGTTTGTGCCCTACAAAAAAATTCTGATGAATTCTATGTTACATTATTTTCATATAAAAAATTTGATGCATTTACAGTTATAAAAATTGTATACATTGCACTATTTTTTAAAGATTTTATTTATTCAAGAGAGCACGAGTGAGCAGGAGCAGGTTGGGGTGTGGGGGAGGGCAGGAGGAGAGGAAGAAACAGACTCCCGTGTTGAACAGGGATCCCTATGACCCCAGGATCAACCCACTGAGCCACCCAAGAACCCCTGTACTGCATTATTGAATGTATTACTGCTATGAGAAAAATTACATCAATTAGAAGGGATTCTTCCTCTTGTGTTTTGTCTTTGGATGCCTGGAATAATTTTCCACAGTCCCCTTTTTGCTATTATACATTTTAAATCTTGTCTCTCTTCTACTATCTGCATATTTTCAGTGTCAGGGGTCTTGGGATCTGTTTATATCTTAATAGGACCTCTGGTCTTGCATCTTTGATATAATGCTTAATGAGCTGCACAATAGACAAACTGGAATTTAAGCAATAACTAAATTTTGAAGATACGACCATATAAATATACCTCACTAAATCTACACTAAATATATTTCCTACTCAAATTCCCCAGAAGATGCCAAAATGTCCCCCAATAAATCCAACAACTACCAAGTTCAGAAGTATGATACTGGGGGGTGGGGTGGGAATCAAATGGAAAGAAATTGTGATCTTTATCCATTGCACTTAAAACATTTCCTTGTATAAATTTCACAGAAACACATGACCATGTGATCACATTTCCAGGTTCATACTGGAAGAGACTGTGCCCGTGAGGGGCCTTGAGACTTCAGCTTCATCAGCTTCACAGTAGATAGTTTCTACCTTAGGCCTTCGCCAATGTCTGTGGAACAAATGAGTGAGCAAATGAGGACAACTGTGCTAAATTGTCATCTCTGACATCCTCACAACTCTAAAACTCATTTTTACAGACTTCTTAATGCAAGGAATACTAATAACTTAGTATTCAGAAGTTACTGTGTGTCAGAACATAAGGATGTAGGATATCTAGAAACTGATAAAGACTAGAAAAGTAAATTGATAAAAAAAAATTCAGGGGTCATTGTTTTATGGCTTTAAACTAATCTCTCATAGAGTTTTCCTTAATGGAGGCAGGGCATAATTCGTATTTACAATTCATTCAAAGTACTGCTTTGTTCTACCGCAGAGTGGAGATTCGAGTATCCTTAGACATTGCTTCCTTCATGAAGTAGTTGCTTTTGAGAAAAAAAAAAAAATCTATCATAGATCTCTATTGGCCCAACTGTTAACTTTGGGACCTTTAATAACATCTGTAATATCTTAGACCTTTACAAGCTGTTCATCAATAGAAGGGATTCTAGCTAGAGGAGCAGTAGTGTTATTTCCACTACTTATATTATCCTCAGCAACACTGTAGAAAGTTTTTATTAAAGACTTTACACATGACGATTCTAATGCCTTCTCACTTATCCAGGATAGTGGCTACGGAAGAAATATGGCTATCATAGCATTTCCCTTGAGAGCTGTTTTTCAGAGAAATTCTATTCTTAGAAAGCTATTATTATTAGTTAAAAGCATAATTCAGTACTAAATCTTGCTGGATCCCACCCACTTTTATCCCCAGGAAGACATCCCAAACAATCCACCTGCTGGGTGGGCATTAGGGTATAGGGCCCGCTTTTCACAGTACAGTTGGGGACACATCTGGTAGTCACTTAACATTCCTTTGGGGAGATAATTATTCTCTGGGCCTTCTAGCTGGAGGGAACAGTTTGCTTCCTAATCTCTTTGTTCTCATGTTCTCTGGGCTTTCTAGTAAGTTGGTATTTAAGGGAGATTCTCCCCTGAAATAAGGCAAGAATTGGGAACTTTACTTGTCCTATGTATTATCCTAGCTTTTCCCTATTTTCTCAGACTCACAGAGAAGGAGGAAATATTTCTAAATGAGAAAGCACTGGTAAGTCTTGAATCCAAGCTGAAGGGAACTGGGCTGATTTCACTTTGGCGAGTTGAATCAAAGCCAGAACAAATTAGGGTGAGTGTCTTGGGCTCTGCAGCAGTTAGTAGGGGCTGGAGTGCTTCTAGGAGGCAGCTATGGGATGGCAGGGAAGCTCAGCTGCCACCAGCTGATGCTGAGAGAACTGGGGCTTAGAGATGTCCATTTTGCTCAGAGCAACCTTCTCTTCTCCAGCACCCCGAAGCTGGGGGAGGGATGCCCCCCAAGGTGCCTTCCTCCCCTACCCAAAACTGCCTTGGACATTTCATTTACTTGTAGACAATTTTTATACAAGTAAATGTCTGAGATCTCTGTAAGTATCTCTGATTTCTACACGGTCTCCTGAGCAATTTCGTTTTAAAACAAGCAAACAAACAAATAAACAACAACAACAACAACAAAACCCGCCTGGAGTGGAGGGGCCTCCGTGTTTTCTGTGCTAGCCACTAGGGTATATTAAAAAACAAACAAGGGGATCCCTGGGTGGCGCAGCGGTTTGGCGCCTGCCTTTGGCCCAGGGCGCGATCCTGGAGACCCGGGATCGAATCCCACGTCGGGCTCCCGGTGCATGGAGCCTGCTTCTCCCTCTGCCTGTGTCTCTGCCTCTCTCTCTCTCTCTGTGACTATCATAAATAAATAAAAAAAATTAAAAAAAAAGAAAAAAAATAAAAATAAAAAAGAAACAAAACCTTTAAAAATCCATAGTACTGTATTAGTGAAATTAAGTCAGACACAGAAGAACAAACGCCACACGCTACCACTTAGACGATCAGTCTAATAAAGCCAAATTCATCGTAGAGTGGAATGAAGGTTCCCTGGGGCTGGGGGAGAGGGAAGCAGGGAGCTCCCAGTCAAAGGGGATGAAGTTCCCGTTAGGAACACTGAGTTCTCCCTAGAGCTGTGCCTGCGGCCTCGTGCCTACGGGTAGCGACCCTGTATCGTGCCCTTCATTTCCTAAGAAGGCAGTAAGTGTTCTCAAATAATACAGGGGCGGGAGGAAAGTTCTGAAGGTCTACGGCGTAGATGGTGATGGTGGTTTCCCAGGTGGACGTGAACGTACGTTTACCGCCAAACTCGTGAAGATGCAGGCGGGAATCCTGCGGGCTCGCTGTGCCGAAGGCGCGGAGGGAGGGAGACCCGGACGGAGACCCGGACGGAGACCCGGACGGAGACCCGGACGGTCCCCCGGCGGCGGGGCCCCTGTGCCCGCGCGCAGCAGCCTCAGACGCGGCTTTCCAGACTCCAGTTAGTCCGTGTAACTAACAAGTAAGAACTAAGATCTCAACAGGTCACTTGTGTTTTGTCGGGGTCGTTTTTGCAACACGGAGTGTGAGAAACGTAAAGCCCCGCTGGGTTAGGACGGGTCTGCGCACGGGCCGGGCCGAACGAGAGGCGAGCGGACAGGCCTACGGGGCGCCTGTGCCCCACCCTCCCGTGGGACCGCGCCCTGGGGCGCGCCCCGGGCACCCGGGGGGCCGGCTGGAAGGCCGCGGGCGCTGACGGCCCGGGCCGGCTCAGCTCTCAAGCCTGAGTTGGCAGCGTCACAAGCAAGTCCGAGCGCTGTTCTCGCTCCCGGGCTGCAGAGAGAGCGGAAGGCAAATCAGTAACGAGGAAGGGCGGCGCGCAGAGCCCAGGGGGCTGCGGCCCGAGCTCCTCCGCGCGGGAACCCCCAGGCTCCGCGGCCCTCGTGCGCCTCCCCCGGGGACCCCGCCCGCCGAGCGCCGCGCGGGGCCGCGGCCTCCGGCTCCTCCCGGGACGGGGGGCGGGGCCTGGGCGCGGGGCGGGGCGGGGCCTGGGCGCGGGGCGGGGCGGGGCCTGGGCGCGGGGCGGGGCGGGGCCTGGGCGCGGGGGCGGGGCCGGCGCGCAGGGAAAGCCGCCGCCGCGCCCGCGCCGCTCCCGCCGGGGCCGGGCTGAGCCGCGCTGGCGGTCGGCGCCGCGTCCGTCCTGCCGTCGCCGGGCTCCGGGCTCCGGGCTCCGGGCGCCGGGCGCCGCGCCTCGCCTCGCCTCGCGCGCTGCCCGCGGAGCGCCCCGGGCCGGCCGCCGCGCCGGGGACATGTCCGGAGGCCGGAGGAGGGGCGGCGCCCCCTGGCACACCTTCTCCCGCTTCTTCGCTCCCCGAAGCCCTTCCCGGGACAAGGCAGAGGACGAGGACGAGAGGCCGGGGACGAGCCCGCCGCCCGCCGCAGGCCGGGGCGCTGCCAGGTGGGAGCCGCGGGGACGTCGGGGGCGCGCGCGGGCCCGGCCGCCCCCGCCCCCCCCCCCGCCCCGCGCCGCCCCCGCCCCCCCCGCCCCGCGCCGCCCCGCGCCGCCCCGCCCCGCGCCACTTTCTCTTCTCCTTTCTTCCTCGCGGTTCCGCCGTCGCGCCCCCGCTCCCGCTCCCCGGCCGGGTCGGGCTGAAGCGCTGCCCCGCGGCCGGGCGCCCCCCGCCCCCCGCCCCCCCCCGGACGTGGTCGGGTCCCGGCTCCGCGCGTCCTGCCGGCGGGAACGCGACCCCGCTCGGGAGCCCACGGAAGGCGCCGCCGCAGCGGCTGTTTGGCCGGCGTCCGGCTTAGATTCCCTCAAAATGACTTTTTTTTTTGAGTTTAAAGAATCGTGACCGTGAGTTCCGAGACTCGGTCGGCACACGGAAGCCTCGCTAGTTGTACTTCGCGCCGCCCGCGCCGGCCGGCCCCGCGCCCCTGCGGGACCCTCTGCCTCGACTTCCCCAGCGGGGCCCGGGCGGCCGGGGAAGCGCGCCCGCCCCTCAGCCCGGGCGCCTCCGTCACCGGCTGTGGGAGTGGACGTGCTCTTACACGGTCTTCCCGAGCCGCCTCACCCGCTCCGGGGCCGCGAGGGGCGCGGGGAGCACCGCTCCTTGCTTTAGCTCGTGATGGGCAGAGGCTTGTCCTCGCTGCCCTCCCAGCCTGCCCGGAATTGTGCAGCCCGGGCTGATGGCAGGGACGCTTCCCTAGAAAATCGTGTTTACCTCAGGCTTGAAAGACTTGGTGGAGGACCTCCGAGGAAGCCGCCTCAGGAAGCCGAGCGGGGCTCCTTAGCGCCGGGTCTCAGGTTTGATTCCCGTCGGCGAAGCGTCCCCGCTCTGACCGTCGGGAAAGCGCCCGTCGCGGGCCAGCTTTCCCGGAGGCTCCAGCTGTTGTTGCCCCGTCTCGGGAGAGCGTAAAATCCGGCGTTACACGTAAGCACAGCAGTTGACGAGACGTGCCGAAGCCCGGCCGGGCTGCCCAGGCTGTCAGACGGGCCGGGCCGGGCCGGGCCGCCGCGGGCGCTCGGGCACCACCCACCTCGTGTGAGGTGGAGGCGGCTTCGAAGCGAGCCGGACCGGACGGAGACCTGGAGTCGCTGTTAGGAGCAGGCCGGCCAGTTGCGGGCTCCGAACAGAACCGTGCGGAAAACGCCGCTCGCCTTGCTGCCCTAATTGGGCTTGCTAGGCCCCGCTCTAATCTCCTCGGTCTCTGGTCCTGGCCAGCCGCTCCGGCAACTGGCCCTCCGCCCACCTAGCACCTCTCCGTGGTCACCCTCTATCTCCAGGTGGGCGCCGCCGCCGCCGAGGTTCGTGACTCTGCTTCTGTGAACACTCCTTTTGTCCTCAGCTTCTTAGAACTCTCCAGATGTTAAGGGGGCAGCAGGTGATCCTTCAGTGGGTGTTTTGCGTTTGATTTGAGCTCGAATCTTTCTTTTTTCAAGGACGTGAGTTACACACAAAGCCTTTATTGGAAGTTTGATGAAACAAATGGAAAAGTCTTCTTAGTACCCGGTGTCCCAGTAACACAACACCCTGGTGTTAACGAGATTGGAAACAGAATTGCGATATTAGATCTAAGAACCGTGCTCTTATTTCAAAATGAAAGGGTATATTGGCTGTTTAATTTGCAGTCTTAATGGGAGCCCAGTTTGCCTTTTATACTGGTGACCCCAACAGCAGACATGCGGTGCTTGGAGTGACTGACTGGTAGGGATGTTAAGACGACTGAAAAAAAAAAGAACCTTTCTCACAAGAAAGTACAAGACACTGAAAAGACCACTTGAAAATAGTAATATCAGTACATTTCATGTATCTAGCACTGAATTTATCAAAATAGTCTTAACAGTATTACAGTTGAGGTTGGACGAATCTTTGTGATCAGTGTCCCCATTTTACTTTAAAAAAAGTTGAATTTGCCCAAAGTTACTTTTCAGTTAATGAACAAGTATTCAAGTCCGATGCTATACCTGCAACCTGTAAAAAACATTAAGGGTTCATATCTGCTTAATGATTTTTCAGTGTACTTGAAATGCATTCTCTCAGACCTTAAGCTTGTGTTGTACAGTCTCCTTAGTTGCACTCCCAGTGTTGCTTATGTGAATTTTACTATAAAACTTACGCATGTACAAATACAAAACGGGACTTAACAGAATTCCTTAAGAACAGAATGAAAAATCAAGCATAACCATATGTCCAGTAAAACTGCTTTTTTTTGTTTTTGTTTTTTTTTAGATTTTTATTTATTTATTCATGAGAGACCCAGAGAAAGAGAGAGAGAAGTAGAGACACAGGCAGAGGGAGAAGCAGGCTCCATGCAGGGAGCCTGATGTGGGGCTTGATCCCGGGACTCCAGGGTCATGCCCTGGGCCAAAGGCAGGCGCTAAACCACTGAGCCACCCATGGATCCCCTAAAAGTCAGTTTTTACGCATTATCTTAAAAACTCTTTTTTTGGCTCTTCACAAAACGCATATAATACCAGTTGGGACAAGCACAGGGTCTTTGGTGGTTGCCGTGACTGGACAACTGTGCTCTGCCATGACTCAGGTTTTCCAATATTCCCTTATTTGAGCCATAGGAAAGCCTTTGCTTCTATGGAGTGCTCTAAGTTATTTGGGCTTCATCTGGTGTGAACACCTCATTTATGTATTGAGTTTGCTGCTATCCTATTCTCATTAACCTTTGGCAACTAAAAAAGGTCTGTTAACATCAACACTGTTATATATGCAGATTCAGGTATGGACACTTGAATTGCTCGTTAGTATTCTTCTTGGGTGACTGACCAGGTCTCGGAGGTGCTTATATTTATTTTAGACTATGTAGAAAATAAAAAAAACCTGAAGTTTTCATAGGAAACTTGAGAACTCCGAGTTCTGTGGATCCCAATTTGAGAGTCACTGCTATAATTTTTTTTTAAGATTTCATTTATTTATTCATGAGAGACACACAGAGAGAGAGGCAGAGACACAAGCAGAGGGAGAAGGGTCCACGTAGGGAACCCAATGTGGGACTCGATCCCAGGACTCCAGGATCACACCTGGGCCAAAGGCAGATGCTCAACCACTGAGCCACCCAGGCGTCCCTGCTATAATGTTTAACCCAATTTATGAGCACACAAGTAAAGGACTCATTAGAAGTTGTAAGGGAGAGCAGGGAGCAGGCTTCGTGGTCGAGGGAGTTTTACCTGGTTCTTCAGGGCATTGGTAGTGTTGTATTAGAGAACTTAGCTAGGAAGACCGAATTAGGAAACAGGTGTTCTACGTTGAGCAGAGGCCTATAGGAGGTTATGATCTGTTGGAAACTATATACATCAGTGGGACAGAGAGAAAGAAAGGTTGGATCTAGGTCACAGAGGTCTCTAAACAGTATTTGGCTCTTAAAGTTCAGACTACTTTTGTGGGAGCCTGTTAGATACTTGCTAGAATATGAAGTTTGGAGGATACCTGCCTATTGTTCTCCACTTTGAGAAAATGATTGCTTGTTTTTGTTTCTTTGCATCACACATGATGGGCCTGTTTAAAAGGAACTCTGTGTGATATTTTAACTCCTAGTTAAAATTTATGATGGACTAACTGTACACATTGCTGGGCTAGGTACATTCATTCATTCATTCATTCATTCATTTATTTATTTATTTATGATAGTCACACAGAGAGAGAGAGGCAGAGACATAGAGGGAGAAGCAGGCTCCATGCACCAGGAGCCCGATATGGGATTCGATCCCAGGTCTCCAGGATCACCCCCTGGGCCAAAGGCAGGCGCCAAACCACTGCACCACCCAGGGATCCCTGGGCTAGATACTTTTACTAGCAGCTTCTCATTTAAACCTCAGCCTTGGAGGTTGGTATGCTTATCACTGTTCTGACAATTGAGGAAACTGAGGGTGGAGAGTTCTTAATGGTGAACACTGTTGGCATCTTGGGTGGAACAATGCTTTATGGAACTGGACTCTGCTGTCCTTTGCGGGACATTTGGCATCCATGACCCCGCCCATAATTGCCAGTAGCATCCTCCAGTAATTGGGATAATTCAAACACCTCCACCCAGGTGGATGGGAGGTAGGATACCACTCCCATGGAGAATGATTTAACCCAAATCATGAGAGTAGTAAGTTTCAGGGGTGAGATTTAACCTAGGTTTCTCTGACTCTAAAGCTATGGTTCTTTTTTCCACACCATCTTGCTCACCACCCTTCAGAACTTTGCTCATTCAGAACACAGTTGAATATATAAGTCAATTGGAATTGTTCATACTTTATTCCAGAATGGGTGGCAGAAATGTGGCCCATTTCAGATTGACTCTTCTTGGCTGTTTTTTTCAGTGTTATAGTATATTGTTATTGAGAGAAAGAAGGTAAGACGCTCTCTAGCCCAAGGACAGGGGCTGTCTTATTCATCTTGGTGTCCCCTTTACCTAGCTCAGGTGAGAAGTGTATCACTGTTGATAGAGCATGAAGGCACTTATTAGTGGTTTTCAACCGGAGGTAGTACACCCCACATTAGGCATTTAGAGACATGGGGGATCTCAACACAGTGTTTGGCTCTCTCTTTAAAGTTCAGAGAATTTTTGCCTGACACCTGATGTTGAATGGGTCAAGCCAGCATGCTAATGGTTCGCTGTGCAGGCGATATTCTCAGAAAAAATGGCAGTAGCGCCTCTGATGCATGAGAGCTACTGGCCTTCAAGTTAAAGAATGAGTGTTGACCACAGCATCAGGTATGTGAGGAAAGGGAGCTTTGTTCTCTGAATTTCTATGGTGATTGTGTTTTCATTGATTTGAAAGCACTGTGGAAAATAATTGGTAATTAGTTTAGTTGAATAGGAGATACCTGTGTGGTCTTGAAGGACCACATTAGTTCATGCCATTCGTAATAAAGATGACTGGGAACGTCCAGAAGTCCTCAGCAGTGTGTATTTTCTGAGAATCTTGAACTCCCAGGTTGACCGAACGCTCAGAAGCTACTTTTGGCAGTAGAGTAGAAATAGAGACTCTTTTAGGGTGTTGAAACCATATATCATCTTTCAAGTGAGATATCTATCTTTGGGGTTTAACAGGGTGTCTGCCAGATGCCTAATTTAGGGACTCTGTTTCTTGGTTGAAGCTCAGTTGTACACTCCAAGTGTTAAAGTCGCAAGTACCTCACATTGTCCTACAATAAATTTATGTCCTCAGAATTTCTAACTGTGTTAAAACAATGATAGCCTTTTTTTTTCTGTCTTAGAGGAAAATATGTAAGGGGATATTAACAAATTTTGTAAAGAGGAAAATAATGTTCTCTTCAAGATAAGATATTTCATTTTTTAACCAGAGTTCTGGTGAAACACACAGCAGCCTAGGCATTGCCAGAAATGCTAATACAGCGGCAGTCGTAAGAAAACATAGGCTGGTGTAAATTTAAGCTGAGGAAAATAATCTGGGATATCTTCTGTGAAGTTCAGCATGAAATAAAAGTTTACAATGTCATTTGTTTGAAGTCTGTTCATTCCCTAAATTTGAATGGCTGCTGTGTGTCAAATATGGTACGAAGCAGTGGGGATAGAGATGAGTGAATGACTAGAAGTGCCCTCAAAGAGGTCATAAATTAACAGAGGAGATACACATGTACATCTCTGCTCTCAAGATGAGCTCATCATAAGCCAAAAATGTGTTTGGCATATGTGACTTGTTTGGTTCAGAACATGCTTACTGCTTGCTTCATGGCTGTCAGCTATCGTATGAGAGCTTTATTGGGGCTTTCAAAATATCTTCCCACATTATTAGCTTTTCTGTGAGCATGGTTTGATTAACATCCTTTGCCAACCAGAATATTAGGGAGATGTGAATAGAAATGCTTTTCTTCTGTTCTTGCTCTTCTTAGGCTCTACAGATGTGGCAAGTTCTAGATGGAGGCAGAGAAGCACATCCTCTTGGGAATTAACATTTCATATGAGTGGAGATCCTTACACAAAATAGCTTGGTGCTGACAGAGAAAGAAATTGAAGCTTTGTAACCAGAAAGAACTCATTCTTAATGTTTGGTCGGCAGTTGTGATGGCCGATGGTAGAACTCCATCCAGCAGGACTGTCCCTCCATGTATAATCCCTGGGGGTATTTAATTGCAGTAAATTAATTTTAATTGCAGTAAATACCCCAAAGCAGTAAAATAACTATTTTCTTAGTCCAGTGTTTTGGGGTTTTTTGTTTTGTTGTGGTTTTGTGTGTGTGTGTGTGTGTGTGTGTGTGTGTGTTTTGCCTAACAGATTAGTGACAACAAAACTAATTTGTCGTTTATTAAGGCCCTAATCAGACCCAAGCCCTGTGCTTGGGACTTTGAAAATATACATTCACTTAATCCTTAACAGACTTTGTGAGAGGTATGTTTACACTCTCTTACAGAACTATAATTTAAGGCTTGGAGAAGTCCGATAATTAATCAGAAGTCTCACAGCTTCTGTGGTAGAGTCAGAGTGAAATTCTCCTTCCTGAATTCAGAGTCTACTACAGCGTTTATGTGATTGCTTCCTCTGCTTGACTTAGGAGGACCCATAAAAGAAAGCTTGCTCTAGAAAATGGTTTGGAATGGAAATAAAAGACAATGGCATGCAGCTGGACGTCTGCCCAGATGGCTTGGGTCAGCACTCTGTACGATAAAGAGTTTGTGGTCCTGACAACGGGGAAAAGGAAAACAAATGTATATATCAAATTATAAATTTGTATTTAATCCCATGAAAATGGTCAACCTCCTTCAAAAGACGTGCAGATGGAAAGTACAGCAAGATGCCCTATTCCACCTAATTGATAAGCAAAAATTGTAGTTTACCCGTATCTAACTCAAGTAGTGACTGGTGGGAGAATAAACTGGTACACAGCCTTAGGTTCTTTCAGTAGCACGGATTCACATATTCTGATTCGGCACTTCTGGTAGGAATTCCATCAGGTGTAAACAGTTTGCCGACAGGCCCAACATTGCCTATGCAAGGCTAGCTGTGGCATGTTGCTTTAATAGCAAAAGAAATAGTTGTGTCCTATCAAGTGGACTAAGTGATAAATCATGTCCAGTCATATAATAGAATATTACACAGCTGCCAGAATGACAAAACTTCTTATGTGCCATTAAGGAAATATCTCCAAGTTTCTTTAAGAATGATAGCAAGCTGGAAATCGTTAAGTGTAGTATGCTCCCTTTCCCATATAAATGGGGGAGTGTGAAATAAGTCTGTTTCTGTGCTGTGTTAACGGGGCGGCAGGGGGGATAGGAGACTGGCTTAAGAAAGGAACAAGCGAGAGAGACTTCATTTTATATCTTTTTATATATTAAAATGTATTACCTATTTCAGGGGAAGAGAGACTAAGACCTGGTGACTATCTGTGCATAAAGAGTGAAAATCAAGAGAATTTGTATTGATCCTGACTTGGCAGAGATCTTCCAAAGGATGAATGAACTGCATTAACTTGTTTGAGAAGAGTTACAATTAAAGCTATAAATGAATAGAAGTAATATTTATAATGCAGAGAAATTTGATTATTTTGACTGTCACTTAACTGACAGTTTGAATTCTGAAAGGTGATGACAAAATTAAGATTTTTTTTAAAGGACTAATTTTAAAATTATTTTTATAATTTGTATAAACCTGTATACCATTATAGAAGACCATAAAGCATCACTGTTGAGTGAAAAAAAAGTTCAAAATCCTGAAGAGAACTACTTTTTCATAAAAATATGTGTATATGAGGAAATGCACATAGGAAATAATCTGAAAGAATAGTATTTGGGTAGGGATACGAGTTGTACTTTTCTTTCTGATTATTTCATATCTGTTTTACAAAAGCATCTGTTCCTTATTAAAAGGACAAAAAATGCAAAGTATTGTGGTCGATTTAAAAAAGCAAACAAATGCAGTTTGAATGTCTAAATGTGCTCTGCTTGTATAGGGTTTGCATTCAATTGTGAGCGGGTACAAAATTAAATTCTAGAATATGTACTCTGAAGTACGATAAAGCAGGATGAGGGGATGGGACATGATGGAGGCAGTGACTCCAGAGTAAGATGTAGATGGGATGATCATGGAAGGCCGGCCTCTTGGGTAACATGTGAGCAAAGACCTGGATGATACTTGGCAGTGAGACAGAAATATGAAGAAAGAACTTTCCAGGCGGAGAGGACACGCAGCTCGAGGGCCCTGGGGCGGGATCGTGTTGACATGGAAACCACAGTGAGCAGAGACAACAGAATGGAAGGGACAGTGACTGTCAGTGATGTGGGGGAGGGAGTCAGGGCCAGAGGAGGTAGGCCGCGGTAGGGAGTTGAGATGTTTACTTTTTGAAAGTGTCATTTGGGCATGTGTGTGTATGTTTATATATTGATGCTAGGAGAATTTGCCTTGAGAAAGAATTTGAGTTGGTGGCTGGAGGTGAAGCCAGCCTTGGTCAGGCTCTGGGAAGGCACAGTCTCACCTGTCCTTGGATCTCCAGCAGCCCTTCCTTAGGACAATTGCATGACTACTACTATATGAATGAGTGCCCGTTTTTAGAGTATTGAGTTCATGTCACAAAAAAAAAAAAGATTGAGGGTGTTGATTCATGTGAGGTAGGTCCTAAATGTTCAGAATCTGAAGGGTATGAGAGAGGGGACTTTGGGCGAGGAGAGCAGTTACTGGTGTCGCATAATGACAGCTCAGGTACACATCAGACATACCAACATTCTCTCTAGCCTGTGATTGAACTGCAATTATGGGTCTGATTTTGGGGGCACGACATGGGACAGGAAGTAAACCAGCTTCCATGTGGATATGTAAATTACAGGAGAAGGCTGACATAACAAGCGAAGGACTGTCAGAAGAGCCTAAGATTGCAAAGTAGCGGAGCTTCATCGTCGTGTCTATTACCCTCCCTCTTTTCTCCCAGTTTTTTCTCCAAAGAGTTATGAAATGCAAATGCCAGATGTTTGAGCTAAAATACAAGCTATTCGACTGCCTTAAAATTGCAGCTTTTAGTTACCTTTTAATTTGAAGCCTAGAAATAGTGCCATAACCACCCGTTTTATATTCTGTTAATGGTCATTTAAAAAATACAAGTACTATTCAACTGCTGGCAGTCAGTGTTTATGAATGGACAGTTTTCCAGATGACTGTAAATTGTCAATGTGGAACTCTTTGTCCCCACAGAAGCAGGTTTGGAAATGCTGATGGTGGCTCCAGGCCAGTGCACTAAAGTCACTTTAATCCATAATATGCCTGCAGCATTATATTTTTTTTTTAATTTTTAATTTTTATTTATTTATGATAGTCACACACAGAGAGAGAGAGTGAGAGAGAGGCAGAGACACAGGCAGAGGGAGAAGCAGGCTCCATGCACCAGGAGCCTGACGTGGGACTCGATCCCGGGTCTCCAGGATCGCGCCCTGGGCCAAAGGCAGGCGCTAAACCGCTGCGCCACCCAGGGATCCCCCTGCAGCATTATATTGAACAAAGAAAACCTCTAGGCTTGCTGTGTGAAGCTGCGTTTGTAAGGAAAAACTTCCAAGGTGGTGTAGATGCCCCCAAGGCAGCAGCAGACCCTTCGAGAGTCTGTGGGGACAAAAGGCCCTACTGTGTCTTAAAGACCCCAGGGAGGGCTAAGAGGGTGGAGCCTAAGGGAGTACAGGACAGGCCTTGAGGTGGTCTCAGTAGGTTGGAAACAAGGACTATACATGTTTCTGCCTCTTTCTCAGAATGTCCTGCTATTAATTTTGATACCGAGTTTTGTTCTTGGTTGGTCTCTCTATTTCTTCGAAAACTTCAAGGTTAGTCCACCTGTTTCTTTTTCCATCCTCCCTACCACCGGGGCATCATATGGGATTTTAGATCTGGCAAAGAGCTGGTGTGACACGCATTTCATTTCTATTTCAAAAATCAGATCTGGAAAGGTGCATTTTGACTGAAGTGACTTTTGTCCTTAAGGTCTATCCCTGAGACAGACCTCTAAGTCCGTTTTGCAAAGCATTTTGCTTACTAATGACAAGAGGAAAGGGTGTGGATAGGTAAAAGACCCCTTCTTGTTCCACGTTATTTGTTCATTTAGTTCTTAGAGGTAAAGTTACACCTGGAGGACTATGAGTTGATCACATTTCAAAGGAAGGCCTGATTCTGGCTGCTTCTAGAGTTTCACCTGAGGAATGGTGTCAAGTGGGCCCTAAGGTAAGGAACAACATGCCAGACAGGAGGCCGATGGAGTTGTGGTGGAGAGGGTGCCACTGTGTAGGGGACCAGAGAGCTTTATGTTCGCAGTGGGGAGAAAACAAGAGATTTTCCTTGACTCTCTTTCTTTGTCCTCAGCCCCGTGGGTTCCTCTATCGCACACCTGGCCTCATACAATGGAAGTGAAAATCGGAGTGGGAAGATCATTTCAGGCCCCATCAGGCTGAGTGGGATGGAGAGGAAGGAGAGAAGGGAAATCCTCATTTCCCTATGGAAAGTCTGTGTGGACGGTGAATCCGGGGGACTGTGTACATGTATAGGGCGTTCCCAAATTGGGGACTGCGTTTTATTAAGTGGCTTTGTGTTTAGAGATGCTTGGAATTACTGCCAGTGATGTCTTCACCAAACATTGCCTCCTTTCTAAAAATGGCAAGAAGTAATAGACTTCTGCTTCCGTAGAGAAGTGGGCAAGCCTCCAGAAGACAGTTATGAAAGCTGTATTCAGTTCTTTAACACCTCTAGATTTTTCTGGTACAACCACAGGAATGATGTGTGAGAGAAAAGGCGGAGTAGGAGGCAATGCCCAGGCTGTGCTCCAGAAGCGGCGAGGAGTGGAGAGCCTTTCTCCCTCACCGCGTCTCCACCCCGTCCTCCTCCAAGTCTGCATGCTTCCGTGTGTGTGTGTGTGTGTGTGTGTGTGTGTGTGTGTGTGTGTGTGTATGTTGACTAGGAAGTTGCCTTCCTGCCTTTGGAGGAACTGAGTTTGGGAGAGGCCCAGCAGCATCCCTTGTGCTTCAGGCTGTGCTGTATGCTGAAAGGGGATACTCTCTTGTTGGTCTCACTCTGTACACGTGATATTCAGTGTGCTCCTTAGGGCCATAGCTCTTTGCTGGGGCCAGGAGCTCTGCAGGGCATGGGCGTCAGAAACTGGGTTATGTCCTACGTGACTGAGTTCTCTCCGTAATTGTCTACCTACCCTTTATTAACACTTAACGCATTTAAATAATATTAAGTGGAGATCTTTCAGACTAGATCATTCTCTTCCCTATACAACTTTCAGTTGTTGGCTTCTGCTGAACATAGAAAGGCTCCCCAACCATTGTTTCTCAGTGATGTGGTCAGAGAGCCATCTGCTTCAGGTCTGCCCTGGGAAGGGGGAGTCAGTTATTGAGCATGCGCATTCTGGGCCCCTCTAACTGGAGTCCTTGACAATTGGGCACATGATTTTGCTTTATAAATATGATTGTCCATGATTGTAGTGCATCCAGGTAGGGATTCTGAAAGAGTGAGGGGAAGGATTCTGTGTGGTGTGTTGACTGCTCAACCCCTAGCACCAGGAACAGAGCCTGGTACTTAAAAGGATCTTAAAAACAGAGGGGACAATACTTATCTGGTGAGTGAGTGACTGAGTGAGTTCTTGTGCTCCAGTTTTTGCTTCTTATTTGCTATGGGTTGGGGAAGCTTGTTAAAATTTAGTTAAAAAAAAAACAAAACTAGAGAATAAGACACATTAACAGGATAGGGGTTTTCCTACACATAAACTATTTGAACTCTAGAATGTTGATGTGCTCCATTTGTTTCTTGGCCCAGAGGTTTGTATTCATTTGTCTGGAAAGTAAATCGTTAATGGCTGCACGTTGGATTACTGGTTTTTAGGTATGGTCTAAAGAAGTTGCTTCAAAAATGAGCAATTTCTGTATTACTTTGACCTTGATGATTTCTGTGGGCTGTTTTGAAGGATTAATTTCCAGAGTTCTGTTAGCTAAAGTAAGATGAGGCTGTTTGGAAATGCAAGATAATCTTATTTGAGCCTATGTGTGGTTATGATTCCTGCCCCTCACCCCTTGCCATGAGCAAAATGTGTGCTTTCTAAAAATACGGCTATTGAACTATTCCCAGGTCCGAGAGGGGAGGGGGGTTAAGCTGTGAAAAAACAGTAAGAACGGATTGTCAACTTTCATAAGGTTTGGAATCATCTGAATTTGAACATGTTTCTCTTTCCCTCATATATTTAAGAGTCTGAGAATACTATTCCAAGCCTTTTGAGTCTTTTGTGTTAATTTTATTTAAGCAGACATCTAAGTCCAGTGTATTCAATATTTTTTTGTGTGTGTTTTGCTTTTAAATGATCTCAGAATAATTTTGGTTCTGTTGAGTGATTTTTCTGCTCCCAGCCCTACTCTTCTCTTTATACCTTTATATTCTTTCAAGAGACTTGCATACTACTTAATTTTTTTAAAAAAGCATGTATTATATCGTTCCCAATGGAACACTTTTTTGAGTAAGCAAGCACAAATGGGAGAACCTGATCGATAGCATTTTTTAAATTAAATACTTGAGCATCAGGAACAGTGTTAGGCTCTGTATGAAACAATTTGTGAATTTAATGAGTTCAAATTCTAGTTAGATAGCTTGGCGTCATGGTGAAAAGTGGAAACGTGTGAGTGGGGTCACTGGGTTCAATAAGAACCTCCAAAAATAAGATGACGCTAGAACTAAGTTGTAAAGGATTGAGAGTTGGACAAGGTGTCGAAGAATGTTGCAGACAGGAGAAGAAAGTAATTTACTGGCATATTCTGAAAATGGGAACTGGTTCTATGTGATAGGTGTATCTGGGGCCACATGAATAACTGCATCCTAAGGACTCTTCATTTTATTTATCAGCTGATAGAGATTTCCTGAAGGGATTTTTAAACTGGAAGATGTGATGATCTGATTAACAATCATTTTGACAGGAAGGAAGAGCTGAAATAGAGCAATCTCAGAGGTGCCCGAGATCAGTTAAGGGATCTTCCTTAGTAAACTAGAAAAGAGGTGGGGAAGGCTTTAATTGAAACAATTTTTATAGCTAACCCAGGATTTTAAAATGTGTTGTTTACTTTAGACCTCAAGAGATTTTGAAATTTTGGTTTAGCTGTAAGATTCATGAGACTTACACATAGGCTTAAGTTTTAGAGAGTTTTATATGAAGTGTCAAGTGTTTTGTTTTCAGCTTTAAATTCTTCAGTTGTTTGCTCAATAAGAATACTTTCATGCTGACGTACAACTATATTTTTCTGGCATTTTGTGTTTGTAAAGTGAATATAATTATAGCTACTTGAAATTATGAATGTCTGTGTTAATCCCATGAACCTGAACCTACATTGTTTACACAGGTTTTGTATTGGAAAGGAAACTTTTACCATTTTAATTTATAATTTCACTAAGGCAGTAAGTTTACAGAATGCGCTGTTAACACTCTTATGCAGAATTTCAGTTTCAGAACAAGATTCTTGTTCAGAATCTTGAACAAGAATTAGGCTGAAATACTTGAATGCTTAGTTTTTAGGTAGGTCATTTAAAATTGGTTGTAGTTAGAGAATATACTTATAAAATCATTAAGCTCAGTATTACCCTCGATTATACTCCAAATTCTTATAATATGCCCCTTCTACATATATTTTGCCAGTCTTTTTTAAATCGTGCTTAAATAGACCAGTCTAACATTTAATTTAAAAGAATTGTAAACAAACTTGTGACAAAAAATAAAGCTAAAATGGAAGAAAATGGAGATGAGAACCCACTCACATTTAAAGTAGCAGTGTTAGAGACATTCTTATTTTATAGAAAGATAGATGTATTTAGTTATGGTTCTGAATTGTACAATATTATTTTCCATTTCTGTCCCTGTTTTTTAGCATGGAATTTTCATGTGTGAAGCACACAGCTCACATATTCATCTTCTTTACTGGGTTCCTTTCCTGTTGGCATTTAAAGGCTTGGGAGTATGACTGTGTCTTGTTCTGTGTATTTCTGTACAGAGTTGAGACTTAATGAAATTTTAATCCATTATGTTTTCCACGTGTTCATGATCTTTCTTTTTGTCATTACCATGTCTTCCACAGATAGTCTACATAATTGCACTGGGCTTTGTGGAATGAAGACCTGAGTAGCCCAAATTGTGTCTTCTCTTCCTGTCCTGTCTAATCTGAGCTCTTGAGACCACCTCTTTTTCACCCCCTCTACCACCAGTCACCATGATTCCCTGTGTTTTTCCCCACTCTCAGAGTCATCGGCCTGCTTTATGCTTGTCCCCTGGTTAAGGACTTCCCAGTGCTTAGTAGGACAAAGATTGAGTTCTGAAACGGGTCAGGCAGGTTCTTCATAGTCTGGCAGGCAGTACTTCTGGTGTCATTCTCCTATCTAGCAGAGTTACCTCAGCCAACTTGCTGTGCTCCAGTCCTTTATTAAAATACACAAACAAAGCATGGTTTCCTGAAAATGTGTGTTCTGTGTTACCACCTCCATCCTACCTCCGCTGTGGACACTTTATTTAAGGAGGCAGAAGTGCCCTCCCTTGCTCCCTTGTGCTCTCTAGCGTTGTGTTCATTTAGCAGTTATAACTTTTACCAAACTGCATTATTATTTTGCTTGTGTATCTGTCTCCTCTACTGGACTGAGTTTTACGAAGACCCTGACCTACTTGTTCTTAACATCCTCAAGGCCCAGCACGATTCCTGAGGCTTGCAGACAGTCACGATCATCTTTAGAGGGGAGCTGTTCACTGCGTCTAGCATTAAAAAAGTATGAAAACCAGATAATGTATAAACATGGAAATAAAAATTTTTGTATTTGAAATCTTTACGTGCCTAATAGGAAGCGTAGTTTATTATGACATCTCCTAAGGCATCTGCAAAGTTATTCTAGACAGGACAATTAGAGGTGACAGTTTGGGAACTCAGCTTCCTAAATTGCTGTCTGAGACACATTGGGGGCTGGATGAACCTGCATCTACGTTCAAGTATTCCCAAAATTCACTAGGTTACCCTATATGTGTAGAAAGACTTGCTGAGTAGAAATATTTCTATTCCATATAGTACTCAGTTTGGGCAATAAAAAAAAAAAAACGGGCTGCAGAAAACCTTAATATAAATAAAACTGGAGAGTGTTAATCCTTTCCAAGATTGTGATAGGTACACACTGTTGCTGCTATGTTCAGGTGCGTCGTTACTGAGATGCTGGTTATCAACATAAAATGTAGTGTGTGCGATAGGTTCATGAAAATTTCTGAGGCCTGGATGAGTATTTTTGAATGTGTTCTCAAGTGTAGAGATTCAAATCAATGTATTCTTTTACATTTTGTACATGAATCTTTTGAGCATTGCACATAAAAGACCTTTCAATTTTTGCTTTAAACTCAGGAACTATGACTCTAGTAATTCTCTTTTAATTTCAAAGAAACTGTGGTTTTTATTTTTCAGTGTTGAAAATGAGCCCATGAGCACAAGTCAGAAAAAGGAAAATGTACTTTCATCAGAAGCAGTAAAGGTACAGTTTTAAATTAATATTTTATATTGAGCAAATGTTTCTCTTAATTTCTGTTCCTCCTTTTAGATTTGTCATCTCATTTTACATTTCCAAAAGAGCACTGTATTATTTATGTGGAAATCCAGCCCAGCTCTGTGGAACATAGTATTTAGATGGGGTGGAGTGAAGGGGAGGGGCCCTGAGCAGAGTTGTAGAGTGGTGTTCTTACCCTGGCTTTGCCATTAACCAGTTGTGGGGCTTTCAGCTGAGGCACTGAATGGCTTTGTCCTTAGTTTTCTAATCTGTGAATTGGATTGCCTGACCTCCATAGTTTCTTTTTCCTAGGATGTTCTTTGATTTCTGTTGTGTTTTCTCAAATGCTGCTGACATTTAATAGTACTTTTGGGGGTAGAAGTTAATAACATGTTTTTACATCTTCAGTATGTGGTAGATGTTTTTGGTCAGTTCACATATGAACCAGCTTTCTTTGCTTCTGCAGGACAAGCATGAAAAGTGTATAAGCTACATACCTCCCTAGGTAGTTACTGAGAAGTGTGGTTAAACATCCTAGAAAATCGGGCTGCCTCTAGCTCGGTCAGTTGAGCATCTGACTCTTGATTTTGGCTTAGGTTATGATCTCAGGGTCATGAAGTCAAGCCCATGTTCAGCTCCCTGCTCAGTGGAGAGTCTGCCTGAGGATATTCTCTCTCTCTCTCTCTCTCCCTCCCTCCCTCCCTCCCTCCCTCCCTCCCTCCCTCCCTCCCTCCCTCCTTCCCCCCCTTTCCCCTCCCCTCACTTGCTTTCTCTCTCTTTCCCTCTAAAATAAATAAATCTTTAAAAAAATCCTTGAAAATCACTTAACCTTGTAGCATTTCTTTTTATTCATAAGCAATTTTCTAGAAACTGGGTGTTTGTGTTGTTAGGTGATGTGATGACAGGTATGTGATCAGGTTTTTAATAGCTGTCCAGGCATGGAGTTTGGTCACAGCAATTTTCTTTTTACGTGATTTGTGACAATCTATAAAGGAGAATGCTTATGCTTTCCATGAATTTCAGAGTAAATTAGCTTGGTCAGTGGAAGGAGCATAAAGTCCGCTGAATTCTTCATCAGTGATAGGGAGCTTTTAAACGTTAGGTAGGGTTCAAAGGCATTAGATATGGTCAAGATAAAGCTGTTTTCATTCTTCCTCTATAATAATAAACAATATAAGTATATTTTTGAGAGAAAAATAGGGTCTGATTTTTTTTTTTACCTTTATTGATAGAAAAAAAAATCAGGATCACATTGTTCTCCTTATCTCTCTTCATTCCATTGTGAGTTTGGATATTAAATCCTACTTTCGGGGGCACCTGGGCCACTCACTTGATTAAGCATCTGCCTTAGTTCAGCTCAGGTCATGATCTCCGGGTCTTGGGATCAAGCCCTATGTCCTGTGTCCTACTCAGCAGGGAATCTGCTTCTCTCTCTCTGCCCTCCCCTTGTGCATTCTTTCTCGGAAGTAAATAAATCTTAAAAAAAAAAAAAAGAAAAAAAGAAAGAAGAAAGAAAGAAAATACTGCTTTCAGGTTTTGTAACCTATCTGCCTACTCTTTTCCTACCAATTGAGCCAACTGTTGGCCAGCCTGCTGGTTTACCATGGCATGAGCTCGGTAACTTTCTTCTCCTCCTTCACTTTTTGCATGTCCTGAGTTGCCTCACTTCAAGAGTTTTACTTCTAATGGTGTATATGCATGCAGCCTTGCCCTCAAGTTGTTTTACAGGAAATATTTTCTTTTGAGCTCTCCCAACTTCGAGGTTTCTTTGGCTGATAACTCCTGACACTCCATCTCTTAATTCCTATTGCCTCCATACCAGTCTTGACTTTCTCTAAACACTGCTGCTCTCTTTGCTGCCTTCCCCTCTCTCAGGCTCTAGTTGTCTCCCCACTCAGCCTGTAATTGATATTGCACTACTTCAGCTACGATCTCACTAAAACAACGAAAAAAAAAAAGCCTTCAACTTTGGCCTGTGCTGTCGTCCAACTTTGTACCTGCAAAGATTTGTTCCAGAAAATCACACCTCTGTAGGTGCAGTAAATAGACATGTTGGGCAGTTATTGTGGCTGGGCCTCCATGATTACAGTGGTTTCCATCCATTCTTAATATCTTGGCTTGAGTGCCCAGGAAAATTCCAATTTGGGATCTGGGTCCCCACCTAAATATTAAATATGGCTCATAGTCATGAGACTCTTTCTCTTATGATCTGAGGCCCATTGGACTAGACAGTACAGTTAGCTCATAATAGGGTACCACAGCACTCTCACCGCAGTGGCCTGAGCATTTTGGCCCTTGTAACTGTTGGGTTTACCATCCAGAAACTACCAGTAAGATTCCTTCAGCCTAGCCACACAGGCCCAATGGTTTAGATATACTACTGCCAGACATCAGAAATATATAGTTTAATAATACCAATAGTTAGCACCATACTTTGTGGGGAGGGAAACCGGTTAGAACAATATTTCTTGTTGGTCTTGTTCTTTTAAATAGTCTCAATTTAAGTATTTCATTAGCAAGTAGAATAAATAATATGCATTTATTTTCTTTCTAATGAATAGTTTTCTGACACAGCACTCAAGCAAATGTAATGTAACATTTGTTACCATGCTTCCATCTTGTTAATCTGAATTTTATGATAATTCCCTCTGTGATAATAAAAAATACACGGCATTTTTCCTGTTGAGTCTGAAACATAACAGATTTATGAACAATAGATGTTCTTATACATTTCTTTTTGTATTTGACTTTGAGATGCCAAATCAAGATGTTGACAGTTGTTTGGTTGTAGGTTTAAGCTATAAAATTAATGGTATTTTTCAAACAACTAAAGACTATAGAAGCTCTATTTTATTTTTTATATATTCTTAGTTGTCACTTAACATGCTGTACAACATTTGCTGTTTTGCTAACGTTGGTAGCCATTTCTAATGCTAGAATTTATCATCCCAATTTAAATTTCTTGTATATGAATTAGGTATTTATATCCGGCTGGCAAAACTTTCAGATACTTAGTTTATAGTCTACCTTTGTTTTTCTGTGGGGTCTACAATCTAGTCTTGTAGCCTTGCATGCTTAGTTCTGCTACATTCACATATGCTGTAATTAAAAGAATGGAAAAAATAAATAAATAAAAGAGTGGGAAGATGTGTTCTAATTCCCTGCTGCCATCTGCTACTTCAGAGGAATTTTCAGGAATTGTTACCTTCCAAGGATGAACTCCTAAAGCCTCCCTGCTTTTGGTTTTGGTCTGGTTTTGGTCTCTTACTTCCTGCCTTCTCTGGGACCTTGCCTTGATTGTCCATCCCTCCATCATCACTGTCTTCTATTTCTTTTCTGAAACACAGTTGCTTTGGGGGTGCCTGGGTCACTCAGTCTGCTAAGCATCCACCTCTTGATTTTGGCTCAGGTCATGGTCTCAGGGTTGTGAGATTGAGCTCCACATCAGGCTCCATGCTGGATATGGAGCCTGCTTAAGATTCTTTCTCTCCCTCTGCTCCTCCCTTCTTCCTCTTTCTCCCACTCTAAAAGATAAACAAAATACAGTTGTTTTTTCCCTTTGGTGGGTCTGGTTTCCTTTCAGACGATCATTTCACGTCGCTCCCAGTTTTTACCCCAACATTTCTTATGAAAGTCTGTTTCTTTTTTTTTTTTAATTTTTTTATTTATTTATGATAGTCACAGAGAGAGAGAGAGAGAGACAGAGACACAGGCAGAGGGAGAAGCAGGCTCCATGCACTGGGAGCCCGACGTGGGATTTGATCCCGGGTCTCCAGGATCGTGCCCTGGGCCAAAGGCAGGCGCCAAACCGCTGCGCCACCCAGGGATCCCTGAAAGTCTGTTTCAATCACTATTTAATTCTTAATCCTTTCTCATTGACTCCTTTCTCTTCTCTACTCCCTCATTCATGGAAAACTTAGTACTGTGGCTGGTACACATGTCGTAAGTACTCAGTAAGTAGTTAAATGAGTGAAAGTCATTACATGAAACCAGTGATCTGTTGCTGACCACCGTCAGTCAGTAAGTAGTCTTTTCTTCTTATTTTATTTAACCAGTTGAGGCATGATTTTCCAGATCTTGTCTTCCAAAGATTTTCTTTTTAATCTTTGCTTCCATTAATACTGTTTCATTTCAATTCTTACCTGTGCCGTTACCTTCTGTTTTCTTCTCACTTTCTGGCTGAACTGCTTTCCATATAGGTGTTTCTCAAAGTCCTCAGACCTCCTCAATGTCAGTCTTCCAAAGTAATAGCTTTCAGTCTTATTGCTTCGTTCTTCTGCTCTCAGATTTCTATTTGACATCCCTCCTGGACTCTAAGCTTGATTGTCGGAGTTCTAGACATTTCTGTATGGATGGCCTTTGATACCTCAGATTCAGTCTGCCCAAAACTCTCAACATCTTCAGAGATGTCTTCTCTATCTATATTTGGTTGGGATATGGAGGTGGTGGCAGGTAGGGAGGATCGTTTAACTGCTTGGGACAGGGAAGAGCCCTGGGCTCAGGTATGCCATCTGGAGATTTTTTTCAGCCAAACTCTTTACTTTTTAATCCTGTGACTCACACTGTCCTAAGTGGTACCTAGTTTTTTTAAAACCTGAGCTTTTTGGGGTTGTCCATGGAATAGATTGTTTCCTTCATGATCAGAGTTCCTTGCAGACACTTGGGTGAAAGCTTCCTGTGGTCAGTTACTCTGCCTACATCTACCTTTGCCTTTCTGTTCTTTTTTTTTTTTTTTTGAAATCTCTTATCTGCTTGTATCTACTCTCTTCCTCCCTTTGTATTTATAACTGAAATACTTCCTTCAGCATCGTTTAGAATGTTTTGTACAAGAGAAGCAATCAGTATGTGTGGCTCATTGACAATGTTAATCAAAAATTTTACCTCTTTTTGTAGTTGAAGAGGGTGAATCTCAGAGATTGTCACTTAACAAAACCCACATTGCTAGTGAGAGGAGACAAAAGAATTCAGATGCAGTTCTGTATAATGGTTCTATTTATGAACTTAATTTGTAAGATATATTCATAAACTAAATTGACCAAAGAGAAATCTTATTTAAAAAAAATTAAAAGAGCTATGGCAGTAAGTCTGTTTCCAGAAATGAGTCATGAGCTAAATAAAATGAATTAAACCTGAACCATAGATTATGGATTTTCAACCCAGGCCTAAATAAATTGATGACTGTTAGGCTTGTTCTCAGTAGCTTGACATCTGCTTTATATAAAATTTAACTTTTGTACCATTTTATAATTGTTGCTTATAACTAACCTACCACTTTGGTGAAGGTTCTGGAGTGGTTTTCAAGAGGCAGTAGTTGATAGATGCCTATGATGTTCCTATGCATAATCAAGGAGTATCAATCTAGTGCATATTACTTTTATTTATAACACTTATTTTTAATATTAAAATTAAATCATTTACATCAAAGACCCACACTTTTTTTTAACCACTGTTTATCAATAGGTAAAGATGGAAAAATTGCAGCTCAAGAATATCTTACTGAAGAAAAATAGTCACTCATTGTTTTTTAATCCTATATTGAATGTACAGTGCTGTTTAGTAAGATGAATGCATGTGTTCATATTTTGGTAACTCTACTTTCCTTATTGTTTTTTTTTTTCAACTTTTCCATGGCCAAAAGGAGATGAGGGTCAAACTTAAATGCATTAAATGTTTTTTTGGTTAGGTTAGGGGAAAATTGATTACTGAACTAATTTTTAAATAAATTACAGCATTAGTAAATGCTTACCATCCTTTTTTCTCAGTGACACAGATAATCACAGCAATTTGACATCAATTTAACATGAAGATTTTCAAATTTTTCTTTTTCAAATACAGGAGTTCATTTCTTTTTAAAAATTTCAACGGTAATTGCATTTGGAACCCATGTATAAATAGATTAAAGCAAAGTTTTAATTGATGGGAATGTTGATGATGGAAATGAGTTGTGTCTCATAGTGCCACTATTTCTCTGCGTCTGCCAACTATGGGCCCAGCCCCCTTGGCAAAGTTTTAAAACTACATATGCAGTGATGGAAAGAACAGTCTTTGGAATCAGACAAATCTGGGCTTAAATCCCAGCTTTCCATGCGGTAGTTTGTAATCTTGGAAAATTTATTCAACCTCTTTGAGCTTTGGTTTGCTGATATATATGGGATGGGGGGTGTTCAAATCCTGTTTCATAGAAGTGTTTTGGAATTAACTGAGATAACACATATAGCACTACACGATGCCAAACACAAAATAGGTACTTAGGGAAAGAGCTGCCTCCTTTACCATATAAAGTCTGGCTAAAACTCAGAAATAACTCTTCGTTTGAGGCTGGTGCTGATTTTTTCTGGGTGAATAGTATAGAAACAGCCACTAGAAACATTGATTCTTTATCACATTTGAAAAGAAGGCATACATGTAGGAGTGTGTGTGTGTGTGTGTGTGTGTGTATAATCTGTTGTATATAACTGCTATTTAGATAAGTTTTATATATATATATATATATATATATATATATATATATATATATATATATATATAGAGAGAGAGAGAGAGAGAGAGAGAGATTGATTGATTTAGCTAGAAGTTGAAAATTCTTAATCCTTGATTGCTTCTGTAAAGACTGAGTGCTGTCAGGGTGCCTGAAGTAGAGATTGCACTGTATCACTCTGGTCCACATGACCAAAGGAATTGGTACGACTAAAGCCCGTTAGTATGGCTGGTACTGGTCTGAGGCCTTGATATCTTAGAGTTCCTGGGTGTTGAATGTGTTGCAAGGTACCTGTTTTGATTTGCAGCAGCTCCATTTTATCGTAGACCTATAGTGGTCCTACTTTGTGGTATGGTGGAGTACTTTATCAAAATGGAAACTGACTATGAAAGATTATGTCCATAACTCTAAGTTTTTGTGAGTACATTACCTTTATGGGTGCCAGATTTTGATTCAAGAACATTGGGGGGGGGTTCCAAAAAGGCTTTCAGGAATAAAAACATTTATTATTCTGGCCCAGTGTGTTCATTGGAGAACTCTTTATACTGTAACAGAAAAGAGTGACTTTTCCCCTATCTTATGTCATTTTGTTCCTTTTTAATTCTGTACCTACATACTTGCCCTAGTTGGTTTGATTTCTATCTCCATCTTAGCCTGTGACAAAGCTCACACCTGTCCCTCCAGCCCAGCATGTTCTGCAGAGCTTCAGGATAATAGAGCCAATTCTCTGATGCACCTTTCCTGCCAGTGTTGCTGGGTATAAGATTTGACACACTCTCAGTTGAACTCAGTCTATTTTATTCTCTGCATTTCCTTTCCTGCTGAAAGTGCCACCAATTACCAAATCTTGATGTCTGAAAATGATTCTATCATTTTCTCTCCAATCCCCATTGTGCCAGGGACCAGCAACAGCCCTTACTTCCTGTCCATACCGATTGCTACTCTATAGCTCAGACTTCTCTTATTTAGATAACAGTTTTTACTCCTATGTCTTTTCTCTGACACACATGATAGCTGCCTGTCTTGGGTCACTTATGGTAAGGGCACTTATTTGGTACACCATATATGACCACATCTACTTCTCAGAAGTTACATGGAAATGAAACACTGAAAGCATCTCAGCTAAAACCTTGATGCCATTCTAGAGCATTTTAAAAAGTGAAATATCAACTTTTTAACTAATTTTAGTAGCGAATTATTTGTGATATTTCAGCACTGATGAGTCATGACATAAAAGTTGCAGGTAATTTGTGACCAACTTAGTGCAAAATAGTTGATGGCCAACCTGCTGTCCTATTCTAATTTTTTAGTGGAAAAATAATGCTGTGATATAAATGTAATGTTGTCTTTCAAGCAAAATCACTCTAACATTTGGGGTAAAAATCACTCATCTTTGCACCTTACCATTGGTTGTAAAATCTATTTATTGAAAAATTTTGTTCATGCAAATATATATCAGTAATTTATATGGAAATAATCAAGCATCCCACCACAAATTAAATCCATTATGATGAAGGTAAAAATGACTATGATTTAAAATTTAGCACCACTTAAGCTGTAGCTTACTCAAGATACAATAATAACCTGATAATAATTATTTTCCTCAAAATTGAGGAAATTTCAACTATTGGTGGTAGAATTTCAAATATTGACAAATTTTCCAAGTAATGTGTTACAACCACATGTCTTAGAAAACTAACTAGAATACTCAAGCAGCTGGTTTTAGTTTGAGTGCCAGATTTTAGCACCTGTTAATAATTGAGGTGATCATCATATTCACAATGAAAGTATATAAAATTGTTTGCCTTTACCTTGTGGTGACAGGGAAAACAGAATGTTAAGGAATGTTTATTGGAAGAACAGAGACATAAGCAATTTCCATTCTGAAAAGCCTTGGTCGTAATAGAAATTTTCCAAAGATGATAAGAAAGAAGTGGTCTCAGCAGTGGGAATAGCATTACTGCAAAGACATTCTTTAGGAAGAAGGTGAGGAGAAGAGAGCTGGGGAGAGAATGAATGAGGAGGAATATGGTGACGTTAGGTATTTGCAAGCATTGTGAGTGGCAGTAGATGAAATCGGAGAAAGACCTTGCGGGGCTAGACCCACCAACACCTTGAATTCCATGCTTGAGAGTTTGGATTTATCCTGACAGCAGTGCAGTGATAGAGATTAAAGGCCTTTAAGGATGATCAGATTTGAATTCTAAAAGTTTGCTCAAGTTTTGTCTAGAGAATGGACTGGGGATGGTGCAAGCAAGTAAACAGGGTAAGCCACTGCTGGTGGCATTCAAGGGGGCAGGGCATGGTGTCCTGATGTTGTGTCTAATTTTTTAACAAGTGGAAATGTTAAGATTGGTGGAAAATGAAAGAATGGAGACAAAATGAAAGAAGTCACATTCCATTTTGGAACCATTGAACTTGAGATTACAGTGAAGTATCCAGGTGGATATGGATGCCTGATTGATAGCTGAACATATGGTCTGAGCTGCAAATAAAAATCTGTGAATCATCAGATGAATCTGTGGGAAATGAAACCTTGTAAAAAGAGCCTGAAGATAAAGCAGGCCCAGGTAGATATTGGAAAAATATGTTCTGAAAGGAGTGGCTAGAATGATTTGAATTTGAAGAAGATGGAGAAAGTGTTGAGAGAGGAAGAAGGAAAATCTCAGAGTAATGTTCCAGAAGCAAAAGGAAGGTTGGTCATCAGGAAGAAATTCAGTCTCACCTTCTGTAGTTGCACCATCTAAGAAGAATGTTTTAATTAGCAAGTGGGACACTGTTTCTTAGAGACTGTGGTCCACACAGCTACGGAGGACGCCAGATTGTAAGCGCTTAGGGAGTGATTGGGAGGAAAGAGAGAGAAGATGGTGAGGGTTGGGAATCCTTTTTTTGAGGTGATTGGTAGGAAAGAGAGGGCTATCCTTGTGCATTTATGTGTGAATGGTGGGCTTCTAGAAGGGGCATGTGAGGAGCTGTGGTTCCCGAGGAGATATGAAGGAGAGGAGATATGAGGGACTCTGCACTGGTGCCCCTGTGGAGGTATTGGCCTTGTGGGGAGGGGAGAGGTCCTTCCTTCATGGTGAACATGTCAGTGAGTGAAGAAAGTGTGCTGACGCTGCTGACGTCACGGCTGTAAGGGAACATCCGCCTGAAATAGACAGTAGGAACCTCAGCAAGGGCTGGGGTTGTGGAGTACGGGTGGGAAGGGTAAAGTAGCTGCTGTGGAAAATGAGGAAAAATTGTGAATTATTGGGAGCCCAAATCCGCATAGTATGGCATATGTTTGTGGCGTTTTAAAGCAAACCTCACTCAGATAGAAAAGATAAAACTGCAGTTTTTCTGAGCTGGGATGACCAAGAAATAAAACAGAGACTTTGAGGTTATTGGTTACATGTGATGGCCAGCCAGATAGGAAGCTTCGTTGGAACCGAGAAGGCCAGTGTAAGAGAAGACAGCAGCTGTGATGAGGCAGGAGAAGCAGTGTGGGGGTATTCCTGGGACGGGTGGGGTAAGACAGCTGGAAGGATGAGAGGGTGTGAACACTGGGGAATGCCTGAGGTTGGGTTTCAGAGGTGACACAGTTCTGGGTGACTAACAAGGGTTGGAGTTAATGAAAAGAGGCAAGAGGAGTCGAAGAGGTCGTCACCAGAGTCAAGGGTGTTAAGGACTTGGGGCTCCAGGATTATCCTCTCTATGTGCAGTGAAGGCAGAGTCTGAGGCAGGAAGGCATGACCGAGCCAGGTGCCTGAGACAGTAAGAGAAGAGTCACCTGGCTCTTCATTATTTTTCACTCAGCAGCCTCTTTGGTGACAGTCTTTATCCTGTGACCTTTTTGGCTTTATTCCCTGCGCCAGTTACCACATTGGCACAGCACCTGCCACAGGCTACTCAAGGAGGTGACAAACTAATACCGGTTTGTCCTGCAAAGAAATTCTTACATCATTAGAACGTGGGCTCTGTGAAAGCAGGCCTCTTGGTGTATGTATGTATGTATATATTTATTTATACATACATACTGTCGCATCTAAACACCTGGAATGGTACCTTGCTGTTCGTTATTTACTGAATGATTGAATGCTTTCAAGCTTACTACTGGTATGCCCTTTTCAGCCTACTGTTGCATCCCCCAGAGACACTATTCCAAGTCCTATGTCCCTCCTTTGGCTTGTCATCTCTCCTCTCACTGTACTGGGTCAGAGCCACTTGTTGGACCTTGCTCTTCGTCTTCTCCATTTACAGAATTGCTCAGGCCTCACCCACTTCCTTACCTTTTTACTTGGAAGAGGACACGTCCTTACGCCTCTTGAAGGCTAATACAGTCCCTTTATTATTAGAAGTATTAGAGACTCTACTGGTCTCTTTATCTCACTTTATCCTTTTCATTCTGGGACTTGTCATCCTTCTCTTTTATACAGCAGTTACTCTTTCCAGTCTGTGTAGAGCTGATCCACAATACAAGAACAAAAAGCCATTTATTCTATCTTACACCTTAAACTGTCCTGTCTTTCCTTCTTTTTTTTTTTTTTAAGGTTAAAAATTTCTCAACATGTTCCCTTCTATTTACCTACCGACAGTTCCTACTCACAGTTTGACCCCTTGAGTTTGGAGCTGTACTCACAAATTCCTGAGCTCTTTAGACTATTTCTCCTGTATTCCTAGGGCTTTTGTGTAGTCCTCATTCCTCGTTTACTAATCCAGCAACTATTAGAGCACCTCTTACTGTCAGGTAGATTTCAAAGTGCTAGAGATACTGCACTGAATAGACCAAAATCCCTGCACTTGTGGCTTTTACTTTCTAGAGGAAGAAACAGATATTAAATAATGTGTGTATGTGTGCATGTGTTTTATACTACCAAGTACAAAGGAGAAAAAAATAAGTCAGAGAGAGGATATTGGCACTTTCACAGTGGAGGAATTGACAGTTTTAGAGTGACTGGGGAAGCCTTCAATGAAGAGATGACTTGCAAGTAAAGGTCTGATGGAGGTGAGGGGGAGTGAGTTCTGGAGCTCTGTGGCAGAAGAAAATTCTAAACAGAGAGAAAAGTAGATGCACAATTCCCAAGGTGCCTGATGTTTTTGAAAAACAGTGGGGGAGGATAGTCCTCTTTCTAGACCTTACAATGGCGTTTGGCATTTGCTCCCCATTTGCTTTTGGAAATACTCTTTGTTCTTTGCCTTTGGAAACCAGTATTCTGGAGGGATGACCTGGTCTGGTTTTTGTGTTCTCCGTCTCTCACAGATTTCTTCATGTCTTTTTAATCTTTTTTTTTCCCCCTAGGGCTCTTTTGTTGGTCCTGCATACACTGTGTCTGACCAGATTGCATCTTTAAACTGTGCTTCTGCCTTCCAGACATCTCTTTTTGTATATCAGCAGGGGACCAAAAATTTAACATGTTTGACATCTGAGTAATTTGTTGCCTTACCTCCTCCCCTCCCCACAGAGGCCCTGATCTCACCTCTCCTATTTCCCATATCCATTTTTTACTTAAATAGTTGCCCAGCTTAGGAAACTTAGTTATCTATAACTTTATTATCCCCTCAGCCTCTGCTTCTGTGAAGTCATCTTACCCACCTCATTCTTTATTCTCTGTACCACAGTCCTCTTCAGCCACACCTCTGCCATGATGAACAGAGCTCATAATTCTGTGTCTTTGCATGTATTACACTGTGTGTCTAGGATGCTCTTCTCACCCTTCAGGAGCAAGCTCAAGTGTTAGCTCCTCTGTGCAGTGGATTCACTTCTAAGGCTCCACAGAGTGATACAGCCATGAGTATTTTCCTAGACTGTAAGCAAGCTCCTTGAAGCTGAAACTGTGTCTTACTAATCAGTGTCCTTGAAGCAGAAACTGTGTCTTACTAATCCGGTGTCCCTGAGTAGACACATAGCAAAGTGTAGATAGATGGATGGAATTGACCTGAGGGCATTACCTTATAGCAAATTGAGTGAGAAGGGAAAAAATTTCAAATTCCCCAGTTACATATGCCTTCATCAGTAGCCTTTGTTGTTATATGTAGAATACCAACATCTTTGAGAGCAACTGGAATTGGTGTTTTGTTTGCTTGAGTCCTGACTGCTTTCATTCTACTCGTTGGAACATTGGCAGGCAGTCCTGCTGGCAGGCAGCATTGGCCCTCGCTTGTGGCAGGCTGACTTTTATTGTTGTTTAGGCTGAGGGGAAAGAGCAGCTGTTTTAGATCAGACTTAAAATTTTAATTATATAAATACAGAATTTATTGTGTTTACTTCAACTAGCAGTGTTCTTTTCTGCTAGTTTTTGTTCTGGATTTAGATGCCTTTTTTTTTTTTTCTTGTTGAGGGTATTTCACTGATACAAATGTCTCACAAGATTATTAGGGAAAAATTAAGCAGTGATCTAAGGACAAAAGAATGCTCTTCAGTAAGCTAAAGATACAGAGATTCTAGAATAGCAAAGAAACGGAAGATTGAGGGGAAGGAAAAACAAGTGATTTTTAAAAAATCATATATATAATTCTAAAAAGGTTAAATGTAGGGGCACCTCGGTGGCTTAGTCGGTTAAGCCTCTAACTCTTGATTTCGGCTCTAGTCATGATCTCAGGGTTGTGAGACTGAGCCCTGCTTGTCCTTCTTCCTCTGCTCCTTCCCTGCTTGCTCACTCCACTTTCTCTCAAATAAATACATAAATAAAATCTTTTTATAAAATAAAAACATTAAGTGTGAAGGTTTTTACTTGTTGAGAAAATACCTTTTTTGTTTAGAAATCAGTTTATTGTATTTTGGAAGGAACTGTCAAGTAAAAAATAATTGATAGTTGAGGCAGTGAAATAGTATTTTGACAGAAATCATCTTGAGATTTTTATCAGTGTCAGAAAGTGTTATCTCTGTTAATTAAGTTGTTAATTTCCCTCACCTTTTTTAAACCATTGACCCAATTTTATGACTCTTGTGAATCTCTGAACCATTTTAAGAATATTTATGATATTCTAATGAATAGCCTGGAGTTTACTTCCTTTAGATAGCTATCCAGGAAGACTAGTTATTCTATTAGCAAAAAAAAAAAAAAAAAAATCACTGTTCTGTTCATGTTATAGTCTTAGTTCATTTTGACTCAGGAAGAAATATTGTGGCTGATAATTAAAACAAATTAAATGCATAGTCAAAGGACAACAAATGTGTATCTTCATACACATGAGCATTTTCAAAATGTCAACTAGCATTTCTGTTCCCAAAGTGAGCAGCCCTTTATGTGAAGAGAGGACACAGCTGATTTATCGCACATTCTCCCACAATGAGCGCAAGGTTGGAGGGATGAGGTGAGGATGAATGGGAGCAAGTTGCAGTTGAAACCAGTGAAAGATGAGACTTTGGCCTTGAAGGTTGGTGATGATCTAAATGTAGAGACTCACACGTTTTATGAAGCTCCTGACACATAGGAAAATGCTCTCTGTGTGTTTCCTCAAAAATGCCCTCTGCCTCCGAAGGTGGGAACAAGCTTAAAGTATTGTTTGCTTGAAATTAATTTCCCGGGCTAATAGGTTCTGCACCTGTTCTCAGGCTTTCCTACGCTTAATTGTATTAGTGGCTAGTGGAACATACTTCATTAAATGGTTTCGAATTTGGATCAAAATGTGGAACGAGGTAAACAACATTAAGAGTATGATGCTCCTGGCTGCTGGAGGGTCAGCCTCTTATAGAACGTCAGCGTGTGAACTGACAGCACCTGAGGTGGTTTTCCCTTGCTGTCCTGATTTTTCTGACTCACACTGGAGCTTTCCTTTTATAAGGACCAGTGAGCATGACCTCTGACAGACACTGTGCAGCAGGCATTCCTTCTGCAAGTGGGTGAGCAGGTGTGTTGAGCAGGCAGGTTGGGTGGGAACACAGGCGTCAAGCTAACGAAGCATCAGGGAAGTGTGACAGGGAATGGCAGCAAGTGCTCGGATCCTGCAGCTCAGTCTTTTCCTCCCAGAGTACATGTGACTGAGTTTGCTTTACCAGTAATCTCATTATGAGCAGGTAAAACACGCCGGTGCAAGTGTTTTTAACATCTGCAGGAACTGCCAGGGCTGCTGGTGGTACTCTTCTCATTTTGTACCCTCACCTTCGTTCATCTTTAACTTCTTAGAAGCTGACACATCACTAAACAGAGCAGGGGAGGAGGAGGGAAGAGAGCTCGGGGAAGGAGTGGGTGTACAAGCGTCACATGGTCATGGGTTAGGTCTCCTTCCAAGGGCACTTCTAGGAATCCTCCTCTGAGCTACCTCCTGTGCTGTCACTGCCACCAAACCTGGACCGGTTACTCCTGTTCTGACTTTGCACAGGTGCCGTACTTCTCCCTATGTGATGTGTACTATGTGGCTTTAAGTTGTGCTGACTGTGTCCTTCACTGAACGTAAGCAGCCGAGGAGTCCGAAACCCTCAGTCTTAGTCACAGATGTATCCCTGACATCTGGTGCAAAGTGTGTCATAGAACAGGTTCTTAGTCTGTGTTATTTTTTTAAATGATAATGTTTGTTATTCTCTATTTTTATTTCAGATTCCCCAAACTGAGGACAAAAGGAACCATGCTGAGAAGCTGATCACTCTTCCCACGCAGGAAGATTTGAAAAAGCCAAATGACCTTTCCCGTTCCACCTCCGATAGCAAAATAGGAGAAAATGATAGACAGCCAAAAGAAAGCTTTTTTCAGTTTCTTGGTAACTTATTCAATATCTCAGGAAAATCATCTCTTAGTGATGCCAAGCAATCTTCTTTCAAAGATGACCAGGACAAAACCGAGAAAGATTCACAGAATCCCAGTGACCATCCTGAGGAAGGGGTCAGAAGGGAAAGGGAGATTCTCCATGGCTCCGTGGGAACCCAGGTGCTTGCAGCAGAAGAACCAGAGTCCAACTCAGCTGAACCCTCAGACGCCTTTTCTTTGGATACAACACAAGACAGTGAACAGGAAACCAGTGATTTACTAAAGTAAGTTTACAGTTTACTTAGCCAAAAGAGTGAGCTTTTGGATCTAGCTCTTAAGCCTTAGTTCTGCTCTTATTAATGAAGAGGATTAGAAAAAGCATTCTGTAATGAATGTCCTTGCTACTAGGTAAAAAAAAAAAATTATATGATTCAGTGGATCATATATATAATCTAGGGCCTTTTGAGATATTTTAATGGTCAGTACTGATACCTTTTAGGTGCCAACTTTGTTATAGTATAAGATTTATTTGTAATTTAAGACTTCCTTGAATGAGAGTGTTCTCTGTTGTCTGAGTTCTTCCTGTATTAGGGCAGGCGGTGAGTTCAGAACCTGCACTTGGGGAACAAAAATGGTTCTAAGGTTTGTATTCACATTCTATTAATATTTTTTCTTTGTGGAATGAAATTAAAGGGGTTAAGAAGTTAAATTGACTCTACTTGTAAAACTGGCCTTGTGATCCATTTCCACAGCTCTGAGAAACTGAAATCTTGCGCAGATATGAAAATTATTTCACCATCTCTTTTTTTTCTTTCCTTGACTAACAAACAGGCACCAACTTGCTTTTCTTTAACTCAAATGGGCTAGGACTTATTTTCTACCCAGAAAATGCATGTGACAATGTTTAATCCATTAGCCATTTTGTGTAACACAGAAGTATTCATTCATAACTAATAAGGATCTATTTTATTGATTTTAATTTAACTTCTACCTGTGAATTGTATTATTTGAAGAGGTCATGAATAATTATAGAGTCAGATGTAGATGATAGCATAGAGCTGTGTAGTTCTTTATAGTTTCAGAGTGTCTTCATGTGCATATTTGAGCTAATTCCTCCTCATAGCAAGCTCCAGAAGTAGATACAGACCCCACTTAGCAGTTGTCAGAAACTGAGACCCAGACAGATTTGAGTTTGCCCATCAAGACTGATGTGGTAGGGCTTGCCCTACCAGATGTCAGCATACTGATAAAGCTGCAAATTTGAAATAGTGTCATACTGATATAATATTTACTAAACACTTAAGTGGAAAGAATGGATTGTCCTGAGGTAGACCTTGGTATATATGTGATTTGAACCCTTGAATGTGATGGCATTTTTACATACTCCCCCCGCCCCCGTATTATAGAAAGGAGGACTTTAGGAAATTGGAGAAAAAAATAAAAGCTAGATCCTTAACTTGTTATATTAAAACCAAATAGAATAACAAATGTTTTTTTAAAAAAATACAAAACTAAAAGTAGCTAAATAGGAATTATTTTATGTTAGTGAGAAAGTGCTTTCTAAGCATGATAGCAATGGAAAGTGTTAGGAAAGAGATCAGTAGATTGGATTACTTCTAATTTTCAAACTCCCTATGTCAAAGTAAACAATGATACGTTATATGGGCAAGTGAGAAAGTTAGATACAAAAAATGTCAGAAAATGCTTTAACTGATATAAGCATTTTAGACACTTAATAAAAAAAGCAGCAACTAATATAAACTGCTAATACATAAGTGGAAAAAAGGCTTATTATAACTGGCAATCAAGGAAATTTGAACTAAAATGGAATAACCTTTCTCCAGTTAAATTGATAACAACAATAGTAGTAATGCTGTTCTGTATTACTCAGAGTAATAGAGCTGATGCCCCCTATACAATGCTAGGAGTGGAGGTCCTATCTTAGAGCAGTATGTATTCAAAAACCTTAAAAAGCTTGTAGGTTATGTCTAATGATATACAAAGGTGTTTACTGAAACATTGCTTACAGGAATGTATCATTAGAAACAAATGTCTGAATCAGAAAAATGGTTAGAGTACCTCTGCAATAGAGGATTGTTTAAAGTAGTGGTATTTACAATGTGGTGTTTGGATTAGCAGCATTAGCATCACCTGGGAATCATTAGAAATACAAATTATCTGATTCAGACCCACTGAATCAGAATCTCTGGGAACCGGGTGCAGCAATCTTCTAACAACCTCTCCAGATGTCTTTTTGTGCCAGAGTACTTAAAGTGGTGGGGATTTTGAGGCTGTTATATGGGAATTTGGTGGATTGGAAAGTTTATGTTTTTCTTTCTTTCTTTTTTTTTTTTTTAAATACCACTTTGGTTTTGATTAGTAGGTCAGGTTAATTTCTTTGGTCCTGGACAGAAGAAATGGAAGATGATACTGTGCCTCTTATTTCTTGTTGATAAAGCCCTCCTTATTAATAGAATAATTGCTTAGGGCATTATCAGAACCAGCTCCACAAAGCTTTTATCTGGACTAAGATACAGGCTTCCTCTGGCCCAGCTTCAGAGGTCCTACAAATTATCAGGTGTAGAATTGCAGTTAAGTAATTTCCTATTGACAAATGTCAGGTTGCTTAGGAATTATAATAAAAGTTGAATACCATTTTGGTTAATAGTTTATTTTGACAGTATGGTTAAGGACTACTTATAACCAATTTTAGATATTTAGTATAACTGAAGAAAATATTTACTAATAATTTTAAGACTGAATTATAAATATATTAACGTTGTTTTAGTTCTGACATGAATTTATTAAAAAGCAAGGATATATTTTTTATCAAGATCATGAGGATATTCCAAATAGGAAATGTTTAGACTTAAGAGTTGTTGGGCCACCTGAGTGGCTCAGTTGGTTGGGCATCTGCCTTCGACTCAGGTTGTGATCCTGAAGTCCTGGGATCTGCATCGAGCCTCACATCAGGCCCCCTGCTCAGTGGGAAGTTTGCTTCTCCTTCTGCTCCTCACCTTTCTCGTGCTTTCTCTCTCTCTCAAATAAATAAATCTTAAAAAAAATAAATTAAAAGCTGTTGATGCAAAATTAACCTTGTAGAACCTCTGAAGGCAAGAGAGTTTTATTCAAGCCCAAGTTAGAATAGCTGGCTGGAAAACATGCACTTCAAAGGGAAGAGTAGTACTCTGGGGGAATGAAGAGTTTTTATAGGATTATATACTTTTTAAACATCTAGTAAAGCTCCAAAAATTATAGATAAGGGCAGCCCGGGTGGCTCAGCGGTTTAGCACTGCCTTTGGCCCAGGGCTTGATCCTGGAGACCCGGGATCAAGTCCCACGTCAGGCTCCCTGTATAGAGCCTGCTTCTCTCTCTGTCCCCCTCTCTCTCTGCCCACCCCCCTGTCTCTAACAAATAAATTTAGAATAGAAAAAAAAAGATTATAGAAAAGCGTATAGGTGGCAATCACAAGTTTAAAGGTCAAGAATACAGAGAATAGGACATTGATCAATATTGTAAGCACATGATGGTTTTTCTGTTAGCCTACTCATTTATAAACAAGTGTATCAGACGTATGCTGAACGAGCCATAAATCCAGGCTTTTGGATTAAGTATTAAGAAAGAAAGCTGAATGGCCTCTCTTATACACTCAGGCCTTTAGATTTATTCTCTCATCAGAGTCCTATTTTCTGAAATTAAGAGATTTCAGTGTCACTTAAAAAACCAAATTTTAATATAAGGAAGAGTGAATTAACTGTGGCCCAATGTGTCATCTTCTATGTAAAAAAGTCCTCTTTTTTTTTCCGCTATAGGTCTTATTAAATCAGAGTGTTTTATTTTTTATTAGTTTTAAAGATTTATTTATTCATGAGAGAGGAGAGAGAGAAAGGCAGAGACCCAAGCATAGGGGAGAAGCAGGCTCCATGCAGGAGCCTGACGTGGGACTTGATCCCAGTCCTCCATGATCTAGGCCACTGGGCTGAAGGCGCACTAAACCGCAAGCCACCTGGGTTGCCTAATCAAGTTTTTTAAAAAGGATTAAATAATCATCTTACTTTACCCAGTTTATAAAATCTGCTGTACTAACATAGCTTCCATTACTATAATATCCAGACATACATCTGAAATCACTGTACGTTTTCAAAATTTAGACATAATGACCTATAATTAAGTGTTTTTTTTAAAAAACCTCCTCAAATGTCATTGTACATAATTTCATCTCCACTAATTAAAAAATAAACAGCTTTGTAATTGTTTTTTAATGCATATTCACTGTGTAAAACTCAATTTTAATATCTATAAAACCTTTAATTAAAGCCTTTTTTGGTAACAACTTTAGATTGTTTTTCCATACATCAACCTACACTTCATAGTAAATTATTAGTAAGCTACTTCATTTGTGGGTTGAAATCTTTTAAAAAGTTCTATGATTTTTTTATGTTTTCAACAGATTCATATCTATCAGGAAAATGTTTTGTCAAAGCTTTATTGTGATTTAAAAAAAATTGCTGGGGGCACCTGGGTGGCTCAGTCTGTTAAGTGTCCGACTCTTGGTTTCAGCTCAGGTGAGATCAAGCCTCCATCGCTTGCTCTGTGCTGGGCACTGAGGTCTGCCTAAAATTCTCTCTTTTCCTCTCCCTCTCCCCCTGAGAAAATAAATTAATAAAATAAAAATTTAAAAATTGCTGGATTTGTACTTTACATGAAAAGTTAAAAGCTTTCCCTATTGTGAGAGGATTATGTAATTTGAAAGGAAATATATCTTAATGCTGAAAAGGTAGCTTAATCCTACTTTCCTAAAAATGAGGTAGATATTTTGCTCTAAGGCTGTATTTCTAGGCTGTTATTTAGATTTTTCTTTGAAGAATGACATGTCTTTGGTTGACCTTTGAAATATCAGTATACCAAATATATACAGAAAAAAGTACAGCCATGTGTAGTATCTGAAGGCTTAATCTTCACATGATAGGTAGGCTGGGCTAAAATGCATAAAACCTTTTCAGATATCCAATATGTACATATATCTACTTAAATATTTGAAATGTATAGGTATATTACTTTATTCTCCCCCTCCCTATTTTTTTGTCTGGGTACAATGTTCTTTATTAATGCATTATGACAAAGTAGGGCTTGCTAAACCCCTCCTGTTCTTTTGGAGGCCTGGAATGGAAACATCAATATCTAGGTTGGAACAATCTCTGTATGTTGGGAATAAAGTGGGGCAAGGACTCCCCATTAGGTGATGGCTTCTCTTCCTCTTGTGCTTTTACTAGAGCTGATAGTCCAGAGGGCTGTTACTCATAGGCTATGTGGACAATAAGGTCCACCACTCGGTTTCTGTAGCTAAATTCATTGTTATAACCAGGAAATGAGCTTGACAAAATGGTATTTGAAGTCAATCCCAGGATCAAAGATGAAAGAGTGGGGGGTTATTATTAAAGTTTCAGGAGACAACCCTCTACTGCCTGCTTCACTACCTTCTTGATGTCCTCGTATCTGGCAGCTTTCACCAGGTATCAGGTCAGATCAACAACTGACATGTTGAGGGTGAGGACATGGAATGATATGCTGGTGAGCTTCCCATTAGTCTCAGAAATGACCTTACCCACAACCTTGGCAACACTGGTAGAGGCAGAGATGATGTTCTAGGCTGCCCTTTGGCCAAAACACCACAGCTTCACAGAAGGGCCATCGCGGTCTTCTGGGTGGGATTGATGGTATGGACTGTGATCATGAGTCCCTCCACAATGCCAAAGTTGTCATGGAGAACAATGGCCAGAGAAGCGGCTAGTGGTATAGGAAGTGTTGCTGACTGTCTTGGGGGGGGGGGAGTTATACTTCTCAGAGTTCACACTCATCACAAACGTGGCATGAGCAGAAGGCACAGAGATGATGACCCTCTTGGCTCTACCCTTCAAGAGCATTTCAGCCTTCTCCATGGTAGTGAAGATGCTAGTGGACTCCACAACATATTCAGCACCAGCATCACTCCATTTGATATTGGCAGGATCTTGCTCCTGAGAGATGGATTGATGACAGGTTTCCCATTCTCAGCTTCAACTGTGCCATGGAGTTTGACATGGGTGGAATCATACTGGAATATGTAGACCATACAGTTGAGGTCAGTGAAGGGGTCATTGGTGGCAATGATGTCCACTTTGCCAGAGTTAAATGCAGCCCTGGAGATCAGACACCAGTCCATTTGAGACATGACCTTTATCATCGTGTCTCAGAGATGGAGCTAGACTGCACAAGAAGATGAGCTGTCTATCAAAGGTGAAGGAGTAGAGAGCCAGTTTCACTTTGTTCTTACTGTTAGAATCACATACCTTTGGTTATATAGATTATATAGGGTGAACTGTAGATCCCATATACAATTTACATAATGTGTGAAATTAATACTCCCTTTTCTCTATGCAGCTTATGAAAAATCTTTTTAATTTTCCATCTTCAGTTTATTTTTAAAGTTACATGTTTTTGACATTTCTACTTTATTTACTAGGGAAAAATTAGCAATTAAAGGATAGTTTTATATTCTTAATACTACTCCATTATGGAGACTCAACTGCGTCCTGGGACAGAATGATGTAGAAAATAGATGACATTGGCATGACTAATCTTTTAAAAAGAGGGACTGTAGCTCATCAGGACCTAACAGAAATAATTATAGTACATGAAGCTAAGCTTGAAACTTTGATGTTCTTTACTTTAAACATGATAATATAGCTGTTCAGTACAAACAATGCATATTTTAGTTACAAGTATATAACATTTCCATCCAGGTGCTGCAGGAGATTATTTAGAAATCTAAACTAGTTTGCATAAATCAGTTTAATCATTTTAGTTGAAAGTACCCAGAAAGCGCAAAAAAAAAAAATTATTCCCCTCACCCCCAAAAGGACTCTAAAACTACTAAAAGGCATTATTAGAGGGAGTTGAAATTTAATGGGTTTTTCTGTATGATTTATTTTATTAGAAGACCTTTTAGATCAAAAGGTGCATTGGACTGATGCAGGATAAAATGTCTTGAGGTCTCTTTAGGATGGAGTCTGTAGTAAGAGAACTGGATTTACTATACTTGAATAAAATTCTGATTCGTATCTCATTTCCTATATCTGTGGACATAATGTGTATTTCTTTGTGTAGCCATTTCTTCAGAATTATTTTATCGATCTTTTGAGGGAAAAATATTACAGCCTGTTGAAAGTTGGTTTTAAGTATAAAACATTAAAGCTTTAAAAGACAAACCAACCAAACAGTAAAATTTCTAGTCATTTATTCAGACTTCTGGATCTTCATATGTTGCTCTGAAGGCACTTCTGTTTTCTGAATAAATAACATATTTTGATATCAGGTTTCACCAATAACATTAGTTTACCTATATGCATTTTTCTCTCTGTGCATGATTTCATAGACATTTACCTTTCACTTTGGAGTTTGTTTCATAATAGTCCTTGATCTAGCCTGACACTCATGCTGGAGCCAAAAACCACTTTTGTAAGGCCTTTCTCTGTACTTCTTCAGGTGTTTTATAATGGACAGTAAAAACATACATGTAACCAATACAAGGCTTTACAGTTGTGGGGTGATAAGAGTTGAGAAGTCAGCAGTTACATAGATTATTTCAGCTAAAGTACACGAAATATGTAAAGGACATAGTTGATGAAAATATGACATTGTCTCAAAGGAGATTTACTTTCTCTTTTATCATATAGACAAGTCTAGTGTTCTTAATGTTGCTACTTTAACCTTGGGAAGAAAATGTATTATTTTAGATACTGGGATACCAGTAACTGGATTTCTTAATTATTCATGTGGACTCTATAATGTTTTGTTAATTATATGTTTAACCTGAAGAAATTAGAACATCAAATTTTTCTCCATCTTTAGCTTCAAGACCCTAAAATGAAACTAGTTTAGAATTTAAAATATTTTTCTATTGTCTGTGAGAAAGGCAGTCTGGAATAAATTACACACTAAGCATTTACTATCATTGCTTTATTTATTCATTAATTCACAAAAAGTTGCTAAACATGTACCATTTGCCATATTTTGTGGGGAGCATTTAAAAATGATTAAGAAACTCTGCCTTCCTTCAAATAGCCACCAGGTGAGCAGGGAAGATAAGTGCCTAGATCTTTATAATTTAATATGGCAAATGCTGTGCTCAGGGTTCTTTGTACCCCACAGATCAGAGGCTAATTGCCCTGTTAGCAGGAAAGGGGCCTTGGGATAGGTTTGCTCTAGAGATAGCTTGTGAACTGAGTCTTAGAAAGTGCTGGAGTTTATCTCTGGGGCCGGAATTGAAGGGGGAGAGAATGGTACGTGTAAAGGGCTAGTAGGCAGCATCAGATAGCATGAGAACTCCCAGAGATAGATTCTTCAAAGGAATTTGGATGTGGAGACCTGAGGAACTTTGTGCTGGGGCACAGAAGAAGTAGAGAACTTTTTCTAGAAGTCCCTTTTGATTCCTATACTTACCCAAGCAGTGTAATACTTAACTACACTAATTGAATAGTTAAGACCTTAACATGAGAGATTTTTAAGGCAATTCTGTCATTGAATTAACTAATATGCAGTGAGTGCTTGATGTGGGCTTGACATCTTACTGGTTTTAAAAGTTCTCCCCCTTTGTGCTCAAAGGGGCTGCTTAAATTCACGTCTAAGACTAAAGGAAAAGAAACTTACTATGATGCTCTGATATGTTGGAAAAATCAATGATGTATCCATGGACTTGCCAGTATGAGCCATAAAGGCAGTATGGTTCCTTCCAGCCAGTACTCCTTTGAGATTATAACTCAAACTCAAGCCTTGGACTTGACAGCCCACATTCTCTCCGTTAACCACAGTGAGAGAGATGTACATAATCAGGTAAGAGGGCAAGCAAGGTTCTGAGGAGCTCAAACGTTCATGCCGCCTTGACATTCACCTGCTACTTGTCAACTCTTTATTTTTTAAAATAAAGACAAGTTCAACTAAAACATTTTAGGATTTCCTTATTCAATTAATATATAGTAAAAGTGAGAGTAATTTGAAAGATATACTTTATCACAATCTAGGATTGCTACTGTTAGTAACTATATTTCATGATACTACTGTACTGTTTCTTTTTACAGACAACTAGATGGTAAACCAGAGAAGCCTTCAGTAACATACGCAACATATCGAGGCCCCAGACAAATTAGGAAATATTTGAAGCACCAGACTGCATTGGAAACTGTGAATCCCTCGGACAGAGAAAATGAAAGTTCTGACTCTAGTATCCATGTTGGCTCTGGAAGCGAGACAGAGGCTAGGATGATATCGTCATTGCCATCAGCTAGCACAGATATATCTATGAAAGGGCATGTGCTCAAAGACCTATTAGAAGCCACTGACTGTAGCAAAATAAAACTTAACACAGAAAGCCATCTGACCAACAACCCAGAATTGCCCAATACTGCTTCTTCTAAGGAAGTTTTAAATAAAAATGATCCTGGGGGACCTGTGAGAAGTAGGTCATCCCCTTCTTCTGTGACTAACTCCAGCTCCGCTGTTAGGGAATCTGACTCACAGCATCATTTAAGTTGTGCACCAGTTTCTCAGGCTGACAGAAATTTGGTATGTTTAGCATCGTTTACAGGAAGTAACAGTGGCAAAGTTCTTTGCAGTCTGGATTTTCAAGGGATAACTACATCAGAAACTACAATAAAGGAAGTCAGCTCAGTGATGAGTGATGAGACCTTGGTGCAGAGTGAAGAACATGTTGAGCCTATGAGCCCTGCTGTTTCTGACTTCTCTTGTAATAAATCTAATGGGAGCAATACAACCACATGGGGAAGTACAGATTTGCCGAGTCCAAATGAATCAATTAGGCTTGAAGATCCGCAGTTGCCAGAGAGTAAATGTTCTGACAAGCAAACCGCAGATAACTCAGCAAAGCACGCTGCCAATCACACCAGCATCCCTGCTCTTCAGAGACATGCTGTGACAGACACAGAACCTGTAAATGAAGGATGTAGATTGTTTTCCCAAGACTCACAGAAAAATTTGGCTGCTAGAAAAATCAAACAAGAAACAGAAAGCACCTTGGTTGGTGAACCCACAACTTCAAGCCTCATAAAAGCTCCGGAAGATAGAATTGAGCCATTACCCAAAGATACTGACCAGTTGTTTGTAACAGAAGCCAAAAAGCCTGATTTTAGGCCACGTGGCAAAATGCCTCCCGTGGTTAGAATAAATCAAAACAACTCTGTCTCTGTAAAACACATCAGTGAATCCACCATTGTAGCATGCTTAGAAAATAAAATAGCACCTGAACTGAATTTTGAACCTAACAAAAATCATATTTCAGAATCTCTTGACTCTGAGAGTCTTCAGCAAGCCAAAGCATCACCTGATGTCAGAACATCTCTTACCCCTGACTGTAAAAAATCAGATTTCAGTATTTCATCTCCTACCTTTGTTTCCAGAGTTGGTATGCCAAACAAGTTAGATATTCCTGTTTTAAAGGATGCATGTTCCTCTGTGCCCACTGAACCTGGAGATGTCAACATTGTTGGTATTTCCAGTCAGCCTAGTAAGTGTCAAGAAGAAAATGTGGCAAATCACATTGAGGCAACAGATTGGAAGAATCCTCCTGCTTGCCTTCATCTTGAGCACGCATCTGCAATTCTTGAGTCCAAGGAGCTTCTTCCTGAAGGCAAAAAAAGCCAGGTTCCACTAGACCTTAAAGCCAGAGACATTTGTGTAACTGGAATGGATTTGAGATTGGAGTCTGAAAGGCTGTCTGAGGACTACAGTTCCATTTCATCTCAAGACCCTACTAAAGCAGAACGCATGCTTTCAAGCACTAGAGCAAGTAAGAGCACTATAGAGAAGTCAGATTCTCTTTCTTTGAAAACCATACCTGGCACTGCCAAATTTTTATCAAAAGTGAAAGGTGATGGTCAGAACAGTGTTCCTGCTGAGTTGCATTCTGGAGGAAGAAAAACTATATCCCTTTCCAAGATAGCTGTTTCCCAAACAGAGCCCAGAGACATTTCTCAGAATAAAATTTATTGTCCATTTGAAGTTACAGATGTGCCAGGAAATCTTATTTTATCAGAATTAACTTCCCAAGAAATTGAACAGGACAAAAGTTTTCCGTCGTTAGATCATAAGATAAGAGAGAAATACTCAACTTCTGGCCTTAAAGAGAATTGTCAAACTGAAGGTTCTCCTCCTGCCTCCAAATATCAAAGTATTCAGAAAACAGAGGCAGAAGCCTTAGTTTATCTTCCTGCCTTTCCCAAAGGTAATATATCTGAGACTTTACCTTCTGTACATAATGAAAAAGTCACTGGGCAAATGGCACAGAATTGTGAAGCCAATGCCTGTGTAATTCATCAACCCTCAGATATTTGTGGGACTAGAAAGATTTCTGGTTTCTCAGAAATGGCAAAACTCAGCTTAACTAGTGCTCCCGCACAATTCCAAGAAACTGACAGCACAAAAGTAAATTCACCTTTTCTGGATTCTGATAAGAAAAGTTTAGAAAACAGTGCTTTTGCATCTGAGGATTCACAATTTCACAATGTTCCTATGCTGAAATCAGAAAAGAAAGCCTTATCTCATAGAAAGAAAGAGAATGCTCCTTTCCTAAGTGGGGGTATTGACAGCATGTCTTCTTCCAGTAACTCTGAAAAAGCTAACGTGGTTTTAAATTCGCAAAATCCCCAAAATAATTTGAATTCTGTAAAAGTTACCAGAGATGCCACACGTGAAGGTGCCTCTTTAACTAACTTGCTGTACCCTAAGTGCTCTTATTTGGAATTGGAAACATCTATCCCAACAGGGTCAGAAGTGACCCCATTTCAGGAACATTTTGGGAATCCTACTGGGATGGTATCTCTTGGTTTCCCAACTGCTGCCCAGTGTTATAATCCCATGGAAGCAGAGACTGGAGCAGTTGCTGGGGCTCCGACGTCAGTTAACAGCTCAAGCCAGCAGTGTTCTGAAGCATCTGCTGAGCACATAGAAGCAAGGAGGAGAGCACATGACCAACTTTTGGACCTCAAAAGTGCTTTACTGAAAAAAGCTGATACATTGACTAGTGAAATTTTTAACTCTGTCAGGGAAGAATTAAAATCCAAAAACATAGTTGCTCCCTGCCAGGAGCATATAGCCATAGATGACATAATGAATCCAGGTACTCTGAAGGAAGACGTCCCTGAGAAAAACCCACCAGAAGTGACACTGACAGGGATCCAACTGACAGAGCATTTCGAAGAGCAGGGCATGGAAAACAGGTCAGCTGTCCGAGGGGAAGAAAAGGTCTGTGTGTCACCTACAGCTGGTGAGAAGAGCCTCCTTTCTGATTCTGATAGAATGAGTTTATCTTGTTTGTTAGAAGATCAAGCTAGGGAGTTAGTCAATGAGGTCATTTATTCAGCCCAAGAAAATTTGATGAATGATGCTTTTGAAGATACTGAGGATACCTGGGATTCTGAACTTCAGGCTAATACTTCAGAAATTCTGACCAGTGATAGTGTTAGGCCACATGATACATTGAGGGAGTTCTTGGTGTCTGAACAGGCAGTAAATCAAAGCACATGTGAAATAAGTGAAAATAAAGTAGTAGGTAGATTCTTCTCTGTAAGTAACTTAGTTAATGACACAGAGTCGATTAAAGGAAGAGAAATTGTTCTCTACCAGAAATCCCCATTTTCTGGAAATGGAGCTGGACAGTCTGATAGTATAAGTCTGCAGGAATCAGATGCTGTTTTATTAGCCAAAGACACACATAAAGGGTTAGATAATAAGGTAGAAACACATTTATTTCTAAAAGAGGACTCCAAAGAGAAAGTGGAAATAGAGTATGTGGATAATCACAAAACTGGGTCAGAGGACATAAGAACCCTTATATTAAATTTCAAGTGGCCTCCATTTTTAAGTGATGACATCCATGTACCTGGGACATCCAAAAGCAGTTTTTCTGATAGTCTTGTGCATATATCTGAAAAAAGCTTGCCAGGACAGAGTAATAAAAGCACACTCCTTACAACATCAGAAGTAGGAAACATACACCAAAAAGATACTGAAGTAAATGTGGGGAAAATGGAGCTTAGGCCTTCCCTGTTAGAACTGGGAAAAACAAACAAAAAGGATGCTGAATTGAATATTATGAAATATGAGGCAGTCCCTCCTAGGTCAGAAATGGGAAGAGCACATCAAAAGGAGGCCGAATTGAATATCCCAAAAACTGAGCCAACAGCTGACATTCTTAAAGTGGGAGAAGTATACCAAGTAGATGCTGAGAGGTGTATTGAAAAAACAGAGAGACTACCTGCCATCTTAGAAATGAAAAAAGCTTATAAAATGAGGGATACTGAAGGAGAGCTTGGCAAAACCGATATGTTGCCGGTTATTTCAGAAGTGAAAAATTTCTACCAAAGAGATGCTGAGGTAATTACTGGGAAGACCGAAATGATACCTCCCACATTAGAAATGGAAAATATTTACCAAAAGCATGCTGAAGGTGATGTCGGCAGGACTGGGATGACAGCGGTCATGTCAGAAATGGAAGATATCTACCAGAAAGACTGTGAGGGGATTACTGAAAAGACTGAAGTGATACCTACCACATTAGAAATGGAAGATATTTACCCAGAGGATGCTGAAGGAGATCTTGAGGAGACTGAGGTGATACCTGTTGAATCAGAAATGGAAGATACTTACATAAGGGATGCTGAAGGGGACCTGGACCAAACCGAGGTTATGCCCATTATGTTAGAAGTGGTAAATATCTATGAAGAAGATGTTGAAGACATCACTGGGAAGACTGTAAGACCTGTGTTGGAAATACCGTACCCAGAGGATGCCGGAGAGGGTACTAGGAAAACTGAAATGGTAGAAGTGGAAGAAGCATGCAAGGTGGCAGTCCCTGGCTCCTCAGAAATGGGAAAATCACGTAAGAGAGAGGCTAAAGAGATGATCGGAATGATTGTGTCTGTGCCCTCCCCAAGAGAAGTAGAAAGAAGATCTCCAGAAGACTCTGATGAGGCTATCAGGAAACACAGAGTGTCATCCACAGTGGTAAGCATTCAGAAAACATGTGGAGCAGATCTGGAATTGCCTGTTACACAAGCAGAAGCCATGCCTCCCATATATAAGGCTGAAAAAAACCCCCAAGAGCCTGGTGGAGAGGATGTTGGAGAAATGGAGAAAGATCCCCCTGAAGGAAAGGAAGGCTTGATAACGTGTGACAACAGACTTGCCTCCTATTTCAGGGGATATGAATCACCGACCTTGAGTAAGGACTATGAAGGCTACCCAGCTTTAGCAATGCTGGATGTCCAACCTGGGGGTACCATAGGGGGGAAGCCACCCAGGAGAACGTCTGTTACTGCAGTGGCTAACCAAATACAAGATGATAATTACAGCGATGAAAAAGAAGACTCTAGCTTAGCCTTCGTTTCTCAGGATGAACAAGAAAATTCTTCCTTTACTATACTATATGAAGAACCCCTTCAAGATGAGGACAGATACACTACCGTGGACGTAAGGAGAACACACTCTCTCTTGTTTCCGGACACCTCTGCTGACAGCATGCCTGTTCTTGCATGCGAGAGGTCTGAGAGCAGAACTGACCTTGTCCATCACTTTGAAAAGGATGCCAAATTAGCTGAGACATTTGATAGCGATAGTTCAGAATCATTCCTATCAGTGGAGGCCAAAAGGTACAAAATTTATCCCTTAGCTTTGTCTCCCATTTATGAGGATGACAGCTCTCAGGAAGACATTCTGTCCAGTGAGGTCTCGCCTGGTCACCATGGCTCCACAAAGTCAAGAGAGAGTGCAAGCCAGCCCTCTTCCGTGTTATCCCTTCTCCAGTCAGTATCAGAGCGTTTAAGGATGAATTTTGATGAAGACAGACAGGGGGGAGAGGAAGAGGAGGAGGAAGACGAGGAGGAGGAGGAAGAGGAACCGTTACATAAAGGAAGCCTGAGGGCTAGGAGGAGGGAAACCTTCAAGCGGCCAGACTCTTCCATCACATTTTACCCTGATGATGACCAGGAAAGGACTGGAATGTCTAAGAATTCGTCTGTAATGTCAAGTGAACCTACTACCTCCAATCTGCAAGTTGGTCTGTGGCCAGAAAAGGCTTCATTTCTACAGAAATCTGACCTTACTTCTAAACTGCATTCTTCTTTAAAAAGTGCTTATCATCAGTATTTGCAGGCTTCCAAAACCCATTCCTCAGAAAAAGGAGCCCGATTTGGTGGGATTTTTCAGGAACCGGTGTCAAAATATTTCCGTGCTCAGGACATCTCAGGCAGATTAAGCCCGTTCACAGAGGTAAGTTATTTTGATTACTGACTAGTGAGGTGCTGCTTTGGGTCATGAAATGATCTGAAAGCTGATTAAGAAAATAGTGTTTTGAGGTTATGTAAAGATTATTTTAAAAATATATCAGAAGTTACTTTATCCTTTAACTGAACTGTATTGTAACTCCTGTATTTTAACTAGACTTAAATTGAAAAAACAATTGCCTAGTCAGAATTTAAAAAGCCTAAGGGAGAAGCAGTTTGTTTCTAAGTTTTTAGCTGATACTTGGTTCTCAAGCTAAATTAAGTGACAGCATTCTGAATTTCTGCAGATACTGTCAGCGGGGAATTTATTTTCCATTGAGCCTATGTGTCTCAGTAAAATATTTCATAATATTTTAAACTATTCTAAGTGATCACCTGACAGTATCCTCTCACTATAGTTGTTCATATTGTTCATACAAAGCAGGGCAATGAACAGCCTAATTCAAGGAAAAAGCTGAAAACATTATAGCTGGAAAATGCCTTGAAATTCAGTGAGGTGTATTCTTTGCCTCATAAGTATTAAAATGTCTAACTTTATAGAATATTCATTTAACATGCAACTTTTCCTTTCTGGCATTCCCAAGATCATGAAATTTCCTCAAGGATTCCCAAGACCTGTATCTCCACCTTGAATACCCATAGTTATATACTTGAATTACCATCAAAGAAAGAGTGAGATTTGGAGAAATGTTTCTTTATGATTCCCCATCCCTTGCCAAGTCAAGTGGAACATGTTCACTGCAGTACAGCACCCCCGAGTCCTGTTTGCCCAGCCTTGTCTCCTCTTACTCTGGTCATATACCCTGTGTTTCCTACGACTACTACTTCCTCAATATGTTCTCACCATGAAAGTCTTTTTCCTCTATACCCTGACCCCAGCCTGCCACATTGTTTTACTTATTGAAATCCTGTTTTTCAAGATCGTTTCCATATCATTTGCTCGGACAAGCCTTTGGGCACCTCCCTGTGCCATCATCACCTGACCTCTATGATGGTGTCATTTCCCTTGGTGGCCATAACTTGGCATTTTCTTTGTGTTTTACCTGTAGTTTAACTTAGTCCTTCACTTAGAAGAGTCATGTGAGTGTGATCTCTCGTTTCCCCCTTCGTAGCTATAAGCTTCTTTGGAGGGCACAAACAATACATTATTTCCCTTTATATTTGCCCTTATATCCCTTGTAGTACCTAGAAGTGCACTTTGCATATAATGGTCCCTGAGTAAATATGTGATAAATTAGATTTGTGACTGCTAAGGAAGTGAACTATTTATCTTTCTATTGATGTTTCTTAAGGCTTCCTTCTTACACTTTTATTATTTCAGAATATTAACAAACAGATTTTGAGGTGTAACCCAAGACCTGGGAAGGTAAGCCTACGTTTCTTTTGTTTGTTTGGTTTTATTTTTAAAGATTTTATTAGAGAGCGAGCGAGAGGGAAGTGCGGGGAAGGAGAGAGAGAACCAGCTGAGCAGGGAGCCTGATTCCCGGTTGTATCCCAGGACCCTGAGATTATGACCTGAGCTGAAGACAGATGCTTAGCTGACTAAGCCATCCAGGTGCCCCAGTAAGCATAAATTTCTTAGAGACTAAGATAAAATACGAAAGGTAAGGTAAGGCCATTTTAGGAACACCTGGCTGGCTCAGTTGGGAGGGCATAGAATTCTTGATATCAGGGTTGTGAGTTCAAGCCCCACATTGAGTGTAGAGCTTACTTTAAAAAAAAAAAAAAAGTAAGATTACTTTCATGTTTGGGGAGTTTAAAATTAATACTTCTCACTAACTTTAAAGGGATTATTTTACTCAAAGATTGAGCATCTAAAGTAATAATCACTTTTATACATTTAGGATATTTTATTTTTTGCATTCTAGGACATTTTGGAATTTTAAATGCATTCTTAAAATTAGTTATTGTGCCTACTTACTATATGTTGCAGATGGTTATCTATGATCTCCATGGAAGTAAATATAAGCAAGAGATCTACTGTAATATTCCTGATGCTACATCATGGTCCTTTCCGAATGGGGTACTGATAAAAGTTGTAAGGGGCTGGTAAGAGACCTCTTAAATTTTTGTAGCAATTCTCCCCACCACAACTAAATGTGTTGTCTTACTGTTTATGCTTTTTGTATTTTTTATTAAAGTCACATTCCTTTTCCCTTAGTTTTTGACAGAATATTTTGAAACATTATTAGTGTTTTATAATTTAATTGTTCCCTTTATGTCCTGTAACAGAAAATATAGGCTGTTTTTAGTGCTTAAGACCAGCCATAAGTAGCAGGGCCTAATATATGTATTATATATGATCTGTACAATTCTAAAACTACACTATTAGCAAGACAGATTTATCAAATTATGTTGAAGGCAGAAGTTGAATGAAGCATAGCTTTGAAAGTGAATTCAAACTTTGTAGGATGCTAAGGAATGTGAAGGCCACACATAAAGTCATTTGTATAGCTGACATGGTCAAGAAGTGAAAGATTCTTTGTATGATGTAAAAATGAGGGAAAACTTCATTATCAGCTGTTTCCCTCCTATGTGCTGCAGCCAGAATTTCTTTGTCCCGTGAGTGTCTTAGTTCCCCGCTGGTCAGTATTCATGATGTAAGTGCTATGGTGTGGTGTTGTCTTCATGTAACAAAAAGGGACGCATGTGCTCCCATTTTATTTAAAATTTGGAATTGTTAAGCTGCTGTTTTAATAGAAATGGATAACTTTGTTTATACTCCGTCTAGAAAGTACATGCATACATAAATATAGGCACAGGCATAGATTATGTCCAGGAATATTTCCAAGTTGTATGTACTTTTATTCTTATTATTCTTATGCTATTTGTCTAGACTTAAATTAGCATATATCAGTGTTTCAAAAATAGAATCATAGGCTAATGGTGTCAAATAGCTCAGGTTTTAAAAGGTAGGTGAGATGCTCTGTGGACTTACTAAGTATCATTTGTTTTATGCCTCATTTCTTAGAAAATTAATTATAACTGATAATGCTTTTATATTTGTTCAGCTGGATTTTGTATGAGAAGCCACATTTCCAAGGTCAGAAATGTGTGTTGGAAGAAGGGGAAAAGGTGTTAAATCGTGACTGGATCCTTCAGAACAAGAAGCATCCACAGAGAGACTTTGTATTGGGTTCTATCAAACGTGTCTTAAAGGTAACACAACCGGAGGGAGGTCTCCCGGTCTAATGGAACATGTCATGAAAAGTGCTGTGGTGATTTAGAGGAGAGGTGAATCAGTGATTAGGAGAAATATCAGATAAGGACAGAGTTTTCCCAGTGTATTCTTAAGAGTTCCTTCAGCACTAAAATAGTACATTATTTATTACAGTTATGCATATGACAGTCATGGATATATTTTTTTTCTTTAAGATATTTATTTACTTGAGAGAGAGAAAGAGTACATGTGTGAGAGAGAATGAGAGAGCAAGCACAAGCAGGGAGAGGGTGGAGGGAGAGACAAAAGCAGACTCCCCACTGAGCAGGGAGCCGAATGCTGGGCTCCATCCCAGGACCCTGGGATCATGACCGAAGCCAAAGACAGACACTTCACCGACTGAGTGCCCCTATATTTTTTCAAGTTATGGAGCTTTTGTTTATGTGCTTAAAAATATAAATTAAGATGGACCCTGTCATGATGATTTGGGTTGATTATTAAATTCTTATTAGTTGCAAATGGCATCCAGAAAAAGCCCTCATGAAAGGAGTATCTGCATGTAGTTTATTTGAATTAATACTTCCTGGAAAACTGCTAACAAGCCTGAGTCTTAACAAACATGTGTTCTGCTTTTAGACCTAATACTGTGATAGGCACGGGGAATGGAAATACAATCGAGATATGATCTCATACTTCAGATGGCTTAAAGTCTAGGGGGGAGAGACAGCTGAGTCACATAACCATGTGAAGTGAGAATGCTCTGTAGGGCTTGGGAGTGCACAAAGAAGGGGCACCTCACCTGGAGGAGGCAGCACCTGATTGGAATCTTGAGAGAATAAATGGGTTAGGTGGGTGGGAAATGTGAGGAAGTTCTTGGCAGAGCCACTTGCATCAGATGCAGAGGTGAATGTTGGTGGTACTATGAGAACATTGATGGCTACAGCACTGAGGGCAGTGTTTGTTTTCTATTTTTTTAAAGATTTTATTTATTCATGAGAGACAGAGAGAGAGAGAGAGAGGCGCAGGCAGGCAGAGACACAGGCAGAGGGAGAAGCAAGCTCCATGCAGGGAACCCGACATGGGACTCGATCCCAGGTCTCCAGGATCAGGCCCTGGACTGAAGGTGGCACTAGATTGCTGGGCCACCCGGGCTGCCCCAGCAGTGTTCGTTTTCATTGCAAAATTTAACTGCAAGCAGTTCAGCTCAGCAAGCAGCAGTTGAGTGCTCATTTAATTAGCTAGCTCACTAGTAATTGATTGAGATGAATAGTTGGTGGTGGAATCTTCTAAGATTTAAGTAAGTTGTGGTTTTGTGCTTTTCTTGTGAATGTCAGGCATCATGCCAAGCCCAGTGGGGAAAAAAGAGAAGTTGTTGAAAACATGAACCTTCTCACCACCCAAAAATCCAGCCATGATAAAATCAAGCAAAATACTCAATTTGTTGAATAGGGATATATAAATGGCTATTTGCACACCTGCCATTTGCTTAGACTATATTAAAAGAAAGAATAAGTGTTGCTTGCATTTTTTCCTTCTTCCAGTGTTTGTTCTTGGGGTCATTTTTTAAATTGCAGTGTAAGTGCCCTCATGTCTTGAACATGCTAGCAACTTTCAGTGAGGAAGGAAAAAACTATTGAGCATCGAATGGAAAAAGCATTAGCATTGTTCTAAATATTTTACAAAGTAAGAGTCAAGCATTGAACTGCTTCCTTTCTCCAACCTTGTTATAATTCTACCAATTGATAGCTTCATTTTCTTGGGGATTGTTACCATTCCAAATTCACCTAGAACTAACTTTATCTTGCTTCATCATCTTTTATTCTAATCTGAGTAGTCAAAACTTTAGCATTCTTTAAAGATAATACTTTCATGAAGTCTTCACTTTGCTGTGAATAGATGCAAAGGAGGTCATCAGTTAGCGGCAGTTGTACCTTCTGCTCAAGGGCCATCTTAGTTCCCAGAAATAATTGAGGGTGAAGTAGCATTGCAGTAATGGTTGAGTCAGGTGATTCTTTTCTCAAATACTAGAAATGACTATTGCAAATTACCGTTTACTGTGATTTAATGTATATATTTTTAAGGAATGACTTTTTTTTTTATGGTCAGATGTTACTTTGGTTTTGTCCTCACAAACTTGCCAAGAAGAAAAAGACCTTTTGTTAGATAAAGGCTAAAAGTATTTTATATGAGGTGGAGTCAATTAGATTTCTTGTTGTTTTTGTTAACTGTAATCCATTCTTGCCTGTTTCTCCCCTATAGTTTTTCCTCCACTCCTACAAATGCTTTAATAGTGTAAGCTTGTAAGTTTCATAAGAATATTTGTAAAGTATATTATGACTATAAAAGTTGGAGAAGAAGCCATACAACTTTTACTAAGAGTAAACTGTTCATTGTTGCCAGGTTATTATAAAGCACCCTTGTGTTGTTAGGGTTTACTGCCTTGGTCCTAGTGTTACTGCCTTGGTCCATCAAGAATTATGCAAGAGACATTATTCCTGTGAGAATAGCCACCATGAAGGAGATAAAACTTAACTAGTGAAATCTTTTTACAGTTACCTGAAGAAAAAAAAAAAACAAAACTGATCCTCTGCCTGAGGACATAAGCATTCTTATTTTTGTTTATTTTCCATTTTGTAGCCCTCATTATGCTTTTTCCATTATGCTGTTTCCTTCTGTTTGTGGCTGACTCGAATGCCTTTTAGCTTTTTCCCTTTTAAAGTACACCACCCATGCATTGTTTGTATAACACAATGCAGAGGAAACTTACTTGTGGGAGACACTTAGTTATGTATTCTGTTACTGTACCTTAGATCCCTGGGGGACCATTAATACGGCAGCATTTTAAATAATGTTACTAGAACTTTATTATTAATAGCAAACAAAAGCCTTCAAGACTGGCAGGTGACTGTTGTGGACATTCAGGCTATTTTTGAAATGAAATTTTAAGCAGAAATATTTTATACTTTAAAGGATATCTCAGGTTATGCCTCTTGACTGCATTGCATTTTAGAGCTGGCTTTCTGCAAATAAGATGTATTAACTTACTTGCACATATTAATAAGAGTGATTAAGAATGAAACAGCTCAGTTCAAGGAAGGTAAAAAATCAGAAAATTGCTGTTATAAATTACAAAAATGATTATAACAAAAAATACAATTGTTCAGCCTGATAAATGTCACGCTCTGATTGTTATTGCATTTACCTGTTTCACTAAAGCATGGTCACTTGAATTTCACAATGTCTTAGATGAGAATTATGCTGCTGAAAGTTGGAGCCTTATAATTAGACACTCATGATTACTGAGTTAGTGTGCTCAGACAGAAGTACGTCTGCAATTTCAGAGGAGGGAAAAATAATTGTAGCTTTGATTCCCTAAGAAAACGATGAGTTTTTTTTTGTGTGTGTGTGTTAGAAATTTGATTCTTTAAAGGTTTTCATAGATGAGAATACAGAAAATTGTCTCTTTAGTTGCAATGGGGGAAACATTTACAAAGCTTAGGCCATATAAAAAGGGAAGTGGGGAGAGAGAGCATGGATACCAGTATGACTGAAGAGTTACCTGGAGTTCCAGTTGGTCATGGGGTTGGTGCCATGTTGTAAAAAGGCAAATAAATGTAAATTTAGTGTGCTTGGGTTTTGAGCCAAGGAGCATCATGAGGAAAGCGGTGTTCTCTAACAATCCCAACTGTATAAAGTGTGGCTAGTACTTGACTACTGATAAGGCTTATAATTGAAGTCTTAGCCTTGATGAAAGGTCTTGACAGTGGGAATAGAAAAGAAAGATACGTAAATGAAATTTTAAAGGAAGGTGTGACGAGACCTGGTGGCATGGATATGTGATGGGAGGGAAGAGTCAAATTTCATAATGCCTTTCTTAAACCAACTTTTGTGCTAAAATAAATAGAATCCCACAAGTAGGAAAACAGATTTCCGTTACCCTCACCTCCTAATTCCTATTTCTTTTGTCAATGTAAATTAGATAACACACTGAGGGAGTAGTGTTATTTATTTTTTATATCCCCCATGAGATCAGCTTTTATAACTCCCTTCCTCCTCATGGCTTTGTTATGCTCCTGAGAAGGAAGGCTTAAAGACTTTTGGCACTCACATAGTTTGGTAACTGAACACTGATTGCTTAAAAGAACAAGGCTTTTAAAAACAAAAGCAGAAAAAAATTGAGTAATACTTCTTCAATCAACAGTATTTGTAATTTTCATGTTATCAATGTAACTTCTTAGAAGAAATTTGTTTTAAAAAAACTGGTAAAGTGAAACAGTATTGCCTTTATGTTGTCTTTGTGAAGAAATTCAACTGAACAATGAGAATAATTGTAATTGCATGTCCAGAGTATTGAGAATACTGAATTGTGTGTGTCTCCAGATGATATTAAAGCCATTTTTTTTTCCAGGATTGCAGCATTCCAGAGATAGAACTTTGCCCACGGTCTGACCCAACGTGTTGTCCTATCCATATACAGCGAGCAGTCCCCAATTTGGAAGAGCTGAATATCCCCAAATCTGTGTCCTTCACTGTGAAGTCAGGAGTGTACGTATCAGTTTCTCCTTATTACCAGGATCAATGGCCACCAAAGTTAACTTTTTACTTCAAATTTCAGTAGGTGACATACATGTATGTGAAGTTTTAGTTAATTTTATTTATGCTCCTGGATACTCAGGAAAAACAATGGCAGGAATTAAAACATATTCTCTTTTGCTTTGGATCCAATTAAGTGTTTGATGAAGGACTCAAAGCAGCAGATAGAGATTCTTAGACACAGTGCTTGATAGATGCATCCATCATGTCTTCATCTACCAGATTTTGGGACTGAGAAATAAAAACATGTCCCTGACCTAAAAATCTGGAGCTTGAACTATTTCAAGAGTGTGTCAGTGCCAGTAGTTGAGTGCTTCCGCATTACCGGACACATGGTACTTTTTTGTTTATTACTGCAATCTGCAAGGTGGGTGGAGTTAACTCGATTTATAAGTGAGGAAGATGATATGATTTGTCTCAGGCTACCAGTTTGTAAGCATTGGTCTGATACCAAGCCTTTCTGATTCCAAAGCTACCTTTTGGACTGTGGTGTGACTGAGTGGAGTGTTAATTTAGTTCCAGATTAGCTTGAATCACGACGTTCAACGTGGTTTCCTTTTCTGTCTTTCCCTCCTTTTTATCTGCTCTGATGATTGTTGGGGTATATATTTGGGGGTCACCATAGGGGATCTTTCTTCATCTCTCCCAACCGCAGATTAGAACTCTTGGGCAGACCTAGTAATTGACCCCATCCATGAGGTATGTCTGTAATTACCAAGTTTAGTTACAAGGTAGGTGGGTCTTTTGGGAATCTCATTTCAATTACTTTTCTTGAGGCAGCCAATTAAACTGATAACTGATTCTAAAAATGTGGGTCAAAGATGTAAAAATGCCTTGATGGGGGGGTGTAATATGCTTTGTAGAATCCCACCTCTGATTACCCCACTTTTTTTTTATTTTTAAGATTTTTATTTATTTATTCATGAGAGACACACACACAGAGAGAAAGAGGCACAGATACAGGCAGAGGGAGAAGCAGGCTCCATTCAGGGAACCCGACATGGGACTTGATCCCGGTACTCCAGGATCATGCCCTGGGTCAAAGGCAGGCGCTAAACTGCTGAGCCACCCAGGGATCCCTGATTGCCCCCCTTTTAAAATAAAAGAGTGTAGTGCAATTTTTTCTCTCTCCAATATTCTGTTTGAATCAAAGGTGTCACAGCTTCTAAATATTAGAAAAATCTAAGAAAAGTAATATGTAGTGCTTAGAAAACATTATAAGACTTATAAGATAGTGTTTGAATATGAGTACTGAATAGCACATGAATTCTTACTGTATAACTCTCTAGTGAAGTCATTTCAAATGTGTTTTACTGGTTGTAATTTTGCCACAAAGGTTTTCTGTTTTTTGTTTTGCTTGGGTTTTTTTGTTTGATAGCTTTTTTACTTTTAACTCTTACGGGACCAGATAAAGTATTCTAATTATTCTTTAACAAACCATTCATTTCTTATTTAGCTGGCTTGCCTACCCAGATATTAATTTTAAAGGGCAAGCTACAGTTTTAGAGGAAGACCATGGACTCTTTGAGATTTCTGCAACAGAAATGAAATCATTGCATCCACTTAAAATGGTAAGCAAATTTGAAATAAGCATTTTCCAAAATGCCCATGAATCTAAGATAACCATGGTGATTGCTTATGCATCTCTATCCTGAGAAATGAGTATCTATAGTAGTGGATCAACAACGTATACATTATTTTTCTGTGCTTATATATTATAGAGAATATCTGTGTGAAAATACTTTGTTTTTTAGAAGACAAATGTCTGAATATCCTTTTTTTAGTTTATTGCAATGCATGCAGTTTCCTTATAAATACAAGTACTGTGAAAATTTTGAATACAGTTCTGAATTTTGGTTTTTTTTTGGTGTTTATTAATATTTTTCTAATTATGCTTTTTCATCACACTAATGAATGATAAGCTTAGCATTAATAATAAATGGACAGTTCTGTCAGTGGCTGCTTTCTTAGAGATAATAAGTACATACAGTATTTTTGTTGCAGACATTTTTTTTTTTTTGAGGGCAAACTCTTCAAATGAATATTATCAGCTATGTGGTAAACCCTTTTTGGTTGTTCCGTGCCTTTAAAAAATAAAAACTGGGAAAAAACTAAGAAATCTTAAGAAATACCACAATGTGGAGTTGCATTAAAAACAGGAAATTCTGGAATTATTTTGCGTGAGGAAGGGGGTTTACCTTTTATGCTCTACAACCTTGAGGTCACAAAGATAGTTAAGTATGATAAACAGTGTTGATGGAAGTTGGAAAGGAAAGTAATCACGTTCAGAAAGCCTGAGCAGTTGTTAGGAGGAAACGTAGTGTCAGTGGTTTGGAAATCTACTCTGCCAAATGAGATTTTTTAAAGTCTAGCAACTCCACTCTATTTCTTGGGACACTGTGCAGTGGCATTAAATCTGTATTCAGTTATGTGTTCTTAAAGACTAAAAAGCTCAGATTCCTTGTACTGGTTTTAATCTGAAAGTATATTTTAAAGATTTTTTTCCCCCACATACATTGATGAGCAGTCTGACTTGGTTTTGAAGTGTTCTGTATTTAAATTTTAAAATTCACCACAACTTAAAGTTGGCTGGTATATAACCTTTACCAATCAGATTTTTTTGTATAACCTACATATATCACTTAATTACTTTCAAATATTCTAAATATTTCTGTATCTAATATTAAAATTTTTTATCTTAAGGGTGGACTAAAAGTGGAAATGCCTATGAACTTAAAGGTAAGTCTTAAAACAGACTTTTATAGCAGGCTAAAAAGTTTGAGTTTAATCCTCAAGTATCTTGAACTAGTAAATTAAAAAAGTAATTACCAGAATATGTGCTGATAATACTAACCTAGCTGGTGGATATTGGAGTGGAGGGAAGTGACTGCACAGAATGGCCATTGAGAACCTATGCTGCTGCGATGGAGAGTTGAGTCAGTATGCAAGGATAGTGGAGGTGCTGACAACCCAGTCTGACCCAATAAACACGTTCTACGGGATGGAAAGGGGATAGGTTTGATTTTTGATCTGGTGGGGAGGGGACAGTTGAGGTGGCAGCCTACCATTCAAGTGGAGATACCGAGTAGCTCATGTTAGAGACATGTCAGGAAGTGTAAGTATCTGAAGGAAACAGTAGAGGCAACGAGAACTGGAGTAGTGGTGGCACCAGGATTAAGCACATTTGGGGAAAGAAAAGGAAATGGAATTATAAAACGTGTGTGAAAAGAGATAGGAAGAAAACCAGTATGGTGATCAAAGATGTGAAGTGAACAGACCTCTGCTTAATTAGGTGATAGCACTTCCAGAGGCAGGCATGGAAAGAAGGATTCATCCATCCTTCTCCTGTCCTGCCAAACAAGACACAGGTACTCCAACCCTCCCATTAGGGGATTCCGAATTTATGGAGTTGACCATATAGGTGGAATCTTTTAAAACTTAGTATCTGAATGTATGTAATACATCTTGGCTCTTTGTTGGAATCCTACATACCCACATTAAAAAAAAACAAAACAAAACTTATACCTGTATTCCACTCACAGAGATACTGTTTGGGGTTGGAGTATGGTCAGAAGTCTTCAGAGCTCCCCAGGTGATTCTAATAACACACAGCCAAGGTTTTCAAACCTTGAAAGTTGCAGAATTAGTTCTGACACTTTCTGAGTGACTCCTGTCTCAGTTTCTTCAAGTGGGACAGGTTGGGTCTTCCTTGGACATTGGCAGTTTGACAGGCAGTAGAGGTATATGAAATAACTGTCATAAACAGTCACAATTTTCAAGTTTTTTAGATGTTAGTTGATGGCTTGCTCCTCATCAAAGAATTATTGCTTCTTAGTCTGATTGTGTTCAGCATAAGTAGAAAGTATTAAACACAAATAAAGCTTCATCACTTCAAATACAGCACCCTGTGAAAATGTGATATGTGGAAAGCAGAAGCAGTACTATGTATTTTTTTTTTCAGTTCATATAATGTTACCAATTTCTGGAAACAGGGGAGCTATAACTTGTTCAGTGTATTTTACTATGGGGCCTTATTTTGACAGTTGTACATTGAGTATGCCATCAGCCACAAATAGGCCCAGGTAATAGAGGGTGGATAGATGAGTGCCTTCTCACCATTATCACTCCCCATACCAAGGGTGTGCAGATCATACTTGGGAAGTAAAGAGCACCAAAGTGGCGGAAGAGAAATACTTGTAAGAATCCAAATTTGAAGTAAATGAAATGGCCAGAATGGGCATCCTACTGTACTTACCCCACCTCACTCATGTGAATCCAGTATCCAAAAAAAACACCATAATGTTTTCAATCATTTCTTCTTATTAGGAAGTTTTGTATTTAAATTCAGGAATATGCATATTTGTATCTTATCAGTGAATAGCAACTGCCATAGAAGCAGTTAGCAGTATAAGAAGCAGCTGTGTTTTCTCAAGCCAGTAGACAATTTATTATTATGCCCTAGAACCTCTAGAAAGTTATTTCTAATAGGGAAAATTCAGTAAATATAAGGCGGGTCTGTATTAACTTCCAAACAGAGGTAAACTTAGATAATTTAAGAGTTCTTTTTTTAAAAAAAATATATTTTATTTATTTATTCATGAGAGACAGAGACATAGGCAGAGAAGCAGGCTCCCTGTGGGTAGCCTGATGTGAGACTTGATCCCGGGACTCCTGGATTACACCCTGGGCTGAAGGCAGTTGCTTAACTGCTGAACCACCCAGGTGTCCCAAGAATTCTTTTAAGACAGTTTACCCTGTGAGATAGTCCTAGGATTTGGGTAACCAGAACAGTGTTACCATATTTGACTATATTATTATGAGAGAAACATGTTATTAAGATATTTTATCTTTATGATGATAACTCTATACATACTCTTTGTGAATACCAGTGTTCTATATTGTAAACAAATATTAATGAAAAAAATGGACTGTGCTCCCTATTCATGTTGGGGTCTTTAGTCTCACTTAACTAAATGAGTTTTGTATGTATTCTAAAATAGATGTTAAGTAATTTTCTGTCCTATCTTTCAGGTCATTATTTATGAAAAACCTCACTTTCATGGACAGGCCAAGGAATTTAGTGAACACATAGATTCTGTCCCTAAGTTTTTAAAAAATAATGGGGACTTTCATGGAATTGGATCAATTCGTGTCATCGGTGGAGTGTGAGTATTACATTTTCAATATTTGATTTAATACTCTATTTTTTGAAGATCAGCACAAAAAATATGCTAAGCCAAGCAAAAACAATGTGTCTTAATCTAAAAATAATACATCCCTCTGTAAGGTACTGTAAACTAAAAAGTATTAGTCACTACTGGCTTTTCTGTGAACTCTTGTTTGTATTAGAGATTTCGAGATAGATTAAATGTTGAAAATAGTTTCTAAAACTTACTTTGTGTTCTGAACACAACACAGAAGATAAAAATTGCAAAATAAAATTTTTGTTTATTTTATGAATTTTGAACATGGATGAGAACCCCATGTTCTGTTTATTTTTTTCTTTTCTATCCTGTGGATTTTAGTTGACTTTCTGTGCTGAGGATCTTGGCAGTGAATCCTTCATTAAAAAAGTAGTCTGGGTTGTGTTTCCCACATCAAGGATTTTTAACATTGGTTACCCTCTGGCCCTGTACAGTTTTTGAGGAAGCCCCCCCAAGAACCTCTAAGTATAAACCCACGTGTAACCAACCACTGCTGGGATCCTGGTGTCAGTTAGCAGTTCCTGGGGCAGGTACCCCGGAAAATCTGACTGCCCTGGGATGTGCCTTTGTATCTGTATCCTGGCAGATAAAATCAGAAGGAGCTTTCTTCATAGCTTAGTTGCCATTGTCAACCCTGTGCTAGAATTCCTCTAGAAACACTGTTGGTCTCTTTGTTGATATGATGGTTTACTTGGAATATATTCGTTCCTTTTACTTTGAGTATCAATGTCTCAGTATTTGCAGTAACATCATAAAACTTGTTTATGCTATTCTAGTAAAAGGTGCTACTAAAATATTTTATTCATAGGCGTTAAATGACTGGTAATATTACTGAAGAATCTACATTTAGAGACTTAGACTTTGCAATTTCTGGCAGTAAATCAAGTGATGGCTATGCTAGCCAAAATGGAAATAAAAGAGAATATGCCATGTATTAGAAATGTTGGACATATCCAAAATTGGTCTCCCATATTCATAATCACTTAAGTTTTTATCCTTATATTTAAAAAAATTATTAGGCCCTCGATGAACAAATGTTTTGGATAAACACATTTTTATTGTGTCATATTTATGTGCAGTCTTCTCTAATCTGTGAACACACATTTCTTGTTAACCCTGCTAAATATTTTTGCCTTTTCTTTCCCTTTGAGGTCTGAATGTTTTTCCCATTAATTAGATTCTGATTTACATTGTTTTCTGAGTTTTTTGTAATTATTTTATAAAAATTTCAAGAAAATATTATCACTTGTAATATAACATACACACTTCCCTATTTTTATATGACAACTGCAGGAGAAAAATATCATATCCCCATTTAAAAGTGAACAGTTGAAAGGTGCCTGGATGGCTTAGTCGGTTCAATATCTGCCTCTTGGTTTCTGTTCAGGTCATGATCCCAGGGTCATGGGATCAAGCCCCATGTCAGGCTCTGCTTAACGCTGAGTCTGTCATTCTCTCTGTTCACCCACCTCTGGCTCGAACACTCTCAAATAAGTAAATAAATGAAATCTAAAAAAATTAATACATAAAACCAGACAGTTTAACTTCATTTTTTTTTTTTTACTATTTCTACCATTTTTCACTTTTGTTAACTGTTTATCTACAAGTAGTAGGAACTCATCTCTGTCCCATCTTGAGGAATCTAGGAAAAATGAAGTTGACTTTTCTTCATTTTTCTTAAATAACATGTTTTTATATATCCCAGATGGATATATAAATTGATTCTTCGATAAAACTTAATATGTTATAAAAAACTGAGCAAAAGATTTTTGAACTGTCATCATGTAATAATTTATTAATCTGTCTTTAATATTAAGGTCTTCTACATATTTCTTTTCCCATTCAAGTATATTAAAAGCATGTTCTGAGTAGCCATACTTATATAAATGAAAGGCACATTTAGAATTTCAAAGTTTTCCTGTGCAACTTATTTTCACATAATAGTTTAAGAATAAAAGTGTTAGTTTTTTTTACATATTACAGATAAACTAAGATCTATAAATTATGTTTATTCCATTTCATGTGGCCCCCTCTTTCCCATCATACACATACCTACATGCAGAAGGCAAGGAGAGATTCATGATTGCTGAGTAGCTACTATTCTTTTGTACCCTACAGAAAGTATTTTTGCAGTAGTTTTTATTTTCCCAAAACAATATTAGTCAGCCCTACCCAACTTCATCTATCAAGCCCCAAAACAGAAGTCCCCAACCCCAGGACCTCAAAATAGTCATCCTGGAATCTATCCCATTGGAGGGGATACCAGGTCTAACAACACATTTCCTCAAAAGGCAGATTTAAGCAGGTCAGTATGTATTATGAACCATCTGTGTCCACATTAGTCATTAACTACTCTGAATTATTCATTAAAAAGGTAAGTTTCATGGAGGAGCTTAATGACTAAGGGTGTCTATCAGTATTCTGTACTGATAGTTTTAGATAAGTCAAGAAACCTGTGTCCCAGGGGGCACCTGGGTGGCTCAGCCAGTTAAGCTCTTGATCTTAGCTCAGGTCTAGATCTCAGGGTTGCTTGAGTTCAAGCCCTGCTTTGGGCTCAATGCTGGGTATGGAGCCTACTTAAGAAAAGAAAAAAACCTGGAAAGTACTCGGCCACAGTGATTCCTGTTGCCTTTATCACCACTGATAAAATAGTGGAAGCAACACTGGCCACCTGTAAATATTTATAAAGGTCTTCCTATATGTATGGGCTACCAGGGCTAATGTCAGCTCATTTGCATTTCTCTTTGCTAAACCCACCAGTAATGTGTTTTAGATCTGAAACCTAGTGAGAGGTTCCTTTGATTTAAAACCTAAATAAGTATTCATTCAATATAGAAATCATTCTTGGGGCAGCCCAGGTGGCTCAGTGGTTTAGAGCCACCTTTGGCCTAGGGTGTGATCCTGGAGACCCAGGATCCAGTCCCATGTCAGACTCCCTGCATGGAGCCTGCGCCTGCCTCCCTCCCTCCCTCCCTCCCTCCCTCCCTCCCTCCCTCCTTCTCTCTCTCTCTCTCTCTCTCTCTCTCCCCCTCCCCGTCTCTCATAAATAAATAAAATCTAAAAAAAAAAATCATTCTCTGATTCTAGAATGGCTTTGTCAGTGAAATAAGAGTAATTATCTTTGAATCTCAAAATGGGTTTATAACTTTTCTCATTGGCTATTTGTGCTTTCCAGTTATTTCTTATTTGGCAGACTATCTTCTGACCATGTTGAGATGTGGTATCAGGTCATACCATAAACATTTAGTGAGCATTGCTCTATTGCAATCCTGTTAACAGTTAACCTTTAGTTGGGAAAAGCCTCCGAACTATAAAAGCTATTGACCCATGAAGCATAGACTATTTGCCTGTCTTTATATAAATGGTAACAAAGCAAGTATATTGTTTTTAAAATATACAACTAGGTGCTTTATCATGATTTTCTGTTTGTTTGGGTTTTTTTTTTTTTATTAGTCTCATTAACTGCTCAATCGGATGTCCTTTGTATTTCTAGATGGGTTGCCTATGAAAAAGAACATTTTAAAGGCCAGCAGTTCTTGCTTGAAGAAGGAGATTTTGAAGACAGTAATGCCTGTGGGGCATTAAGTGGCCCCATCTTGTCTTTCCGGTTCTTACAAGCTGTGAGTTAGCATTGTTATTCTTCATTTTCTATTGGTTTTCTATCCATGAAAATCATACATGAGTTGTGATATACAGTACGAGACTATAAAATGTTTCAAATACTTGAAGGCATTACACCGAACTGCGTATGTGGCTTGCCTACTTTTCTTAACTGCTAAAATGATCGTAGAAGGCTTATGTTAACTTTTCATCCATCGATTCCGTATTTGTTGAGCACCTGCTTCGTGAGCTCTGCTGTGTCAGATGCTGGCGATACAGTGGCCAGAGACTCCGTCCTTGCTTTCACAGGGCTGGCAGTCCAATCAGGAAAATAGTATTTTTATAAATGCTTGATAATGTTTGACTATGATTGGATTAGGCACAAAGTACTCAGCAGAGAAAGATAACAGTTGGACAAAATTTTAGGTTCAGGAGTTAGCCATGTGGAGAGGTTCCAGGACTAGGTGACAGGGGTAGGGGTAGGTGCTGTTTCAGCAAGAGATTAACCTTTTAAAAAGCAAAGATGTGAGCCAGTGGCTCTCAGCTGGAGGTGACTTTACTGCACTGCACTTGGCAGTGTCCAGAGACATTTTGGGTTCTTGTGACTTGGGAGAGGTGGCAGGAACTGGAAGGGAGGTTGTGGTAGTGACATCTAGCGGGTAGAGGCCAGGGATACCGCCAGACCTCCGCAGCTCACAGGACAGCCTTCTCCCAAGATGTCATAAGGTCTGGGGATGGCTGGGTGGCACAGTTGGTTAAGCCTTGGACTCTTGGTTTCTCTCGGCTCAGGTCATGATCTCAGAGTCACGAGATTGAGCCCTGCATGGGGCTCTGCGCTGAACAAGGTGGGATCTGCTTGAGATTCTCCTTTTCCCTCTGCTCCTCCCTCTTGTGCACACTCGTTCGCTAGCTCTCCACCTCTCTCTTTCTCTCTTTGTAAAAATGGGATCCTTTAAATAAATCTTTTAAACAACAATGTCATCAGGCCCAAAACATTAATAGTACAGAGGTTGAGAAAACCTCATATAAGTGAAATTGGTATGTTTGGGAAATTCAGTTAAGTAAGGATATTAGGCAGAACTTTGGGAAGATGAGGCCAAGAGCCAGATAATGAAGGGCCTTATATGCCTGTTGAGGAGTTGAAGATTTTTTTTTTTAATTTGACCTTGAGCGCCCAATGGATTTTTTTTAATGTGTTCAGAGGGGGCATGCTTTCTTAGGGTTCAGGGTTTACCACTGTGGTCTCTTCCCAGAGTAATCTGTATCCATATAAACTCTAAACTATCTGGCGTGGTCTCCAAAGCCCTCTTTGAAGGAACTGGTCGTGAGGTGAAGGCTGGTTATGGGGTCTGTATGGACTCTGAGCTCAGGGAGGTTGTGTGCTCTGGCCCTTCAGATTTCTGTCTTTTGGGGCCCTTCACCTGGTTAGAAGAACCAGAATGGGAGAGGCAGCACAGGGAACAAGGGAGAATTTTTTTTTCCCCTGTGAATGATCCTTTTTAGTTAAGAAAGTGAGTTGGAAACCATTTCTACCCAAAAGAACATATAGGACAGTCCCCTGAAGACTGGGCACTGAGTTTGCTTCAGCAATGGATAGATAACTTTTGAGGTATTTAGTCCTCAATTCTATTATACATGGGCCATGGGTTTTTCTCCACCTAGCCATTCCTTACTTGACCACTAAAAGGCAAGCAAGACAAAACAAGATAGAACTTTTTTTTTTTTTTAATTTAGGTCTTCGTGACCACATGCATTCTGGGAACTATGGGTCAAGATTCAAAGCATCTTCCACCTAGTAGTGAATAATTTTTAATTTTTTCCTTTCTTATTAAAAAAATAGCCGAATGGAAGCATTACTATCCTAGAAATGTTTTGACAGTGAATGTGATGGCACCTTCCCAGGATGGCTGTGACGAAAACAAGCAAACAAATCATAAAACCCCAGATCACTCATTGAAATCTTCCAACAGTAGAAGATATGAAGAGATACAAATACCATAACTATATAGCTAAATAATTAGAGGGTATTTCATATAGACAGTATGATAATATACCTTAGAAAAATTGGCAGGAATTGGCATGTTGATTCCTGCTGCACACAGAAGTTTTGGGTATTTACAGAAATATGATTGATACTCTTTTTTAAAGGTATTTATTTATTTATTTATTTATCTATTTATTTAATTATTTAATTATTTATTTATTTATGATAGTCACAGAGAGAGAGAGAGAGAGAGAGAGGCAGGCAGGCAGGCAGAGACACAGGCAGAGGGAGAAGCAGACTCCATGCACCGGGAGCCCGACGTGGGATTCGATCCCGGGTCTCCAGGATTGCGCCCTGGGCCAAAGGCAGGCGCTAAACCGCTGCGCCACCCAGGGATCCCATATGATACTATTTTTATGTGAATAAATGAAAGTGCCCTTTGCAGAAAATCTTCTATTCTCTTAAAATAAGATTTTTTAACAATTAAAAGACTAATAACTCTTAGCTTATAAATATATTATATATCCCCATTATAATCTTGACATTTTTCAAGTACTTTTTAATGGCCCTACGTGTGTACTTGTACTTAATCTTCACAAAGACTATGAGATAGAGACTCTTAGGATCTTCATCTTACAGGTACAGAAACTGAGGATCTGAGAGGTTAGGAACCATGCCCAAGTGTAGAGCTTTGAATCGAGGGCAAGTCTGTCATACTCTAGAGCCCATGTCAAATTACCCTTTTTTGGTTACAGAATGATTAGACTAAAAAAAGCACCTTAATAGTGAAAAAACGATCTCTTTCAACCAAAGGCTTATTAGCGTTTTATTTGTAGCTATAAATATATAGTCACATTGCAGACCAATATACATGTATAGTAAATAATTACATGACTTTCAGACAGTTTATAATTTAAATTTGTGTTCATTAAAATATTTTCAGATGAAATATTTTATATTCTTCAGACATGGCATATAATTGAGGAGGAGTTTTGGTGTTTTTTCTTTTACTTTATTGGAATATTGATACATAAAAAGCTGTACATATTTAACATATACAACTCAGTGAGTTTATGGATAAATGTGCACCTGTGAAACCAATACCACCATCAAGGCCACAGACCTATCCATATTCTCTCAAAGTTTCCTCCTGCCCCCTTTATCATTAATTTTTTTGTGATAAGACGTAAGATGTACCTCTGAAAATTTTAAGCTTGTGATATAGTATTAGATATAGGATTTAAAAAGCTCCTGTGGGTTGTTGGGGCATCTTGGTGGCTCAGTAAGTTGAGCATCTATCTTCAGCTCAAGTCATGATCTTGGGGTATTGGGGTCCTAAGATCAAGCCCCACACCAGGCTCCCTGCTCAGTGGGGAATCCTCTTCTCCCTCTCCCCACCCCTACTCATTCTCTCTCAAATAAATAAATAAAATCTTAAAAAAAAAAAAAGCTCTTGTAGTTGTCACAGCCTATGTAAGGTAACACGTAGAGTTGACATGAGACATCTTTTCCCCATATAGACCCTCCTAGGTGTCCCTCACCTAGTTAGGAAAGAAGCACTACATGTAAGATCTAAGTTGAAATAATATAAACAAGAGGAGAGACAGAAAAACTGCATAATACAGTGCAGTTTTCTAATGTCCTGGCTTCAGTATGCAGGATACAGTGGATCTCTTAAGGTCAAATTCTGGACATGTTCCTTAGGGATAATGTAATCTGTGTCATAGAGTACTTGGAGAAGACAATGGGAAATATGTTTCTAATTCCAAATGATTCAGGCAGATATATATACTGACTTTGAGTTAACTTTTTTTTTTTTCGTAAAAAAAGAAGAGGCCCAGAAGAATATAGGAATATTTAGACTCTGGGGATGCTAAAAGGAATTTTTTTCCTTGGCGTCTTTGATAAAATTTTCTTGGTATGCTCATTTTTCCTCAGTTTTATATTAGCTTAACTTTTGGATCTGGATCTTTTATTAAGATTTAAGATTTGGGGGTCTCTTTTCAGATCTTTGAAACCAGGTTGTATGAGGACAATTATTTCTTCTAAATTAATGGGTACATTGCATCTCCACTGGTGTATCATATTACTTTGTCCACCAGAGAGTGGATAGCACAAGAGCTCCACGGCAGAGTAGCTGTAGGGTTTTAGGGGATTTAAAAACACCCAAATTACTAAAATGCCCAAAGATGTATCTTTGGTCCTGAAGCATCAGCTCATTGTTTTTTTTTCTGATATTGGGGAGTACTGTACCAATGACGTATCTATAGTAAGCTATCCAGATTTTCCCTTAGATATAAGTGTTTTAAAAATATAAAATGGAGTACATATTTGAGGTCATTCAATCATAGTTCATTCTCAAGCAGCAGAGCTCCACTTAAATCTGTGTGACTTTCAAAATTATTTAACTGTGCCTGGTAAAGCAGAGATGCTAGCAACTCAGAAACCTCGCCATGCTTGCTGTGAACATGACTGCAGTCACCTCCTGAACAAGGCAGTTAGAAGTTTTGGTTTTTGGTTTTTGTAGTTTTTTTTGCATGTTTTATATTGCACTTCATACATGTAATCCCTGGGGATTTAGCCCCAGGTGATTGGATTTGGCTCAGAGTTGGAGCTCTGCCCAAAAGGGACTCTGTGTTGATGGTGACTAGTCAACTAGATAAGACACTGTATATTTAGTAGGTTTGAGTAAAAAACCATAGAGAGTGCAACCCAGGAGAATGGCTCAGAAAGGTACTTAGAGGGATGCCTGGGTAGGTCAGTAGTTGAGCGTTTGCCTTTGGCTCAGGGTGTGATCCTGGGACCTGGGATCAAGTCCTGCATTAGGCTTCCTGCAAGGAGCCTGCGGAGCCTGCGGAGCCTGCTTCTTCCTCTGCCTATGTCTCTGCCTCTCCCTCTCTGTCTCTCTCATGAATAAATAAATAAATACAATCTTTAAAAAAAAAAAAAAAGAAGAAGGTACTTAGAAAAAGACGGCTAAAGCTATAAGGCAAGAAAAGCCATGAATAAACCAGAGAGTGAGGCCACTTAAGAGGCCCCTGTGGCCTTTGGCCAGGTCTCTGGGACTAGCAGGCAGAGTAGTGGAAGGACACAGTCACATGAGTAAATGTTTGTGAAATCACAGGCTTCCAGCTCTTGTACTTGGCATTGGGCCCCATGACAGTGGATCCCTCCTCCTCTGCTCACCTCCAGGCTGCATTGTTGCCATATAGCGCCCCCAGCCTGCTTCCCAGCTCACTCTCCCACAACCCACACAACAGGACTTGTGCAAATCGTTGTTCAAGTAAAATACATTACATCATAATGCAAGTTATTTCTTAATGAAAGGGCACAAACACAGCACAGCTGCACATTATCTTTTTATGCCTTTGTCCTGTTTTATTCCAACATAACGTAATGACCCATGGCATTTCAGCTTATCCTTGCTCCCCTATTTCAGCAACCCTAGTCAGGAAGAGCAAGCAGAGATGAAGCGTTCCAGGATCTCCAAAGTAGGGGAGGAGAGGTCCATACAATTGAGAACTGCTAAAGACCCTCCCATTATAGTTGGACCTGACTGCTTAGTGCCTATTGATAGGAGTTCCTGCCCAGGATCTTGACAAGGACCCATTTCAGCTCATTCTCACATTGTATGCTCATAGCCACCTTGAACTTTCAGTTTACAAGAAACAGGCATGTTCAGAGTCTTCGGTTATTGGAAGTTTATGTTTATGTCAGGATAACCAGGTTTGCTGGTGTGGCACCCAGGCTGTAAACATATTTCAGTTGGAAGGCTTGTCCTGGCAACTTTAAGGCAGATTACTTATGGGCTATTAAAGCCTTGATTTAAGATATATGTGTTTATATTTGTATAATTTATCTGGAAAATAGCAGATTGATATTAAGATAGATAAGATATGTATATATGTGTGCATGTATATGCATGTGTATCACATGTATATATGTAAAATCAGGGTTTGGGGAGCTCTATAATGCTAACAAGTGTTTTGAGAATTAAGTATATGTTGATACAAGGGATGGTAACAATGATATAAAAGAAATTCACCCAGCTCTCATTTTTTTTTTTTTTTAAGAACCATGTGAAGGTAATGAAGGTAAGGGATGCATGGGTGGCTCAGTGGTTGAGCCTCTGCCTTCGGCACCGGGGTGTGATCCTGAAGTCCTGGGATCACATCGGGCTCCCTGCATGGAACCTGCTTCTCCCTCTGCCTGTATCTCTGCCTCTCTCTGTCTGTCTCATGAATAAATAAATAAAATCTTAAAAAAAAAAGTAATGAAGGTAACACATATCTCAGATTCCAAAGGCTTACTGTCAAGGAGAAATTAAAAACATGATATAAGTTATGAATTATAACAAAGATCTCAGGTAAAAATCCTTTTGTATCTTTTTTGTAAAGTCTCAAATTTGATCTAGTTTTATGAACCATTTTTAAATACTTGGAAGTTGACAAGTAAGTAGTAAATGAGAGAATTATTTTAAGTATATTTTCTCTTCTCCTATGGATGCTTTGGTTTTTGTTTTTGACACGGTTTTACTTGTTCATATAAAATGAATGTTTATCCTAGAAATTTCCTTTTCTTAGATTAAATTTTAATATATTTAAAGGAGGGGATAAACTTGATAATGTTGAGACTTACAGAAGTTGATAGCATTTTTCATAGACCTAAAACTTATTTATAAACTATGGAGTACTTGGGACAAAGGAAGAGATTAAAAATATATATATATATATTTGATTTAAGAAGAGAGCACAGGTGGGGGCGGGGGGCAGAGGGAGAAGGAGAAGCAGACTTCCCACTTAACCAGGATCCCAAAATGGGTGCTCAGTCCCCACCCTGAGGTCACAACCTGAGCTGAAGTCAGACACTTAACCAGCTGAGCCACCCATTCTTTTACAAAAAAATAATGTGTTTCCCAATTAAAAAGTATACCTATTAGAAAGAGTTGAAAAAATGTAGGTTAAAGTTGTCTAACTTGCCTGGATCCAAAGATAGCCACCCTTGGGTTTTTTTCCTAGTAGTCTTCTTTTATGAAAAGTTGGGCTTTTTTGCATGCTTATAATCTTACTATATATATTTGATTCTTTGTCCTGTTCTTTGATCCTATCTAACAGTTATCATTAAGAGCTTAGGGTAGGTAGATAAATAGATAACTTTGGACTCAAATTCAATCTCTGCCCCTCAGTAGCTATGTTAACCTCAGGCAAATTACTCATTTTCCTTAGCTGGAAAATGAGAATGATAGTAATATAATCTCATGTGGTAGTTCTTTTGGAAATAACGCACACAAAACTCTTGACTGTTAGTAAGTATAGAATGTACTGTTAGCTTCTTCTTAATTATATTCCATCAAGTGATAGGTAGGATGCATAAAGAGTTATGTTTATCATCATTTGGGCATTTATATTGGTTACAGCTTTTCAGTATAATAAACAAAAGCATCTTTGCATATTAGATACCCACCATTTAGTTTTAGAATTTTTTTCTAGCTTTAAAAAAAAGAGTGTTAAACAATATCATCTCCATAAATGTGTTTCTACATTATTTTCTAAAATAATTATCCAATTTATATTTTTACCATCAGTGTTTCCAGACAAAACTGGATTTTTAGATCCTTTTTATTTTAAAAGATGAAAATTTTATCTAATGGTTTTACTTTGAATTTCATTATTTTTACTGGTGAAATTGGACATTTGCTTATATGTTTTTAATGCTAATCTTTTTTTGTGAATTGTCTTTTGCTGACGTATCAAGTTGGGTCTTAAAAGTTTTCTAATATTTTTGTTTTAAATATATTATCTAACTATAAAAACTTTAAAATTTTCCTCTCATTTTAATTTTTTAATCTTTTGTCAAGGAAGTTTCATTTTTTTCTTTTACATTTAAGGTCATAAAATCATCTCCCACAAAATACCCCATCACACATTTTATATTTACTCTTTATTTCATGTTGTGGGCTCTCACTCTTTAGGCATAAGTAAAGCTTTATAGTTTCCTTCATAATTAGTATAACATATAATTAATCACCTATAAGTCTCAGGTCTCAGCAACTTACCAACTCTTGATTACTTTCCACTTATATAAGAATGTTGTTTTCCTGATTAAACTCAGACTTATTTTTTCCTTTAAACTATTGGAGAGTAGTAACTATTTAAATTGTTTCCAGTCCCACTTAAAATTCCTCCTGAACTTGCTTGTGTGAAATTATCCCAAGTATGAGAAAATCGTGCTAAGATACAACAATCTGTAGAACAGAATCCATATGTTTTCCTTACCTTTCTTCTTCTTCCTCTTCCTCTATTTAGAATTTTATAGAATCTTCTATCACACTCTTTGAATCTGACCTAGAAAATGGGAAGTTTATTGACATTACAAATCAGGAAATTTCTGACTTGGAAGAAGTCGGCTTTGGCAGTGAAACAAGATCCATTCATGTTAAAAGCGGCGTGTAAGTTGTCTCTTCTGGGAATCTTGAGAAGTTATTTGGTTTTAAAATTGTTGGTTGCAAAAAAAAAAAAATGTTGGTTGTTTGATTCTCTATCACCTCTTGTTCTTTTTCTTTTTCTTTTTCCCTACTAGATGGGTTGCCTACCAGCAGAAGTTCTTTTGTGGAGAACAGTACATTTTAGAGAAAGGAAAATACAAATGCTTTTTTGACTGGGGAGGATCAAATAATATAATCATGTCAATACGACCTATCCAACTGGTGAGTTAAGAATGACTGTCATTAATTCCAGAGCATGTAATGTCATACAATTGAATTATGTGTAACAGGCTCTTTAAAAGTGAAACTGCTGGATTATGTTATGTGAATATACAGAGAAAATGGAATAGCCTATGAATTAGACTCTATAGGGGGCTGGTAGTAGGTAGTATTAGCACATCAATGAGATAACTGTAGTTCACTATCTTTCTGATAGACTTTGAGGCACATATTTTTTTTCCCAGCTACATTACTCAAAGGAATTAGTAAGTAATAAGTACTAAAATTATTATAATATAATCCAGGAAGTTATTTGAGGGATAACCAGTTCCAGAAATCTTGTAAATTAGACCTTTTTTTTTCATTTTTCAAATGATATTTTCAAAACCTTCAAAACAAGATTATATGATTACAATTTTTTAAATGTTTTAATGTATGTTTCAGGAACCACTTGGAATAAATGAGCCTCCACATTTGGTATGTTTCAAAATTTTCTTAACTTACTGTTTACTAAAAGCATTTGTGCCCTTTGTCTCAATTCTTTCTCTTTCCCTCAGATAAATTTCTTGTGTCTACAAAGCAGGGGACTTTATATTTTGCTCGGTACTTACAGGTACTCACTCATCTGCCTGTAAGTACCTTACTCATAAGGATGGGTACTATTGGCCTGCCCTTGTCACATTTCCTTTTGTTTCCTCCCCATAGAGCTTTAGCTCTGACCACTTGGGGTTCATTTTGAACCTCTGTCACTCCTTTCCCATTGCCTGTCTGTTCTTCAGTGTCACATTCTTGTTGAGCCCAGCATATCCTGCTGTCTTTGAAGGAGCAAATGTAACATGAAGAAACAGGCATGTTTATTATGTAAATGTATTTCTAATACCTAAATCAAGTATTTCTTAAAAGCACTGTAAAATTACAGCCCTGCTTGTTTATTTCTAATGTGTTAGTGGTTTGAAGGATTCGGTAATACTCTGGATCCTGACATTTATTATTCATTGAGGGCTGTAAATTGTGCTTATTTTATGCTTCGAACAACTTTGTGAGGTCAGGGGCACCTGGGTGGCTCGGCCAAATATGTCTACCTTTGGCTCAGGTCATGATCCTGGGGTCCAGGATCAAGCCCTAGGTCGGGCTCCCTGGTCAGTGGGAAGCCTGCTTCTCCCTCTCCCAGTTCGATCTCGTTCTCTCTCATATCTCTCAAATAAGTAAGTAAAATTTTGGTAAAAAAAAAAAAAAAACTCTGTGAGGTCAAAATCACTCCCATTTATTGATAAGAAAACAAAGGTTTAGAATTTAAGTGTCTGTGGGAAAAAAAAAAAAGAATTTGTGTCATTTCACAGAGCTAGAAGTAGTAAAATAGGCATTTTTAAATATCTGACTCCACTCAACTCTAAACCATTTTCAGGATTTTACCTCAGAGAAGACGTTAACATAATCAGTACATCCATAGGAGGAGGGGATGAGTGACATTGCTACCCCTGTCTCATTTTAAATAACAAATTTGGAAAAGTTTCTGTCAAAAACCAATTGAGTGATTAATTTTAAATATTTGCTGGCTTTAGATAATGCTGAATCTTCTTTTCTGAATGTGTATATTTTTCAGGTTCACGTCAGTGTTTATATCTCTAGTCAGCTTAGTTGTACCATGTTTCTATTCATAGTATTTTCAGGTTTTCTTATTTTCTAATTAGCTCAGGCCTATTAGGAACATTTCCCTTTTGAATATTAATTGGGTGGTTATATTTGGAGACACTTCCTGAGAGGTCTTTATTTCAAGTTGTTGAAAACTCCAGCAATGAACTTTTACAGCGCTTGTATGTGAATCAACGTGACATGAGTAATTAAAGAGTTAAGCAGGGATAATCCCAAACTGCACATTTTCTGAGTTTGAAGTCCAGATAAAAGTCAAATTCTTTTAGGTTCTGTTTTTTCCCTCCTACATTCCTGTTCTTTTTTATGGATTTCCTTGTTTGGGGCAGATTGCTTGGAGGATTTTCTTTATAGTATTTCCAGTCCAACTTGAAGAGAAAGGAAACAGCAGAAAACACCCAGTGAAATCAGCCCCACTTCATATTTCTGGATATGGCTCAGCTATCACCTTGTGAAATAAGTGTTCCTGACAGGTACATGATAGCCAGCTATTTAGTAACATGCAGACAAAGCCTCCTTAGTTTACCCAGAATCAGAGCTCTTACTATTTCCATTGGACCAAATTTTCAGAATGTTTTATTTGTTTTTACTTAGGGAAAAAAGATCTTGGCTCACACTCTGGTTCCATTCAGTAACTAGAAAGTATTTTCTTCACAAATAGCTGTGATAGATTGACTATTCAAATGCTGTGTTCAGATGGGATAATTATTTTCCTGAGGGACTAAGGAGGAAATGACATCTCAGAGTTCAAGTCAAAGGAAAAAAAAATTTTTTTTTAATGCTGGTGATTTTAAAGAGAACCTCCAGCAACCTAAGAAGGGAAAAGCCAGAATGTATATGTATATAGAGATAAATATATACCATGAGTGTTACTCTAATAAATATATTATTTCTGATGTGTCACCATATTATGATGATATAGGTCTTATTTGGACACAAAACACTTTTAATTAAGAAGATTATTGTTTTTTCTGTGGCTGAAGATCAATCACCAAGTCTAATTGCTAATTATACAGCATCATTGTATAGTTTTTCATATTAGCACCTGGCATTTAATTTTGTTTTTGTTCCCCCCCCCAAAGAAAACAAAAACAGAATATTGGTTATATTCATAATGTCATCATCTCTTTATCTTAGTGGATCAGACATCTCACTTACATTTTATAAAAGTGAGTTTAGTTTTCAGGGAGGTTGTAGTCAGGCACCTTTCTCTAGAAATTCCAACCAGTTATGCCCTTTGATACAACTAAGGACCTTTTTTTCTCCTAGAATATTTTTCAGGTCTATTTGCAAATATTATTAGAAGTGTTAATTTCTTTGAATATTGAGCATCTCTTTCATTTTATACATGATCCTAGCTGAGAAAAAAGAGTGAATATTTTCTTGTATTGGATAATTTGGCCACATGGAATTTTGTAGTAGACACAATCTTTCACAGTTAACATGTGGGGGGGACAAGAAAGTGACAGTTTTAGGTTTTAGGCAAATATCCATAAGATTCAGGAGTACTTGAGGAAAACACTTGTGGTGTTTTTTTATAGAATCATTTTTATAGATCATTTTTATAGAATTTAAAGACCAGAAATAGGAAGGAGCCACTTTTCTAAGTAGCTCTATGAGTAATCAGGGAAGTAAAGTTATTGTGTAGTATTTGATGTGAGGAGTACATAATACTACATTATGAGAACTTGTGATATAATAAGAGAATAGAAGCTGATATAAACAAGACTATTCTTTGTTTAACAATAAGCATGTTTGTGTGAGGGAGGCCCAAAGGGCTGCAGAAGGTCTTGTCTAGTTTGGATAGAAAGTTTCTCATAGAAATTATTTTAGCACTGGAATACATAAAATTACATTAAAAATTATTCTTATATTGTAAAATAGATTGAGCACAACTTATGTGTTTTTGGTCAGTAATTAAAATTTTGAGTTCTCAGATTGTCATATTAGAGACCTATTGCATTTATTCATGTATATCATAAATGAAAAGTACATAATAAATAGTATTTCTGCAGAAAGTTCATCATAAAATAGTGATGGTTTCTGTCTGAAACAGTAGTTCAAAGAAGTAAGATAATGTGAAAAGGCAGTTGGCACTGCAGTACAGTGGTACACTGTGTGTGGGGGTGTGTGTATCCATATAATTCCATTTGGGAGGCTGGTGGAAACTGGAAAGGAAACCAGAGTAGTGATTTTATCCACCTCGCTTTTTCCAGGGCTGAGATTTACCAAGGCACTGTTAATTTCACTAACAATTTCTACTAAATTGTAGAAATCACAATTTAATTATTATTAATTATTATAATTAACAAGCACAGAACTGATTTCTGCATGGACCATTCTCAGAACATTATGGGAATTCTAAAGCATTTATAGGGTAATCAAAATGAGGCATTACTTTTCTGAGTAAACTTGGGGTGAACCATATGGTACTTACTATATCTTACTTGGGGAGTAAAAATTTTAAAAAGCTCAGAACAACATTAAGCCTGGTTTTTCAGTTTGGGCAAAGCCTCAACCCATTAAATCCAAAAGGTACTTTATGACAAGTGTATGTTTGTGTGTATTTGTGTGTATTTTAATTAATACTATTCAGTATGAAGACAAACTAACCACCAGAGTTGGCTACTATATATATTGCCCAAAATGCGCTTAGCTTGCATTGTCAGTTGTTCAGGATTTCATGGTGAAATAGTGAAGTATAAATCTCAAGCTCAGCAACATAACAGTATAACAAACTGGGTGTATGCAGGGTAAACAAGAAAGCTGTGACCTCTGTTCTCATGTGGCTTTTCCAGCTCTTAATTGTGAATTAAGATAACATTTGCACATAAAAGAAATTACCCTGCATTTTTTGGAAGTTAAATTGTGGTTTACTTCTGTCTCCTTTTTAAAACCGTTTAAACTAGGACTTTTAGTCTGAAAAATGACCAACCGGACTGTGTGTTCTTCCAAGAAAATTAGAGGCAGTTTCCCTGGACACATAGAGCTGTTCTTATGTGAGGAATTGTTTTAGAAGTCCATATCATTTTGGACTCCTTTTTGTTGCTACCCCCTGTATCCACCAGAAGGATGGTGATAGAAACTTGCTGGATCATACCTCGTTAAGGCAGGGAGTCCCTTAGTGTTTTTAATGCTTCAAATGCAGACTGGTTTCGCAATAGGAAGTCATGTTGTACAAGCCATAGTTGGTCCAGGGGAGTTGGTTCTCTCCTGATTTTTTTTTCTTCCCTGATTTTTGCTGGTGTTTGATGGCAGAACAGAAGGAGATAGTCAAGAAGCAGTTCCTCAGAACTCAGAGGCTATTACCCCCTAAGAGGACTCTCGGGAAGATGAAGGAGGCAAACATCAGTGGCTCAAAGAAGCCTTGTTCTTGATATAGCATGAGCGAGAAAAAGGACAATGCTGCCCAGTGCTCAGTGTGTGATGCATTTGTTACAATGAGGGCCTGCCAGTGCATGGCGAACCTGTGGGCTGTGTTATTTCAAGGCTCCAATGTATTTTGAAATTTTTATAGTGCTCATTAATTTTTTCTTCCCTATTGTATAGATCCAAGGCAGCTAGAGTTGCAGATTATTGTGTCTCTGCTCTGAAGCAAATCACAGTTTGAGATTTCTTGGATTTTTTTGACAAAAAGAACTAAAGTATAAATGTGGTTGCCCATAACTATAAGCTTTATATTTAAGATGTTCTTAATAGTGAACAGGAGTCCGTTAGCTGAAATACATGTTGTGGATGTCTTTCTTTGTTCACCATGAATCTTCTGCTAATCTTGCCATCATTATCTTCTCTGCCATCTGTTCCTGTGTTCTCTCAGGCCCACTTACTGGCATACACTAGTGCTCTCTTCTTCAACCTTTTATTAACTGGATCAGCAAGACTTGGGAAGAGAAAAGGCTTATACTAACTGAAATGGCCTTCATATTTAGCACTAAATTGTTTCTTATCGTATACGTGTAGTCTCAGCACGGGGGATAATAATTGTTTGATACAGTGGGCGGGGACCACATTTTAATGGAGAAGGGATCCTAATTAATCTTACAGAGTTGTTTTGTGGGCCTCTGTGCCCAGAATCTGGTGCAAAAGATGGTTGAAAATGGTAATTAAATAGTGACATTCCTGGAAATGGGTAAGAAAACAAAAAATGGGAGTTTAAAGAGAATATCATCCTTAATAAAAATTCATTGGTAGTAGATAAAAACACATTTTGCTGAATTTTTTTAAAGATTTATTTATTTTATTTTAGAGAGTGTGAGGGTAGGGAGGGCAGAAGGAGGGGGAGAGAAATCCCTAAGCAGACTCCCCGCTGAGCACAGAGCCCAATATCCACTCAGTCCCAGGACCCTGAGGTCATGACCTGGACTGGAATCAAGAGTTGGACACTTAACTGACTGAGCCTCCCAAGCTCCCCAATTTTGCTGAATTTTTTACAAATACAGTAGGAAATAAAAGATTTTCATTTGCTTTTGTGATCATTGTCAACTGTCTTCCATTAAATTGTGTTATTGTTTTCCTAGCTCAAAGCATTCAGTAAACCAGGATTCCAAGGTGAATGTGTAGATTTTACAGAAGAAACTTCGGATTTGACTTCATTCACACCATGTTCTTTTAAAGTTCTTCGAGGTTGGTAAGTATGCTTGTTGAGTGTTTTCTGTTGTTTAATAATTAAATTTCCTTTAAGTTGCAGAGATTTAACTTTATTTGTATTCACAGTGAATTAAAAAAAATCTTTTAGTCATTGGACAACTGCTAATTAGCCTAGAGTAATTTTGCCTCACTTGGACTATGAGCCATTGTGTAATACAGAGAAAAAAAAAAATGCTGACTGGCTAACTTTGGGAGCATTGTGGTCATTTTATTTTCTCACTGTTATCTTAGATTGTTTCCTAAATATTTTGAATACATGTATGTTTATTGGATAGCATAATAGAATGCTATATAAAACTAGTGTTGCTCTCCAGATGAGACCTATTATTCCTAATTTTTAAAAAATTTTGTTTAAAGTATGTATCAATCTCATTTCATAGATGAAGACTGCTGATTTCAGAGTTAGGGTTTCCCAACATCACACACCAAATGTCAGACCCAGGATTTCTTTAGTCATTTTTTTTAAACTTTAAATTAATTTTAATAGATTTATTTATGTATTTATTTTTATTTATATTTATTCATGAGAGACAGAGAGAGAAAGAGAGAGAGAGAGAGAGAGAGAGAGAGGGAGGCAGAGACACAGGCAGAGGGAGAAGCAGGCTCCATGCAGGGAGCCTGATGGGGGACTTGATCCCGGGACTCCAAGACCACACCCTAGGCCAAAGGCAGGCACCAAACCGCTGAGCCACCCAGGGATCCCCAAATTTTAATAAATTTAAATTAAATCTTTTGTTCTTTGAGCTATAGCCATATACTGAATCTTTTTCAGATGTAAATGAACTGTATGTGATTCCCAAGGCTAATACATATTTTCACAATTTTTTTTATTGTGGTAAAATACACATAAAATACAGTTTACCATTTTAGCCATTTTAAAGTGTGCAGTTCAGTAGTAGGTCTGCTTCAAGTATCCAGAACCTCTGTGTTCATTCTTCAAGATAACTTGCATTGTCAGTTCTCCTTTTCCTCTTGAATCTGTTCTCCACTTGAGGACCTTCAGTCTCTGTATTCACTCCACTCCAGTATTATCTTACTGCCATCATTTAGCACAAACCAGTCATAGCCCAGTTATTTGTTCCCAAATCCAGTTTACTATTTATATTACTCTGCTGTGAATTCTACAGTCATCCTCTAGTACCAGTCAGATCAAGTTTAAATGCCTCTTTTTCCAGGATTTACCACCAGCTAGTGTCCTTTGTTCCACCCATTCCCCATTCTAAACCTTAACACTGTCTCCCTACTTTCCCCGTCTCACGTTTTACTCCGCTGAGTATTTTCTGCCTCACCATCTGTACCAGGGGTCAGTCAGCACACCTGACTGTAAAGGCCAGGTAGTAAGGATTTTTGGCTTTGTGAGCCATACAGGCTCTATTCCCAGCTACTCAACACTGCCCTTAGGAGCACAAAAGCCACCCATAAATCAATGGGCATGACTGTGTTTCAGTGAAAACTGTTCATGGACATTGAAAGTTGAATCACATAGCATATTCACATATCACAAGCTCTTCTTCTAATTTTTAAACATCATTTAAGCATGTGAAAATCAGTCTCAGCTTGTGATCTGTATAAAAACTGGAGGTGGGACAGATGGCGCACAGGCTGTATTTTGCTAACCCCCTGCTCTATATGAAAGGCTCTAGGGTTCAGGTAAAGCTTGCCAGCAGATGTTATTTGTTAGGCCTACACACTGTGTTAAAAATGTATGCATTAATATTTTCATTCAGGGTGTTTTTCACCTCTTAAGGAAAATCAGAAGATTTGAAAACTTTGAGAAGCACCTTTGGCAGTAATTAGCTAGTGTTGAGTAAATGGCATATATGATCCCAGTGTACCATCAGATATATTCCCAGTTTTGTTTTGTTTTGTTTTGTTTTTTCTTTTAACCTGGTATACTGCTCACATATATTACCTGCCTGGCCTCCTATAGGTATGTAGGCTCACAGCCCCATTTAATACTAACCATGTATATCTTTAAGGACCAGTCCATCTCCCTTCCCTCTGTCAGCCTTCTTGATTAACCACAATTCCACCAGTCTTTCCCTCCTGGATTTTCTATAGCTCTTACTAGTTTGAACTTACCTGTGTATATTATTATTTTCATACTTTTGAAAAGGATACAAGGGTTTTATAATATTAAAACACATAAAATAGGACCCAATAAGTTAAATTTTCTGCAAACCTTTTGTGAGAGAGAAATGTATACCGGGCACCTGAAATAATTTTGTTACTAGTATTTGGCTCTGACTTTCTTCTCCACTAAGATAAAAGAAATTATTTTGTAAAATATATTTTCATTTCTCATAAAGGGAAGTATTGAAGGTTTTCTGGAGGAAAGTGTTTTTTCTTGACACTGAAATCCAGGACAAATTAGTCATATGTTCACTTTATGTAGGGAACATACATCATACATATATATACACACACATGCATATATATATATGTATGTATATATATATATGTATATGTATATATATGTGTGTGTGTGTGTAGTTTATTATACTGCAGTTTAATAAAAGAATACAGGAACCCTGGCACTTGATTAAGTACCTGGAGTGCTTGGCAGACCTGGATTTCAGCCCAGTTCCACCACTTCATAGATGCATAACCCTAAATAAATTGGATTACTATCAAAATCAGTTTTTTCATCTGTAAAGAGGGACAATAATGGTACCTACCTCAAAGGATTTTAATAAGGACTAAATAAATGATGCATATGACACACTGAAAACATGTGATAAAGTGCCTAATTATATAGAAGATTTGGCAGTAAATTATAATGTCACAAAGCCTTGGTGTGCTTACCCAGAGTTAACCTGGTCGAGCAAGAGTACAGTTCTGGTGGTCTTGAGTGTAGGGACTGGAAGTGATGTCCTAACACCTGGTTCATTTCTCCCCTGGGCTTCTCCTATCTGAAAGGACATTTCCTAACCAAACTTTTGACGAGTGATATATCTAAGATAATCCCCATCAAAGTTTCTAGTGGGCTTATTTCTTTTTAAAAAAAATCTTTGATCCCTGGGTAGTTCAGCAGTTTAGGGCCGCCTTCAGCCCAGGGCCTGGGCCTGGAGTCCGGGGATCGAGTCCCCCATCAGGCTCTCTGCATGGATCCTGCTTCTCCCTCTGCCTGTGTCTCTGCCTCTATATGTGTGTGTCTCATGGATAAATAAATAAAATCTTAATAAATAAATAAATAAATAATAAAAATAAAAATAAATCCCCATTAGCAGGTGTACAGGTGGCAGATTTTACATACTGTGGTGTGATTTCAAGAGTCTAGTTTCTGCCCTCCCCTACTTAGACTGATGGCAAGCCCATCATTAAATAAGGATACAAGTGATTGTTTTTTTTTTTCCTAAAAGAATTTCTCATCTGTTCAAGTGCTTAATAATCATTATAACCTGATCCCAGGATTTTGTACTTGAAGGCAGGAAATGAAGCAAATGTCTTGAGCCTAAAGCAGGTATCTTGTTTCAGATTTTAGCTCCCTTATTTAACAGTTGAGGAGACCTTGGGCAAATCACCTAACCTTTCTAGTCCTTCATTTTGTTGCCTGTAAAAATAAGGATACATTAGGTAAAGTACCTAACCTATGTCTAGCACATGGTAAGCAGTCGGTAAATGATAGTGGTAGCTGTGGCTTGAGACTGATGCTGCGAATTTGCTGCCAGTCAGAACCATGACTTTCATGTCCTACTCTTCCCCCAGTTCCCACAGCATGATGATGAGCCCACACTGCCAACCAATGCAATCTGACTAATGTCTCACTGCTTGTTTTTAAGCTGGATCCTGTACTACCAAGAGGACAATTCTTGTAATCAGTGTGTGTTAGAAGAAGGCCTCTATGCTGATCTTACTTCCTGTGGCTGCCCAACATCTAGAGTTAAATCTCTCAAGCCCATTGACTATGTAAGTACTTTGTTTGGATGCATAATTACAAGACTTTTTCTTATCTAGTTTAATTACCATGAAAGGTGTGATGTTGGAAGAAGTGATACTGGGTAAATATAAAAATATGAATCATTTATTCACATACTGTAAAATTGGGATTCACCATGAAATTGAACCAAAAATGTAGGGTTTTGTTTTTTTTTTTTAAAAAAAGATTTTATTTTTATTTATTCATGAGAGACCCACAGAGAGAGAAGCAGAAACACAGGCAGAAGGAAAAGCAGGCTCCATGCAGGGAGCCTGATATGGGACTTGATCCCAGAACTCCAGGATTATGCCCTGGGCTGAAGGCAGGCACTAAACCACTGAGCCACCCAAGCGTCCAGTGATTTTTTTTTTTTCTTTTTTTAAGCAAGAATTCCGAACGCAGGAGCTAGAATACATATAGACCTGGCTTTAAATCCCAGGTTGGTACTTTAACCATTTTGGAGACATTAGTAAAGTTACTCAGTTTCCTCATCTATGAAAAATAATACTACTTTGTAAGACCACTGAAATATCAAATGAGGTAATGGTTATAAAATGCCCAGCACATGATGAGCATGTTAGCAGTTAATTAGCTTAAAATGTTGGCTATAATTGTTGCAGCTGCTTAATAAAAATAATAACCTGATCATCTTACTATTCTACAAAATAAATCACATGACAATTTGCTACTCAGGTGTACAGTGTTACCTTTATGGTATGCATCTTGATATGGCCACTGGTACTGATTTCAAACCTTTGTTTGGGGGAACTAGGGATTTTCTGCCTGGTGTGTGCAGAGTTACCTGGGTCACCTTAGAGACCCACATTTATAGAGTAAGTAGTTTCTCCTTTCTGCCATATTTACTCAGGATTTTAAATTGGAGCAAAACAGGATCAGTATTTTACAGCATCAGTGCTCCATGTTTATAAGATGCAGAGGAAGCAATGAGGATCTGGGATATTTTCAAAATATCTAATTATGATCATTCCCTTGGAGCATTTGGTCAAAGCAGAAGTTTACGCAGAGATGATTTGAAGCTCTGCATAATGGTATGAGTAAGACCTTTTCAACCAGGGCACACCCCAAAGATGATGATCAACTCAGAAACTTTGATCCCAACCTAAGCAATGTAGTCTTATTTCACAAGACATTCCTGGATAGAGTATTCTTGGTATCAAGCTAAGAATAGAGTCTTGGGTGAGGAACAAGAATAGAAACAGTCTGTGGTCTCTCACAGTGGCCCTTTAGACACCAACTGGGAAAGACTAAGTGACTACTGATACTTCCTGTCTCTTGGACAAAAACCAGTGGAGGAAAAAAAAAAAAAAAAAGACTGTGGTCCAGTCAGTCTCTCCCAAGTATTGACTGAAGCAGTCCACATTTCCTAGGAAAGGAATTTTCTTAGCAATTTTTGAGGTCAGACCAGCAGACAGATACTGATTTGGTGTTAACTGAAAGCAAAATACATAGTTCTAAATATGAAAGTACCATCTTGAAAAGATTTTGCAGGACTTCTATCTAATTCAAAAAGCTAAACCAACTAAATTTTCTAGGGAAGGTGTTTTAGAAACAGAATTAATAGAGTATTACTATTTTTTTCTTTGAAGAATTAAATTTATACATTCACGAAAAAAGTCAATAATTAAGAATGGAAATAGAAAAAATGTTTTTATGTTTTACTGTGCAGTCGCTGGTCACTATTTTGGTTCTGTGGAACCACGGCAGTGTAAGTGAAGATGTCTCTTGGGAAGGACCAATCCCCAGATGATAGATAAGATTAGATTAGATTAGATTAATCTCCTTTTCACTCCAAGAACTGATTAAAGAATATATTGTTTCTTAAGGGCACACATTTGTCTTCATAATACCTTCACATGGTGTGTTTTAAATCTTTGAAAAGCCTTTGTCAAAGATACATTTAGGCAGTAGGTTTGGGTTTGAAATGGAGGAAATGTGTGGTGAGGGTGGGCATCCCAGCAGAGATACCCAGATTGACCATGAAGAGGCCTTAACAGGTAGCATTTTCTTGGTGAGTTGATCAGACCTAGGAGATAGATATGTGAACTAGGTCAATACAATAATCTGTAACAGGTGGATTCTCATGGCTGGAATGCTTGAGAATTCTGTCCTGAGCATGTCTCTCTCTCTCCCTCTCTCCCTCTCTCTAGAAGAACAGGGGAAACTGAATTAGTCTTTAGAAGGTTATTTGTTGAGCATAAGTAAGTTTTAGGTAAAATAAAGTTAGGTATCTTGAAATTACTTTACTCAGCTAACATTCCCCACAAAAGAGACTTGTGAGGGTCACAGTTGCTCGCATTCTCCAAATTCTGTGTCCTCTTTCCCTGGAAAATGTTTGACACACTCCACCTATTCTGCTTCTCTGATACAATCACCTTTCCCCTGGCTTTTTTCTCTGGATTTGTTAATACTACCGTGTAAGCCATAGTCCATTGGGATTCTGGATTAGTTCTGGGAAATGTTTCTGTCAGGTTGATTTTACATATGTATAGGAGCTAACCCCTTGATTTTGCTTTAATTAGTGACAACTGAAGAATTCTAAAGGTGTTGCCTGTAGTTGGCATTTCCAGACATACTGTGACTTACTGTTAGTCTTAATGGTATAATATTGAGGAGTCTTAAAGACTTCATTTTCATACAAAATCAGTAGGTTTTGCAAATGACAACTTGCTTCAGGCTGATTTCTATTTGTCTAGACATACGTTACATTCTAGAGGTCCATGGATAATTGCAGTCATATTGCAGCGCAAGGACCTTGGGAGCATAGTTTATAGATCTGCTTCCCACTAATGTGACATTGGGTAAACCACTTAATTTGTTAACCTCAGTTAACTCATCTGTAAAGAAACTGTTAGAACAGGTATTTTCAAATCTTTGACAGCCTTTAGTTCTGTTACAAATAAACATCCTGGGTCTATTTCTAATTGGACCTGAAAAACAGGCTATCTAGTATTAGGACTCATATGATCTGAGGGAATAACATAGTACATTAGCTCTCAGGAAGGCTATGCCATGTAACAGTCCCCAGAACCGTTGGTTAGGAGCTGGAGGTGAGTGGGGAGCCCACGTAAATGCTGCAAGCATTGGCCCAGTAGTGTGCGGGGTAACCTGCTTTTATTGTGTTTCCATGGGAGCAGCATTCTGCTCCTTGCTTCTTTAGTGTCTCCATGGTGGCCTGGCATGGAAGTTGGCCTCCTTTGAAGTAATAATCCAATCCTGGCAGCTATCAGCAGGCAAAGCAAAAGAAACATTGTAACAAGAGGCTGCAGGAAAAGTTTCAAATGAAATTATAACCTTGATGACATAAATGATATGACGAGGTAGGGTAAGAATTGGCAGGGCAGCGCAAGGGTGCTGAATAAGGGACACAGCTATAAATAGTAGAAGACTGTAAATCCAGCCGCAGAATGAAAGGAAATAATGAATTCATAAAGTGTAGAAGAGTTTGGTTACTATTAAACTTTCCAGCTGAATCTGTATTTAGTTAATAGTATTAACACTTGTGTAAATTTTAAGAATAAAGGCCAGCAAAGCCCTGCAGAGTAAACATCACACTTCCTAGTGAGACCTTTGAAGCATTTCCCTTCAGGCAGAAGACAAAGATCTCTACTATCACCATTTCTATTCAGTATTATTCTGGAGTCCTAGCCACTTGAATAAGATTAAAACCAAAGGGGAAAAAAATAATGTGTAAAGGAAGAACAAAATTGTCAAAGTATGTACAGAAAATTGTAAGAGTTAATACGAAGTTTTAAAAAGTTTCTGGATATAAGGTAAATACCAGTTAAACTGCAGGGTACTTAAGAATAACACAATGCAAGTAAGTCCTTATGGGGGAAATTATTTAAAAAACTTTTTTGAAGGGCATAAAAGATGAAGAGATATAATAACCTTTCATATGTTGAGAACTCAATATTGTGAAGCTGTGGTCCTCTCCAAATTGATACAATTTCAGGCAAAATGCTCATGGAATCTTTTGTCTTTCTAGGAGAGTGTCTTTTTAGGGTGGGATGGTAAAACATGACAAGCTTATTCTAGATTTGGAAAAGACAGGGATAGAAAGTTAGCCAAGATAATTTTTAAGAACAACAGGCAGGATCACTTGTCCTACCAAGTGGATGTTGCACTAGACAGCAATAATAATTAAGATTGTGAGTATTGGTGCAAGGAGAGACAACGGAACAGGGGAGCCAGATTGTATGGAGACTAACGTATGTGAATAATGAATGGAATTGGAAGGTGACCAAAGTAGCATGATAGTTGGGATAATTATGAGCTTGTAATTATGAACTAGTCGGGACAGTTGGCTCTTTACGTGGAAAAAGACAAGAGTTAGAATCTTGCTTTACTCCAAACACAAAAATAAGTCCCAAGTGGACCATGGTGACCTAAATGGGAAAAGCAAACTCGGAAGAAAATATGGAAACTCACCTAACGATGCTGGAGTAGGATGGATTTAAAACCGGATGTGCACATCAGCAAGAGAAACGTAAAAGGCAAGGATGTTCATTTCCTGTTGCTGCTGTTAACAAATGACCGCAAACTTTGAGGCTTAAAACAACAAACTGGCTTACATTTCTAGAGGTCAGGTCTGCGTGCTCTCAGTGTGGTGAAATTAAGAGGCTGGCGGGGCTGCATCCCTTTTGGAAAGTGCTAAGGGGACAATCTGTTTCCTTACGTTTGACAGCTTCTCCGGGGGCTTCAGCATTCCTTGGCTCATGGCCACTGTCTGTCCTCAAAGAGTATCACCCCCAGTTCTCTCTGTCCTCTATCTCGGACCCTCCTACCTCCCACTTATAAGGACCCCTGTGATTATATTAGACCTCGTTGGATAATCAAGCCTAATATGCCCACCTCAAGATTCTTAATTCTTTATCACATCTGCAAAGTCCCTTTTACCACATCAGGTAATTTATTTACAGGTCCAGGGGTTAGGATGTGAATGGAGAATCGGGTATAGAGGTTGGGGAATATTAATCTTGCAGCCCTTATACAACCTGTGAAGATTTAGTGTACAGAATCAAAAAAAGAATTCTTTCAAATCAATTGAGAAAAGAGAACAACCTATTTCAGAACTTAGCAAGGGGACACAAATAGGCAATTCACAGAAGAGAGAAAAATGGCTAAGGATACGCAAAAAGTGTTAAACCTCACTAGTGATCAAGTAAATGCACAATAAAACAACCATTAGGTAACAATACCTTACTTTAGATACAAACATTTGAATGTCTGACATCACTAAGGTTTGATTGGGTGGCAAAGAAATGGGATTATTCCTACACAGCTTTTGGAAGGAATGTCAGTTACATGGGGCAGGGTAGTAGAGTCAGAGTGTTCATCGCAGCATTGATGGATGAGAAAGGGAGATCCATGTATTGCTAAAGGATGTTACTGCAAGATACATTTCAGTGATATTTAAAAACAAAGGTTGGGGAGTGGGACATCTGGGTGGCTCAGTCAGTTAAGCGTCTGCCTTTGGCTCAGGTCATGATTCCAGGGTCCTGGGATCCAGCCCCGCATGGGGCTCTCTGCTCAGTGGGGAGTCTGCATCTCCCTCTCCTCTGCCTGTTGCTCTTCCTGCTTGTGCTCTCTCAATGTCAAATAAATAAAACCTTTAAAAAATAAAATAAAAACAAAGGATGCATAACCATTAGTGAAGCCTTCCAGTTCATAGTTTCATATTTTACATCTTCACAGTGGTGACCTTTATGGAGAAGGAGAGGTTCAGATTCAGCTGTACCTGTTACCTTTTATGGACTTATAAAATTTAATGCAAATATAATAAAATATATTACATTTGGGTATTGGGTACATAGTTATCTATACATTATTCTTTCTAAAATATGTCATAAATTTTTTTTAAAGAGAAAAAGAATTAGAAAGGTGGATCTATAATGAAACTGATTTTCTAAGCCAAATGAAAGCCATTCTCTGAGGAGGATTATAATTCACTGGTGAGGAATTTGGTCCAGGAGCCTGACAGACCCTTACTTACTAGCTGAGTGGCCCTGGTTTTCTGATTTCTGATTACCTGGAGCCTCAACTTTCTCATCTAATAAAATGTGAGGTTTAAGCATGCCAATACATGTGTAGCCATGAGCTGATGAAAAGCACTGAGTAATTGAGCGGCTCACAGACAATAGTACTTGTTATTGCAAGATCAAGGCTACTGTGAACCTGATAGTGTGAAGGAATTTTTATGTTTCTGTTTTTAATAGGTTGAACTTAAAAGATTCTAGGTTAGAGTCTAATGAGAAGTTAATGAGCCTTCTGTTAAATTTGTTTCATTTCACATAACTTTTTTGCCAGCACATTGTTTGGTATTGCTCTGCAGTGGAATTAGAGGTATGCATTATGGTTATTTTTTTTTAATCCGTTTCCGTTGTACTTAGTGTTCTAGCCACGGTTCATTCAGCAAAGATTGAGATGAAGCGTGCTTGTCAGGCTGTACAGATATGGCTGTTTTCAGTGTCTGATTGCTGAATATTTTGAAAGGTGTATGTTATATTTAGAATCTAACCAGGGGATCCCTGGGTGGCGCAGCAGTTTAGCGCCTGCCTTTGGCCCAGGACGCGATCCTAGAGACCCGGGATCGAATCCCACGTCAGGCTCCCGGTGCATGGAGCCTGCTTCTCCCTCTGCCTGTGTCTCTGCCTCTCTCTCTCTCTCACTGTGTGCCTATCATAAATAAAAAAAAAAAAAAATTTAGAATCTAACCAATTAATGTAATCCTGAGGTACTATCAACACCTTTCCCATTTAAATGATGATTTGAAACTCAAAGGACTATACAGTTGCCAAAATAAAGGTCTACAGTTTTTTTTTAATTTTTAAATTTTTATTTTATTTTATTTTATTATTTTTTTATTTTATTTTATTTATCTTTTATTTAGAGAGAGAGAGAGAGAGAGAGAAAGGCAGAGACCCAGGCAGAGGGAGAAGCAGGCTCCATGCAGGGAGCCTGACATGGGACTCGATCCCGGGTCTCCAGGATCACGCCCTGGGCTACAGGCAGTGCTAAACCACTGCACCACACTGCTGCGCCACCGGTGCTGCCCTACAGTTTTTTTTTTTTTTTTAAGTAAAAAATCAGTGACATTTAAAAAATCATCCAATTATATTAAAAATATGGTGACATAAATGTGGTCCTTCTAGCAGAGTACTCGCACCAGGATCTCGGAACTTTAAACTCAGATGGCGGACACACTGTTTAAGCCAGAAGGGGAGGTAATAAGGGTCATATATATTCCCCAGTTGAGCAAGTTGGAGTCAAGCGCTCCAGACAGCCTCACATATGCCAATTAGAAATATTCTACATTAAAATTACTGGTTATTTAGAATATGTTAGTGCCACAGTGTAGGGGTTAAGAACACAGCCTCCGAGGTCATATGGTCTCGATTCAAATGCCTGCTCTTCCACTTACTGTCCCCTGTGCCTTGATTCTTCATCTGTAAAGTGGAGATAAAAATAGCACCCACCTCAATGGGAAGTTGTATGGATTAAATAATGAATAAATTCACAATCCCCTGATCTGAATGTATCTTGGAATTTGGGGTTTTTCCCCCTTTTAAACAGTGGTATGCTTTACATATAGCCTTTAAGGAAACACTCCCAAAGGCTTCTAGGTAGCACCTTCATAGTTAAACACATTCCCGTTACTGTACAAAATCTATATCTACACATATTGGAGAAATATAGGTAACCTTCCACTTAGATCAGGTTCTGTTGCCAATTGAATTAGGGGGAAAAGGGGTTTTAGAGCTTTTGGGATTTCAGAACTATGGATAGTGGGTTGTAGGTGGATATATGTATCTATAATGCCTGACACATAAGAAGGTGCTATACATCTTAGCTATTACTAGTATTGTCATTTAAAATGTTGTCAGGCTCCCTGCATGGAGCCTGCTTCTCCCTCTGCCTGTGTCTCTGTGCCTCTCTTTCTCTCTCTCTTTCTCTCTTTGTGTCTCTCATGAATAAATAAATAAAATTTTTTAAAAATACTGTTTAAAATGAATAAATAAAATGTATTTTAGCTGATGAGATTAAGAGGGATGACAGAGGGTTTTTATTCTTATCAAAAGTTCTTTTAATACAATTTGTTCAAGCTTTCCTTTTCTTTCTTAACTACATCTTCCTTTTAGAAACTGATCTTTGCCTGGCTTAGACTTGACCCAGCAGGAATGTCCTGTTACTGCTGACACCTAAGAAGAGCCTTTGGCCCCACATGGTTGGCCATCTCCTAAGTTAACATGGACTGAGGCCAAGACATTTGTAGAGTTCAAATTGTAGTTAAATTCTTGTGTTTTCTGTTGTCTTTGCAAAGTTCAGCTTATTCTATTGTGTGCAGTTTTGAAGACTATTAATAGTTTATATTCCTACTTTCATGCCTGTAGAATATATCAGAAAAAATAATTTTAAAATAATTTTTTTAGTGTTCTTTCTTTCTGATTACCTGTCCGCCATCCTGCACCATCCTGTCCACATTAGCACTTATGTTGACCTTCCTAACCTCTAAGTAAATTTATAAATCAAGTGCATTTATACATTTAAGTTTATAAATTAAAACCATTTAAACAGTTTAAGTAGAGAAAGATCCAGTTAAATATATATATCAAACTTCTAGAGGGTAGATGACTTTAAGCTTGGAAGTAATAGATGTTCTCAGATGAAAAGTCTGATAGATTGGACCACATGATGATATCCTTTTGTTAATGAAGCACTGGGGTATTTTTCCTGATTTATATAAACTCATAAAAAAATGTTGTCTCAGTCATTTTCTGTAATTTTATTCTCCATCTCCTTGCCTCACCATTTTAAAACCTGTCTTCTGTGATCCCGGGCATCAAATTTTACATTGTTTCCTAAAGATACATTTCTAGATACAGAATTGCTAGATTGTCTTTAAATTCTGGAGTGAGGGATGCCTGGGTGGCTCAGTGGTTGAGCATTCTGCCTTTGGCTCAGGGCGTGATCCTGGAGTCTCAGGATGGAGTCCCACATTATACCTCCTGCATGGATCCTGCTTCTCCCTCTGTGTCTCTGCCTCCCTCTCTCTGTGTCTCTTGTGAATAAATAAATATTTTTTAAAAATAAAAAATAAATTCTGGAGTGAATTTGATGCAGTTTGAGTGATAATAGCAGTCTTAAAACAATGTCTTTGTGGACATGTTGCAAGAGGAGGAAGAAAAATGTACACAGGCTCTGTTTTTTCAGAATAATTGTTTAGCATTCAAATTATATTCTCATAGTACGCTTTTAATTTTTTCTCTCTTGAGTTTAAAACAGTTACATCATGTGAGTCTTAAGTGCAGCAAACTCTTTCCTGGAGAGAACGTGGCTCGTGCTGATTGTGAGCCCTGTGTGGCCTTCTTGCCTGTCTGCCCGTCTTTACTAATTAGTAACTCAGCCAGAAGATGTGTAAAGCGGTGAGCTGAAACTTAATCTAAAGCTTAAGGGTGAAGACGTTGGAGAAAGTCCAACAATAAAGTCAGGGGCTTATCTGTGAATTTTGATGGTCTGCCTTGAGTCACTGGTGGTAATTTAGAGTCTGCCATTGGCTACATCTCTGACCTGTGGTTCTGGTCTTCTCCTATAAGGACATTTCCTCCATCAGTCCTTGGGACGCTTCCAATTTTTATTTTGCAAATAACAGAAGAGGTGCCGCCTCTTGCCTGTGGTCACTCGGTGTCTAGAGATGAATTTCTGTTCCTGACCCAGTTTATGGTGTTTACTGAAGGAAAATCAGTGCTCCAGGGCAGCCCATTTATGCTTTACCTTATGGTCTCACTGCACACAGTGCTTGTTAGTCTTTTCGAGTGTCTTCGGATCCCTGAATCTGTACCAGCCATTACCATAGCACGAGCCACATGTGGTTGTTTAATTTTATACTATAGTTAATATTTACTTAAACAAATTCAGTCCCTTTGTCACACAAGCCACGTTTGAAATGATCAGTGGTCTCGTGGCTGGTAGCTACCATGCGGAAGGGTACAGAGATGGAAATTTCTTTGGCGTTCCTTGTCTGTCTTTCCTTGTGTTTCATCTTTTCGAAGTGATCTTTTCCCTCGTGGACCGATTGCAGTCAGAGGTTCTAACCTGTTGGGAAACAGTGGGTTGGACTGCTCACCTCATCCCTAGAGCCATCCCTCTCGTCCTGCATCCAGGGTCAGCTTCCTTCTATCCCACCCCACTGTCCCCTTCCACCTGCGTTCGTGCCTGCGAACCTTGTCACGGGCCGCTAGACCATTACCGTCCTTCTCTTCACCAAAATTCTCTGGAAAATGGCCCAGGAACCCAGTCTACAATTTCTCGTCATTCATTCCTCAGTCCTCACACCCTCTTCTCCTCCCTGCCACCCAGAGAGTTTTCTTCCAGGCTTCCAGCAGCCTCCTGGCAGCCAGACGGCAGCAGCCTTGGCCTGGCCACCCTCTTCCTTAGCATGGAGCCAGTATTTGATACTGCGGGACAACTCTTTCTTATCCTTTCTTTTCCCTTTTCCTTCTGTAGTGTTTTCCCCTTGAGCTCCCGTCTCCTGGTAGCCTTCTGGCCCCTGCACACTTCTGTCCTCCATTTCCCCACCCTGACTGGCTCGTGTTGCAGATGCTGGGAGTTCCCACACTTACTCCGCTGACTCTGGATTTGTTCCCTGGGCCCCAGGTCACACAGTCCCATGTTTGGTGGACTATCCTGTGTGTCTACCTCAGCATTAAAATGTTCATTCCTAAATAGAAATTCTTAGTTTCTGGGCACATCTTGCCTTCAAGCTTCCTTATATATAATGAATTATACCACCATGCCCCCAGCCACATCTTTTTCTGTATATAGCCATTCCATTTGTTTGCCTTATCATACCCTTTTCTACCCCGGAAATGTATTTCAGCATCTGTGCAATTCTCTTAATTTAGTTATTAATGCCATGAACATCAGGTTGCCACCTTGCTTTGTCTTCCCATCCCTGAAGTGTCTTCTAGCATGGTGTCTTGCGTATACCAAGGCATTAAAAAGGACAAAATCGATTCTGTTCTTCTCTTAACGCAGGGAGTTGAAGAATTCTAATGTAGAGATCACCACTCCTATCCCTGTGCATTCTGGCTTTTTGTTGCTGTTTAATTAAAAAGGCCATTTTCTTCCTCCTAGGAATGTTTCTAAGAGCCTAGAGCCATCAAGCGTCAAGTTCTTCGTGACTTCCCCTATGGCTTTCTGGGGAAGTAAAGGAGCCATTCCCTCCCACGTTTATTGTTAGCAGCCGAAAGCATTGGCAGGACCCTCATGTCTGTATCACAGCACAACCAGACCTGGATTGGAACCAAATGTCCGTTTCCATGATGAGATTGATTGTGATTCTGAAACTTCGATTTTAATTTACAAAAAAAAAAAAAAAGTGAACAAAAGTCACGCATAGGATGTAACATCACTGGGGTGGTTTTGACTATACCGTTGCTAGAGGGTAGAGTGGTAAACACCATGCGTTCAAGAATACAGGGGGTCCAGAGCAGCTGGCATTCTGAGCGGGAGGTCACTGAAGGATGTTCACCGCATAGGGTGATGCTTTCGCTTTTCTATGCTCTTAGGTTTTTGAAGAACCCTCCATCAGCCTCTTTGCCCTGGAACACTGTGAGGGCAGAGAGCTGCACCTAGAGGAGGCCGTGAACTCCGTTCTGAACAAGGACCTGCACTTCTACACCCAGTCCGTGTGGGTGAAGAGTGGACTGTAAGTATGGGCCGGGGGCTTGGCTGGCTTCAGTCGCTGCTGTAGGAGACAGCTGCATGGTTGGTTTTTATTTCCCCGCTGCTGCTGCTGTTGTGTGATCAGAGATACTATTACTCCTTTTCTCTCTCACTGTAATAATGGTAGCTCCTGTTTAAGACCAGAACCTTGGACCAGGCCAGTATATTCTTGTGTGCGGCGGGTTGGGAGGAAAGGGCTGCCATGCATGTAGAGCATGTGTCCCTGAGGAGGTGACCAGGTGGCCATAACCAGGCACGCCCAGTTCCCGATCGGGAGCTGTCTAATGAAACCAGCCGCTGCGGTTGACACTGTGGCCAGCTGCAGACAACTGACTGTAAGACGGATAGTGCTGTGTTTTGTTTTGATTTGATGTCCTCTTGGCAGTAGAGCTCCTTGTTCCAGGGCACTTTCCATGCTGAGCATCCGGGCTGTCCTGGCCCCCCACCACTGTTGCCGTTCACTGAGGTTGGCAGAGTGGGTCCGCAGTACGTGGGCCTGCGTTACACAGTTGGGGAGACTACTTTATGATATGAGAAGTTATGGATACACAAGTTAGGTAGGAACTTGCATATTTATTTAGAACAAAAATGGTAACAGACCTTGCCCGGGAGGGGCCCTGAGGTTAAGATGCGAAGACTTAAAAAAAAAAAAAAAAAAAAAAAAAAAAAGATGCGAAGACTTCCTGGGAGATCTGCCTGTCAGGACGTTTCTGGAGCACGGGCACGTACGCCTGCCCCTTCTCCTGCCTGTTGCTGTTTTGGTACCAAAACTCAACTAAAAGAGCATGCACATCCCTCAATGACTCACATAAATATGATTGTTTTTATTTCTTAGGACTTTTAAATCATGTGATAATCAACTCTGCTTGTATAAATATCTGGAGATAAGAGAAAGCCAAGAATATAAATTGATTTGAAAATTAAGTCAACTATGATAATACATGGCTTTTGAATTATTCACATGTATAGCAATCTAATTTTTTTTCTTCAACACATTTGACTTTGGTGCTTCTTAAACATAAATTACTCGAAGCATCCTAATCCCCATACTATATACCGGTATTATTTACCACCTAAGTCTATTAGAATTGAATTCTGTGTCCCTGTGATACAGGACCTTCACGGCATTTTTTTTTTTTTACTAGTTTCTTTACATTTCTTTGTGGAACTGATAATTATTGACTTGCTTGTTAAAATTTCTTACCAGATTTATTTCAGTCTTTTGTAGGAAACTGGTATTGTTTTACATTAACATTCTTTCTTCTCTTGACATTAATCCACCTTCTCTTCCTGTTCTGGATTCTCTGTAAGAGAACTGGAACACAGAGTAAGGAATAGGGAAGGCTGTCTAAAGATATTCCTAGGCTTCAGGTGGCTCAGAATATGCCCTCATGCACAGGCAGCTCCCTTCAGTGACTAGTTTTGTTTAATCCCCATATTATCTGGTATCTCTGATTTGTGATTCTAATGAGGGTTGAGCTTTAAGGCTTTTCAACTGTGGAATTCATTGAAATTAATATATAGAGAGGTGTAGTGTATTAAAGTCTCGCCTAGATTTTATACTGCTCTTTCCCTGCTGATTTAAAAAGTCTGCACAGCTGAGAGGTAGAGAAGCATCTCCATGGTCATGCTGTCCTGACTCTGCACCAACCTGGTGGCTTAGATTTGTGTAGGCAGGAGGGGTTGGAGGGAAGATCATCTGTGCTGCCATTGATCATGTTGATTGTGGGGAGCAGGGTGCCCTGTCTGACCCAGGCAAGGTCGCCTTGTCGTCTTCCCCACCTAACTTTCTGAAAGCACTGTTTGTGGTGCCCTGGAGTCCTGATCATTTCAGATCCTCTTGGCAATCCCAGCCTAGTCCCCCTTAGCTATTCAGCGTGATAACCACTTAAAGCAGGGCTCAGCAAACTTTTTCTGTGAAGGACCAGATGGCAATTTCAGTTTGTTGGCCATCGTATCACTGTCACAACTCTTCACCATGCCATTTGGAGTGAGAGCAGCTAGTGTCAGTCAGTGAAGGGATGGATGTGACTGTGGGCCACTCAGAGGTCTTAGGACTCCCCTGTAAGCCCTGCAGGCTTCCACATGCTTTACCTTGGCCCAGAGGGTATTGAAAGGATTTGCAAAAGAGCTTGGGCCTTGAGGCAAGACAGGGAATTTCTGAGGATAATTTGAAGCTGTCCTTGGTGGCCTTAGAGAAATTCTAGAAGGAGGTGAGTCTGAGAGGTCACTGGAGCCACCTAGAGAGGCTCTGAAGCGCATGTGAGGATGAGCCCAGGAGTGGGAGAGGAAACTAGTGTTGTGTAACTGGAAATAGTGAGATGTTATGGTCCATCTTTGTATGCTCAATTGTTATGAAAAAGACAGTATCATCAAAGAAACACAGAATTTTAGATCTGGCAGGAACCTTGTTTTACCAGCTTAGAAACCAGAATCCTCACTGGATTGCAAATCCAAGCCCCAATGCCATGGGCTTTCACCTAGTCTTTCCTGCCTTTTCTGTTAAAAAATAAAATTACACTTTTTTTTCCTTAAAAAGAATCTATAAGCCTAAAAGTTTTAAGGAACAAGCCTAGCATAAAAGGAGGTATTTTTTTATAAGATTCTGTTTTCTTATTTTTTTTAAGATTTTATTTATTTATTCATAGACACAGAGAGAGAGGCACAGAGACAGAGGGAGAAGCAGGCTCCATGCAGGGAGCCCAACGTGGGACTCGATCCCGGGTCTCCAGGATCACACCCCAGGCTGCAGGCAGCGCCAAACCGCTGCGCCACCGGAGCTGCCCCTGTTTTCTTATACTTTTTTTTCCTGTTCTTACATAGGTGGATAGCTTATGAAGGATCCAATTTCTTAGGAAGACAAATCTTACTCGAGCCTAATGAGATCCCAAATTGGACAGCATTCAGTGGCTGGAAAACAATTGGTTCCCTCCGTCCTATGAAGCAGGTAAGGAGGCAGGGGGTGGGGGGGGAAACATAGAAGATCCAAAGTAGCTTGATTTTCTAGTAGAAATGTCATGAACCATAGCATCTGAAATACTGACCATTTAGTTTGACATGCATATTACAGGGGGATCAGATTAGGACAAAGAAGCTTAGAGATGTTCATCAGCTCGTTAAGTTGTATGTAAGGTCAGTGTTGGATTTTAGCTTTTGAGTCCAGGGTCTTCTTGACCTTACTGACTTTTAATGGAAAAATGAGTGTCATAAGGTCTGTGGGAAGCAGAGAAAACAATGTACTCTGAGTCTGCCCTAGTTGTACTTTCTAAGTATTTGGAAATTTTTTTTTTCTACTTACATAAAACTCAGGATAGACTGTGGTATTCATGACAACATCCTGCTTGTCAGTCTCCTTGAGAAGCTCCCTGTATCCTTGGGAGTAGGCTCTGGTCTCATCAATGTGCCTGTGTGATGTGGCCCCCGTGCGGGCCCCCGGAGGCCTGCATCCTCTTCTCTCACGGTTCTCCTCCTCACTCAAATGGGGCTGTGGCACAGCCAGCGTGCAAAGTGCTTTTCCTACTTGAGCCCCTAACACAGACTGTACTCTCTGTCTAGGAGTTTCTTCCCTCATTCTTTGCCTGGCTAATTCCACTCATCCCCCTAAATTTAAGTGTCCGGTCTTCCATGATGCCTCTTTAACCCTTTCTCCCAATCTAAATCTTTTCCTACAAGACACCACATGTGGTTTATAACTGTGCAGTCGCAGGGGCTGTGCAAATTTTGCTTCTTGCTCTACCCCTGCTCTACAGCGCGACAGGCACAAAGTCTGGCGCGCTGTAAAAATTCAGAGACTGTTTGTCTAGTGGAGAAATGAATGTGTAAATGGATGAATAGATGTTTGACATTGTGCTAAGAATTGTGGAAGATTTGGGCCCCTGGGTGGCTCAACGGTTGAGCGTCTGCCCGTGATCCTGGGGTTCTGGGATCAAGTCCCGCATCGGGCTCCCTTCAGGGAGCCTGCTTCTCCCTCTGTCTCTGTCTCTGCTTCTCTGTCTCTCTCATGAATAAATAAATAAAATCTTTAAAAAAAATTGTGGAAGATTTAAGGGATAGACCTGATCTCTGCTTTATCAGAGCTTACATGTTTATTGGGTAAAATAAGTTGGACTCAAAACAGTACCATAAAATGCAAAACAGTGTATAACCATCAAAAAGCCACAGGCCACTCCTGGTTTGCAGGAAGGAAGTATGGGTACGTACTGAGTGGTAGACCGTCTCACAGAAGGTGAGAACCCCACGTCGAGCTGTCTGTGTGGTGCACAGAAAGAAACACTTCTCACTTGATTTCAGCAACAGCCCTACGGTAGGAGTTGTTACTCCGTTTTCCAGGCGGGAAAACAAGGGTCCAGAGGTAAAGCCAATTGGCGAAAGTCATCCATCCAAGTGTCAGAACCAAGATTTGAACCCAGATTTATTTTCTAAAATTTGTGTTGAGCAAATGACACCCTAATTTCCTCCAAAATAAGATCAACATGTACAGAGCACCAGGCACTGAGCTGAGGGTAGCACAGGGGACACAGGTGCTGAGGCTCTGATGTCCACAGTGGACATGTGAAGTGCCAAACAGTAGCCAATAAAGCATTAACCTCCGTGGTCCTGCTGCCCCTCCCTCCCTCCCTCCTCCCTCCCTCTCAAATGGGGCTGTGGCAAAGCCCAGCCTGCAAAGTGCTTTCCTACTCCCTCTCCCACACACTTGCACACCACGCCCATTCTCTTTGGTTCTGTTGGTTCAGATCCTAGTTCTGCCTCTGGGAAGCAGTGTGACTTGGGGTGAGCCACTTGACCTCCGGGGACGACAGTGATCACACGGCTTACCTCTCCGTATTACTCCAAGGACTTAATAAGAAAATAGAGTCTGGCACATCTGGCTTCTCTTACTGTGGCAACACATTTATTTTGAAAGTTCATTATTCGTAGTGTCCCTTTAGAGATCAGAGATGCTCTTCTGAGGGATACTCAACCTCAGCAGGCTTTCCTGGCAGTTTGTGCTGCAGGATTTCATGACCTTCACCTCTTGCCAAGGCCTCACTCCTGTCATGTGGGAAGATGGGGAATCGCACCAAAAAGCCATGGGGAAAAGCAAGGTAGCTTTTACCAAACATATGATAACGCTTAATCCTCCTCATTAGGAACTTCAGAAGCTAAGCTGGATGCTGGGAGTATTTTCCTCAGTTTTGAAAGGTTCTGGGTTTCTCAAACGGTACTATGCGTCCTTTCCTTTTCAGTAAGGCTGCTGGTACTGCTGTAGTTCACGTTCTTGCTTGGAAATGCAGTAATTAAAATGCGATCCTCTTTGAGTTTGGGAATTAGGGAGTCACCAAGGCACTTATAAATGCATATCAGTATTTTAAAGTATAATTACAGAAGAGTCAGACTACAAGTGTGTAATAAGGGTAATTAGTACTTCACTTGAGTTAATTGATTAAAACTGTGATGTTTGGTCCTAACATACATAATTGGAATTCTGTCCTCTGTGAAGGTCACGCCTGTTTTCTTCTACGTACAAGATAAGGAAACTAATAAAGATGTACTGAAGCCTCAAATTAATGCTTGCAGCGGGAGACTTATAGAATTACATACACTTATTGTCAGTCAGATCTTTAGGTACCTTACTGTCACATTATGAACGTGGACGTAGCGCTTTGAAACCTTTCAGACATTTTGCCTAGTAGAGGTCTTTTTTATCCGCTTTAAATTATCAGATAAGCACGTGTCCTATTTGCTTTTTTAAGTTCTCGCAATGTTTATTTCCTTAGAAAGGCCACACATGGCAGCACCAAAATACGTTGTTGCATTACCTGGCACTTCCGTTTCTCAGAGTGCAAGAGCTTCCGTAGTAAATAGCTTGGTCATTGCCAACATAGGGCCCCAGGTGGGGATGCTAGATGGTCCTGTATTTTATTTCATGAAGACTGGAGGCCTATGGCTGAAAGAATGGTTTCTGGGGAGTTTCCATCATGCACGGTGTCCTTTCATCAGCTGACTTGATACACACTTTCACTGCTGCAGTTGGGCTCTCACTCCCTGTGTCCAAGGGTGACTGGTACATGTCAGCAAACCCTAGAGCATCCTGGTTAAGAAGGACAGTTCTGGTGCAGGCCAGGCTGGCTTCTCCACATCTGTGTTAACTTTGTAAACTTCAGGTCATCATTTTACCTTCTTAGATTACCTTAATTAGGTAATCTTAGATTATCTTAATTACCTCCGGTTATTAACCTGGACAGATAACAAACACCGTGACCCAGCAAGCACGAGCGCACGGCCTGTGACAGACACTGAGCTCTCAGTAAATACTGTTCCCCTTAGAGGCAAGTCCTAGATTTAATATTTTATTTGAAAACTTCATGTATGTATTCCAGGGCCAGGGGATAAAGTTCTTTGTTACCCAATTTTGGAATGCCTATGCAGTGATTAGACATACATGGCCTCTTCCCTGGAAGAAGTGTAAAGATCCACGGGGTTGAATGTAAACAGACGCTACCACAGCTGCGCAGGCTCTCAGCCTACCTGGGTCCTCCGAGACCTCCCATCGTGGGCACTGGCCACGTAACCATAGCTCAGCGTGTCTGGTTTCTGCAGTTTGCTGAGTTGTGAGTGTCTGTGGGTCAGCAGCGTCCTGCCCTCCTGCTCTTCCCCGTCTTCCCCCAGCACAGCGAGGACACGTGGTTCCTGAAGGAAAACTCAGCAAGTCAGGAATGCTTCAACTGCCCCATGCCACGTGGCATTCCCGTGGAGGAAAGTTATCTTTCACCCTCACAAAAGGGCGTTTTTCAGAAAAGCACAATAGAGATGATTGTACAATGTAACGTTTATGTTCAGTGATCTCAGGTCTGTCTGTAGAAAAATAGTAATTCACACATTCTGGGTAAAGGGAGGAAAGTGAAGGTGCCTGCATAAGCTACGTCCCGTCCCCTTTGCCTCCCAGCCTGCCTCTTTGGAAAGCTCAATTTCCTTTGGAAAGCTTGATTTCCAGATGCATAAGTCCCTTTTCCTAAATGGCTGTTTCTCGGCTGTCCCAGCCCGCAGTGTACATCAGAATCAAGAACCGGGCCCAGGACGAGTATCTGACGGTCACTGGCAACGTTGCTGACACACGAGCCACATCGGTGTGCATTTCTCCCTACAGCGGGAAGACTACTCAGATCTGGCACTACTGTCGGGGACTCTTTAAATCCAAGGTAAGCGCCCCACTGACACTGTGTGCCCCACCTTTTGGACTTTTTTTCTTCTTTTGGAAACTAGAATCTTGGCAGATCAGATGGCACCAGAAAATAATGCAACACCCTAAAAACAGTATGTTGCATGATTATATAAATACTGCCATGCATATTACTAAAGCTTTTAACTGAAATGGACTCGGGATTTTATCATGTAGAAAGTTCAGTTTTCTGTTTGGAAGTAAACACTGAGCTCATGGACATCCTAAGTGCTGTTTTAAGACCAGAGACCACTCCCTGGATCCAATTAGACATCGTGCTGTTGTGACACATTCTTTACCCTGTGGCCCAGGTGCAATCAGCTGTGTCTGATTCTAAACATCTTGAAACTTTCACTTTCGGGGCACCTGGGTGGTCAGTTGGTTAAGTGTCTGACTCCTGATTTCAGCTCCAGTCGGTCTTGATCTCAGGGTGGTAAATTCAAGCCCCCTTGGGTGTGGAGCCTACTTGAAAACAAAGAAAGAAAACCAAGCCCCATCTGATACATTTATGCTAACGGAGACTTAACATTCAGCTGTAACTCAGCAAACCTTCCGTTGACCTTCTGTGGTCAGATGCAGGTGTCCTTTTAACAGACGTGCCTCTCCTTGGGTAGGTCTGTGTCTGGCCATCTCCTCCCCTCAGCCATAAAGACAACTTAAACAGCTGAAGTGACAGGCGTCCTGTGTAGTCTTCCTTTCCTAGACCAGAATCATGTTAAGAAGAGGGCCTCCATTCCCTTGAGTGCCAGTGACACAGAACTGCCAATTTGCTTCCTGCCCTTTAGGCCAGTGACACTTGCCTGGACGTGATTGGTGGCCGGGACACCCCGGGCGCCAAAGTGGCTCTGTGGACGGAACACGGACAGTTCCAGCAGAAGTGGAGGCTGAACAGAAACGGAACCATCAGCTCCTATCTCAGTGATCAGCTGGTCCTCGATGTTAAAGGTGGGCCTCCGAAGAAACCCAGCGCTTTGTGTCCCTGGATAGACTTTTAAATTTCAAACCTCTCCCTCCTCCTCCTGGGTAAAAGAAATCCTGATTTATAAAAGAAATATTAAGTCACTTCTACTTTTTTAATGAACAAGACAATTAGCTACTTGGATCAAGGAGGGAAGGCCTCAGGACACTGTCTGAGAAGGTTTTTGTTTATCGGTACCGTTGTAAAATTCTCATTCGCTACATAAACTTGGAGGACAATTCTAAATGTAAAGCTTTATCAGCCATGAAGTGTCCCATTTCTTAGAAACTTCTTTTTGCTATTAACTGTTGTAGTCCTTTAAGAGCCCTCACAAACTTTGTGGCAGATATTGTTTGAGCTTGTTTTGAATTGAGCAAGGTCCGGGGCTGTTGCTTTCATTGGCTTAGTCACAGCCATGGTCAGTGGTCAGTGCGCAAACAGCACCCGACATCCTGCCCACGCTCTCCCAAGCACTGTGCTTCTCAGCGTGGCTTTGCAGGTGCACACTGCTTTTGCAGTCAACTACCCTGCCCCCTGGGTCATCAGTCTGAGTCGTTCTAAGGTCTGATTTGAGGTTAGAGCAAAAGCTTATTTAAGCTCAGCTTCCCACTGGAAATGAATTGTTAATCCACCACGCGGTGGGCTGAACATTGTCAAGCACCCGTGTGAACAAATCTTTTCTTTTGGAATTTCTATTTTAGGAGGAAATTATTATGACAAGACTCATGTAATTGTAAATCAGCCCCTGGAGGGAGAAGAAACACAGAAATGGGACATTGAAATATTGTGAGAGCGTCTGCAACATCTCCAGAAAGAGCAGAGGAAGGAGGAACCCACGTCCCAAGGAGAGGAAGCTACGCTGCTGCATCAATGAGCAGAATGAAGTTTTCTCCCAGCTTCCACGACCATTTCTCTTAACCATGGAAACACAAGTATTCTTGCCAGTTGTTTAGTGTTCCTGTGAAAAACACTTTCTGATTTCTGCAAAAGGCTCTGTTCCTGCTTGATCAGCTTTTGGTGAGCAAGTTCCAAGTGTGTTTTCTCTCCTGTCCACCAGGCCCCCCGTCCTATTGCTGATGGCCCTTGTGGGACACTGGTGACTGTCATCCCGCATTAGGTGTTCACATCCTAGGAGGTGGGGGTGTGGGTGCTAAGCACAGGGAGACGGTTCCTTTAGGTCAAGTCATACTGTTGCAGGAAGAAGAATACATTTTATAGCAATGCCTGAACACATTTAATAGGGCCTCCTATAAGCTGCTGTATTCTGTTAAAGCCTCAGTGAAGAGCCCTGTAAGGCTTACCTAACCAACGCACCAGTAAGTGTATCATACTTGGTTCTGACCCCAGGGAAGGACCTCGGCTTCGTTGGGAAAAAGGCTCAAGTGTTGGCATGTTATCTGTGGCCAAACTAAAGCACAAATAACCTTGTGACATCCTTGCTCTCCTTAACTGACGCCCTCCTGGGTGACTCACCTGCCCTGGTGCCGAGACCTCCTAGACGTTGCCAGATGTGCCCTCAAGGAGTATTTAGTCAAATTTTTCTTTGCCCAAAGTAGTAAAGGGAAGTTTCAAATGTTTAATCAAAACCAAGCAGTATTTGAGAGTTCTGACTATATACCATTTTATTTAATGAAATGGCTGAAAACTCAGTTATTCATTTCCATTTGTAGGATATCACATAATCGTTACCACCTTTAAAATTTATACAGTTCTTAAGTATTTTTCCCTCCTGAGTTGGTTTTAAACTTACATTGAGATAACTGTTCCCTTCATCCTGAACTTTTGCCAGAAAGCAGAAACTTAATCTATTTTTATATAGAAAGATTAAATACTCCAGTGATATTTTTAAATATCAACCTATAAGCACTTTAGAATGTAAAATAACTGAATTGTCTAAACACAAGGACCCACTATTTTGAGCATTTTTATAGAGACTTGGTCTTTCCATGTAAATACTGAAATTTTTTCCTTCAATCTCAGGCTCTTTGTCATCTCTGAAGCAGCATCTGTAAAAGTCCTGTATGCCCTAGATGTGAGCAGTATTTAATGAAACTTATGTTATGGGGGTAACTTTATTTTCAGGGGGGAGGGTTGTGTATACACAAAGGTATGTATGTATATTTTCATTGTAAAAAACCAATCCAAAAATTTTTTCTTTGTGTTAATTGAAAGATTTTTGTAGAGCCAATGAAGCTCTTTAAAGTTGTTTCTTCCAAAGAACAAAGCCAGGTAACAACATTTAAATTTCAGTGATACATTTATTGGAGCTGTGCCTTTTCTATCACACTGGATTAAAGGAGTTTGTCGAGAGAGTATGGTTTCTTTCTTCTGTCGCCTGCCTCCCAGAACCAGGCAGGTCTCGCGTAAGGAAAGCTGTCGTAGAACCATTCCCACCCAGCTGCGGGCTCCAAGCACCAGGAGCTCCCTGGCACGTAAATGTTTGCTCTTCTTTCCGCATGTGCGGCTGAGACGGTCACCGTGGTTCTGGGACGGCCCTAGACTACCTGGATTAAGCATTCTGTCCAGAGGGATAACACCAGGTTTTCCTTTTCCTCATCTGTAGTTAGTTTCAGGTCCTTGACACAGATAGTCGAGTGGCCCCAGATTTGCTTCAGAGCGTCCATATGTGATAAAGGAAAGCGGAGTCCGTGAGACTGAAAGAGGAGAAACTATTTAGTCAGGTGAGAAATGTTAAAGTGATATTTTCATAAAAACTTAGCCGGGTCTCAGTATATCAGTTTTTTATATCCTTACAAACCAGATGACTTACTAACTTTAACTTTGCTGATTCCCATATCCTAGTTTATATAAATTCCAAACCACTGATGCCTTATCTATTACACATTTCCTACAAGGCTACAGCTCCCAGCTCGTATCTTTTAAAGCCGGCGGACGTGTGTGTCTCTCACAGAACCGACTGGCGTGATCATCGCTGTGCAGGGGCTCTGTCGAGTGTGTGAAACGTCAGCCCCCGCTGCAGGCCCTAGCCATAACTCCCCAGGAAAGACTGGGTAGGTTGGAACAGACCTCTGTTTCCTCATTCCCCATCATGTGCAGCTCTCTCCTGTTCTTCAAGGAATGATAGATGTAAACCATCGTTTCCTGAGTTTCATCCTTAAAAAAACACACACACACACACACACTATTGAGGTCAATACTAGGAGGGTTTTCCGAAAATACGCTTCAACACCAAGAATCTTTTTGGCACCGAGTTCGGATATGTGGCACGAACTATGTAGATGGTGTACACACTCCTCAGGTCACTATTTGTATGTAAAACAAACAGCACAGCTGCTGGAACATCAGCAGAAACCTGGTTTGATGCAAAAGCAACCACTTAACAGATCGTCAGTGACTTAGGTTTCATTTACTCCACCAGCACTGGTTTCTTAGGTCCTGAGTAGGACATTCCGAGTTACGCACAGGCTGGCAATTTGTGAGCACCGTGGGGTGAAGGTAACCTGAGAAATACCAGCTGTGGGATCTATCAAAACCTCCTAGAGTGACCGCCCCAATAACATCTGCTTCCCCGTCGGTCCTGCACGGGGCGGTTTGGCATTCTGTGCAGGGCCCTCACCCGGTCCTTGTCACCACGTAGATAAGGTTAGAGACAAATACACGAGTGTAGGCGCAGCATTAACGCTGTGACAGTCTGGTGGTGGACACATCTAGCTGCCCCCGCTCTCGTCCCCTCGAGTCCTTCGTGGACTTCCTCCCAGGACAGTTCCCAGAGTCCTTGGGACGATACAGGGAACTTCAGTAACAAACGGGGGAGCTGCAACCCAGACCAGAGGAAGCACAGCAATGGATGATTGCTGGCAGTTTTCCCATGAGCCCAGGATCGCATCAGGAAGCCAGCCTTGAGCAGCAGAGGGCTAGGGGACAAGGTCACGGGATACAAATGGGAAACAACTGTTCTCCTCCATGATCTAGAAGACAGAGTTTTTGAGAAGGAGCATCAACAAAACCACAAGTCATGACAGACTGGGCAGCGTAGAGGACAGGAGGGGTGTGAGCGAGTGAGAGCAGTGCGGCCCGGCCCGGAGGCTCACCACGGGGGAGGCGGGGCGGGAATCTGGGATGAAGCCAGCCCCGGGGGCCGGCAGCTCCAGCAGGATCCGGGCACCTTGGCCTGCAGTCCGGGCGCTAGGTTAGGGGAATGGATGGCTGCCGGGGGTGGGGGGAGCCGCCTCCGCTCCGGGTACTCACAGACTGATTCTGATCCGGTCCCACCGTGAGGACGCTGTAGTCTTTGAACTTCAGCCTCACCGTGCTGTCCAGCCTTGGCACCCGTCCACCTGGGAGACCCAGAGAGCCGGGCTCAAACTTGTGTGCGGGTGAACCCCACGTGGGGTGCCCTCCAACTCAGGCGTCGGCTCCCCCCATCTATGCTCCTGCAGCACAGCTTAGGTGCTGCGGCGCTCACTGTGACCGTGCGGACGTGTGACAAAGCACAGGTGCAGTCCATGCATCAGGTAGGACATGCGCCCGGGGAGCCCACAGCTGTGCCTGCAGCTGTCCCCGCCGCCGCGCCCTCTGCGCCCAGCACTCCCCCTCTAGCCGCCAGCTGACCCCGGCTCTACACGCGGACCCTGGACGCACCGACCACCTGACTTCAAACCGCACCCTCTCCCCAGGACTAGTGTGATCACAGCAACTCCATCCGTGCAGGTCAAGCGTCGTGTCACAAAAGCCACCTAAGAAGAAGTCTTTTGCAAGGTGGATTCAACTTTGTAGAAAAGCAGCCAGTAACGGCGGACCCCCTCACGGGGTCAGCGCTGAGGGGACGCGGCGCCGCTCACTAAGGACACCCGAACACCGTCCTCACCATCGCGGTACGTGCTGGGGAGGGTCTGCTATTCGGAAACAAATCCGAACCTTCCCCCGACAGTCACACTGAGACCAACTGGAATCAGTGTTGGAGGGGACCCGACCGTCCGTGGCGCTCCCCCACCGGAAGTACGGCTTCCACGAACGTCAGTAAAAAAGACACTCGGCGCCGGGCTGGCGCGGCCGCGTCTCATTGTCCTGAGCAGACAATTCCACAGAAAGCCAGCGGGACACGCGGCCACCCCGTAAGCAGGTCAGGACTGCGGCAAAGGCGAGAACGTTGTCCGAACGTCAGAAACGGCCAGCTGGCCCCGCCTGCGGGTCTCTGCCTGCTCCGGCCTTCCTAACCACACGCTCAGCCCGCCCAGCCCGCCGCGCTCCTCCTGCCCGCGGGAGACCCAGCCACACTCCCCATTTTCTGCCTGCGTCCACGCCGGATGCCGGCGCAGAGATCTGCTTTCTCAAGCTTCCTGAAAAATCCCCTACGTCCGGCCCGACCCCTCCAAATGCTTCCAACACTGTCACTGAGCTAGCCCAGGACCCCCCACGCCGCGTGGTCCTCCCCGCTGCAGCAAGTCCCACTGCAGGGCGCTGCGCTGACGGTCCGCCGTCACCACTGTCCAGAAGGGTTAGGTCGTGGGCAGCCTACACCGGTCACAGAGTGCTCGCGGGGACTTGGGGAAGCTTGGTGACGACCTGGGCGTTTTTACGTGTTACCTGCTGATGGCAAAGGCTGGCCCATCCCTCCAGTACTCAGTGTGCCCGTGACACACCCACGATGCAGGGCGCCTGGAGCTGCAGCAGGTGCCACCTGGGCACGCCACACACACGCAGGTGCACGTGCTTCCCGCCTTCCACCTGCCAAACAGGAGCCCACCCAGGAAAGCCCCCGACCGCCTAGAAGAAAAGCACGAGCCCCACCTGGCGTTGAAAGCTCTGCTCCGTCTCCCACGTGGTACGGGGGGAGCCTGTGGGTGACAAAGTCCTTCTTCATGCCCCCTGCCAGCAGCGCTCCGGTGCCCTCCAGCCGGTCGGCCAGCGTCCTCAGGAGGCCACCTAACCTCCTCCTCACCGCAGCCGTGCCTTCCACCTGCTGGAAACATGGACCTGAGCGCTTCCTGCCCAGGCCGGGCCCAGTAGGGCCGGAGCGACCACCAGGTCTCCAGGGGCGCCCCCTCCCCGGCCACGTGGCTCCTCCATTCAGCCGGCGTTCCCACCGGCCCTGCCACTGGGACATCTGGAAGGGGGCGACACCTGGAAGGGGGTGCTGCACCGGCTCTGGGTCCACACCCCCCAGCCCCGCACTCAGCGCGGGCAGGCCCGCGAGACTCGCAGGAGGGACCACCCTGAGGGCGCCCAGGCAGGCGCTGCTGGCGCTGGCCCCACGGCCCCCCACCCCGGACCCTCACCAGGATGACCCTTACCAGGAGCAGCTGCCGGGGGATGCCGGCCCGGAGCGCCACGTCTTCCTTCGCCGCATCAAACACAAGCCCCGAAACCGTGTCCAAAAGGCAGTCTCCCCAGGAACTGGAAGGGGCAGGAGGAAGGGGCCCAGGAAATCCTGGGGGATTTGGTGCCCCCACCGCTCCCCTGCCCCCGGACGCGCAGCTGGGGGGGCGCCCCCACACGTCCCCCAGGCCGTCAGGGAGGAAGGTCGGGGCCCAACTTAGGGTTTGTGATGGAAGGTGGGCTTTGTGGGTGGTGCTCGCGCCCGGGCCTGTGGCAGGTCGCCGCTCAGAGCCTCGCTGGGCCACCCCCAAGGCTCCCGATGTCCCCGCAGGGTGTCCCGGGGGGCGCGGGCACGACCCGAAGGGCTCCGAGGCTCCAGGGGCCTGAGAGAAGAACCCCGAGGGGGATCGGGGATCTGGGGGGCGGGCAGCTTACCTGTTCTGGTAGGTGCTGATGGTCACGTGGATAGAGTGCGCCAGCCCCGGAGGGACGTCCGCCTGGTGAACCGTCCCCCTGGGGAAGTACAGGACATCTCCCGGCTGAGGGGGGACACACGGGGTTGGGGTGAGCGGGGAAGGCGCCCGCTCAGCCCTCGCGGGACCAAAGCAGGCTCCGAGGGTCGGGCCGCATCTAGACCCTGCCGCCACGCGACCCTGGGGGGCCAGTCACTGCGAGCCCCCAGTCTGCACGGGGTCGGGGACCCGAAGTCACTTGCTTGGCTCACCGGCTGAGACCAGGTGCGGGTGAATCTGGGCCCCCACCCACGGATCGGGGTGACAACCCCGACACCCTGCGCCCCCTCCGGCAGCGCCCGGGTGCTGCCACCGGCTGGCTAGGGGCCCCAGGAAATCAGGGAGCCCCCGAAGCTTCAGTCCCCCCCCTGCGAAACGGAGGCCAGGGCCTGACACGGGATCACAGGCCAGGCCACGTGCAGAGGCCGGTGCAGAGGTCCAGGCCACGCCCGCAGGTGGTCTGGACAGACGGACGGACGAACCACGTGACCCTGCGTGTCCCGGGCCATCAGTCGCACCCTTGGGTGGGTGAACCTCCTCCACCCGTCCTTGTGTCGCCCCAGCCATGAGGTGACATAAACCTCGCCCCTCAACCACTCCCGAAGCTGCCACCTCCCTGTCCCCCGGCGCAAAACACCAACAGCGGCACCGCGAGCACGGGTCCCCCGCGCAGCTCGACGCGTAGATTGAGGACAAACAAAACAAACCACCTTGGGACCCCTGGGCGGCTCAGCGGCTGGGCGCCTGCCTTCCACTCAGGTCGTGACCCCGAGATCCGGGATCGAGTCCCACGTCGGGCTCCCTGCAGGGGAGAGCGCTGGGTCTCTCTACCTGTGTCTCTGCCTCTCTCTGTCTCATGAATAAATAAATAAATCTTAAAAAAAAAAAAAAAACGCACCTTTTCCCAACGTTAAGATTTTCCTTAAAACAGGATTAAGTATATTCTTGAGCGCTCTCTGGGGGCTCCCTCACCCTGGACCCCTGGACGGCGCCAGACTGACAGGGACGGAGCTTCAGGGAAATGCTCTGCCCCCAGTTATGGCCCCGCTAAGCCTTGGGCGCCACCCGCTAAAGGGACCTTCATGCACTCACGGGTTCCTACCGCACAATCGGATCAGCCCCCCACCCCCGCCAGGCACCGTGCTGGGCACAGAGCCCCCAGCAAGAAGCAAAGGCCTATCTGTGGTTCATGGGAGACGAGAGCAAACAGGAGGAGACGCCAGTCGAGGCAGACACAGCGTGAATGAGTAAGGTCAGGTGGTGGGAAATGCACGAGGGCAAAAGAAAAAGGAGGAGGAGAGGAAAGGCGCACGGCAAGGTGTGGGGGGCAGGGTGTGCCTGGGCAGGAGGGCGGCCCTCAATTGCACTGGGCTACACTCCCCTGAGTTGAGGCCTCAGGCAGGAGCTCCCAGCCCTGCGACCAACCCCCAACCCGGCAGCAAGGATTCCAGGCAGAGGGAAGAGCGTGCAAAGGCCCTGAGGTGGGAAACAGGCTGGCACACTTGAGAAGCCTCGGTCAGTGCGAAGGAGGGGGCGGCGGGAAGGCAGCGGAGGGGCCACAGGACGGGCCTCTGCGCTGTTTGAAGGCCTTTGGCTTTTATTCTGGATTTCGGGGACCACCACCCGGGGTCCAGGTGGAGGGACAGGGCGCAGCTGCGTCGCAGTGTGCAGCGGGGGAACCACCGGGAGGCTCGGGCACAGACCCACATCCAAGGGCTCTGTCCCCAACAGGAGGAGATGGTGACACATTTACAGGGCAGGAGGCTGGGGCAGGAAGTGGCAGTTTCGGAATATTCCACTTGCAGTTCCCTGTACCTTGTTCCTGGAGACATTAACTCAGCAGCCGGACCTGAGTTTTGGGTGCAGAGGCGCGGGGGGAGACCGGACACAGCACTGAGACCACGTCAGGGACAGGGACCTAACCCCAATGGGTGGGGGGGGTGGCTGGGGACACCAAGCTGCTGGGAGGGAACCCAGGGAGTGTTCTGGGGGGGAAGGAGGGGGAGGAAGCTGCTGGGCCTGGAGCCAAGGGCAGGAGAGAAGCGTAGCCACCGTGGCAGGTGCCCGGAGATGTGGGAAGCCGGAGCGTCCTCACCGGGGGCCCCTGTGAATCCTCAGGACACTGGACACGGCAAGGAGGGCGAGGCCTCCGGACCATCGGCGGGTCCAGTGGGATCAGGGGGCCCCTAGTGGAGAGGGGACCAGTGGAGGGAAGCGGACCAGGCGGCGGGAGGCAGCCTGGGCACAGGGCGCAGGCCTTGCAGCTGGAAGAAGGGCCCGAGCGCAGCCGGAAGCGGGTCCCCTGCGCCCGGGAGGAGCCGCCCAGTCACCTGGGCCGTGTCCGGGCGCCCCGTGTCCTGCCCACCCGGGGGGCCCCGCTGCCTGTGCCCGCCCAGGCCCTGAATCTGTGGGCTGCTGAGCCCCAGCAGGAAGTAGGCCACCTGGAGCCCCCTCCTCCCGCGTTTATTTTAACTTTTCTTGAAAGATCTTCCCCGGGGGGGGAGGGAGCCCTTAGGAGCACACGGGGTGGGGGTGGGGGTGAGGAGAAGCGCCCCGGGACCCCAGGGCCCGCTCACAGCCTAGGCGGGGGCACTTTCAGCACCGGCCCGTGCCCCTCAGCACGGCCTTTCGGACTCTCGCGGCCCACGGGGACCACGACCCCGGTCCACACAGGGGACACGGAGATGAATAAGCTGCGGAAAACAGCAGCGGTGAGGGGGCGGCAGCAGCGGCGTCCCAGGCCACTTGGTGCGGCCGCCACAGGAGCTTGAGGCCCTGACCCCATGCCCTGACCCCGCGCCTTGACCCGGTGCCCTGACCCGGTGCCCTGACCCTGCGTCCTGACCCCGCGCCCTGACCCGGTGCCCTGACCCGGTGCCCTGATCCTGGTGCCCTGCCCGTCATGGTGGCCTCTGTGCCCACCGCGCCCACCCCGCCATAGGGCCTGGAGCCTGAGCTCCCCTGACTTACACCCCGGGGTCCACACAGGGGCCAGGTGGGGCAGAGGTGGCAGGCCGCGGCCTATCCCCCTCCGGGGAACCCAGGGCTGCTGGAATGTGGTGAGATGAGGATGGGCGTCGCCCCCCCCCAGCTGTCCCCGCACCCCTGGCAGAAGCACAGCACCCGCACCTGTAGGTCACCCCCCTCCCAGACCAAGACCAACCCCGAAGGAGGCAGGAGGCCAGGCCCCGGCGAGGGACAGCCATGGCCCCGGGCACCACGGACGCCTCAGCTTTGGCCTGAAAAATCAACCGAGGGCCTAGGGACGGCGCTGCCCCGAGGCCGCGGGCTGCTGAGGCCCTTCTGAGGCCCCGGGTCAACGGCCGCGGTCCCCGGTCATCCTAGGACAGGGCGTGTGGCCTGGGCGCACGCAGGCGGGACGGGGACGCAGGCGGCCGTGGATCACGGACAAACCGGCGGCCACGGCACGTAGTTTCGGCCCACGGGCTGTAGGTTGCTGAGCGCTGACCAAGACCTTAAAAACCGCGAGGGCTACCTTGACCCCATTCACTCAGACATCCTGTGACATGAACGAACACACGTCCTAAAGTAGGAGAGCTTGTCCCAGTCACAGGCAAGCAGGCAAAGTCCTTAACATCCAGAAAGTGCCTCACGACACCGAGTAACCAAGACACAAGAAATGCAAAAATCACTATTCGCAAGTGCATCAGGTTGGAAGACTGCGTGGAATGGTTTGAGCTATTAGGTCTTAACGTAAGGACTTGAATTCCAGGCCTGTTATCCCCACAGGGCGTTGTCCTCGGCTCCCTCGCCTGCGCCACGGCCACCCGACCCCTGCGCCGTCGCCGCGAGCCGGCAAACCCAGCACGCTCGAGCTCCCGGCTTCCCAGAGGAAGATTCCTTAACACCCAGCGCGATTACTGTTCTTTCCGGGGCCACCCCCGGGGCGGATGGGGGGCTGCAGACCGAGTCTATGGTCTAATCAGGAGAATTTTACCAACGGAACAAGGGGGGTCCCTGGCTGTGCTCGGCCGACGCAAGCGGCGCCCAGCCCTGACGGCTGACTTGGACTTGGCGCAGCTGCCCGAGCCAACCCTTCCGCTTCTTCTCCAGAGAAGCCAGTGGTCAGTGGATTCAGATTCCATTCCTGTTGAACCCGGATTATACTTAGAGACGGGTTGCCTGGAAAACGCATCTCCCGTTTCCGCAGCTCCATTCTACAAGCACGGACACCAACAGCCCTTCGGAAGCTGCAGGTGCTAAGGAGCGAGCGCCACGCTGCCCCACGCTTGCAGGCCCGCCCGCAGGGGCCACGGCCCAGGCATGCACCCCAAGCCCCAGCCGGGCCCGGGAGCACCAGCCGAGAGGAAGCCGCGTACCTTCAACGTGAACTCGTGGGCCGGCCTCCCGATCCGCTCCTCGGCCTCCACGCTGTACTCCCGCGCCAGGGGCACGGTGGGGTGGTAGAGACGCCAGTGCTTCTGTCCCTCCAGCTGCAGGATGAAGACCTACGGGGAGCCGCAGGCCCGAGTGTCAGAGAGCTTCCCGACAACCACCGGGCACGGCGGTCCTAGAGGGCTAGTCCTCCCAGGGCTGAGGGGAATCCCAAATTTCAGATAAAAAATAAAAATGAGGTCAGGGAGGGATGCATGTCACTCTACACTTAAATAAAAGTTGCCACGGCTGGTGTCCACTTTTAAAAACAGGTAATCGTTGGGATCCCTGGGTGGCGCAGCGGTTTGGCGCCTGCCTTTGGCCCAGGGCGCGATCCTGGAGACCCGGGATCGAATCCCACGTCAGGCGCCCGGTGCATGGAGCCTGCTTCTCCCTCTGCCTGTGTCTCTGCCTCTCTCTCTGTGTGACTATCATAAATAAATAAAAATTAAAAAAAAAAAAAAAAAACAGGTAATCGTGAACCCTGCTCCTGGGAGGAAATTCTCTCTCTTCAGTGTAATAAAACCTCATGGGGTTCCTTTGTCCCTCCACCTCCTTCCATCGGACAGCTGACAGCCCAGAATCTCTGACGGAAAGGCCAAGTTTCAGATATTCCTCAGGGTCTAAAATCCCTAATATTGGCCTTGGCAGACAGGAAAACATCAAGTTTTTTACTCTTAGTTCAGCCAAAGAGATTTTAAAGTTCTGTTTAAAATATTAAAAACAAAAACAAAAGGTTTTGGCAACATATTGGTATCAAGTTGCTTTCAAAGGGGGGAAAGGGGGCTTTTGACTAATAACTGTGTTCGTGACCTTTTATTAGCATAAACATAAAATGATGAAACACCCAAGCCAAAGAGTTAACTTGCTTGGCAGCCACACGAGGCTGAATCCACACCTGTCAAGGTGCCCGCGCTCAAGTACACCTTGACCTTCATTCAAGCTGCCCCAAGATTTTCACAAACAGAAAAAATTATCTATTTTCAGCAGCTCCAGAAAAAAGAACCAAGTGAAAGCAGACGTAAGGATTACTTGTGACCTCGCTTTCCTAAAGCCCTTACGTTAGGACTTCAAGAAAAAGCCAATCACGGCCTTCTGCAGAGCAAGTCAATCAACACCTGCTTCGTGGGAACGTGTAGCTCTCCGCGGAAGGCTGGACACCAGGTCTCCCCTTTGAGGATGAGCAGGAAACCATCTGGCAGGACTAACCGGGCCCAACACCCGGGTGACGTCAGGATCTCCGGGACCACACAGCAGGGACAGGGCGTCGAACTGAACCCCGACATCTATCCAGAGGGGCGCAGCGCCTCCCTCCTCTTACCTCGACGTCATCGTAATGCGGCGGGAGGCCCTGGGACCCGGCAGGGGTTATGTACACGTTGGAGCCAACCAAGGAGCCGAAGTAGCATTCCAGCTTCTCCTGGATCCTCCAAAGCTCATCCTGAAAGAGAAAGAACAGAAAGAAGTGGGGAGAGGACGTGAAAGACACCTCAGAAACCAGGGGAAGCGCGTGCTGCCTTGGAGCGAGCCTTCGCTGCACAGCGGCCACGTTCCAGGCCACGTTCCAGGCCCCGGGAACTCTGCGGCAGAGCCGGCACCTCTGCCCTCAGGAAGCTTCCAGCCCCGCGCCGAGCACCACGGAAAACCCAGGGATCAGCCTCGTAGGGTGTGAAGCGGGGCAACGACCCGAGCGAATTCACGTTTCTGAACGCTCACCGGGGCTCCGGCGTGGAGAAGGGGCCTGGAGCAAAGCGAGGGATCAGGGGGAGGCCGGGAGCCCAGGTGAGGGGTGGCCAGGGCGGTGGGGGAGCAGGGAGATGAGATGCACCCTGGAAGCAGCACTGGCTCAGCCAAGCAGCCTGAGTACATGGGGGTGTTGGGGTGTCGACCGGGGCAGGGACGCTTGGGCTGGGCGGTTGGTCCAGGCCTGAAATGGGGGGGGGACTTGTTAGAGAACAAGTTGTTTACAGGGTGGGGGGTGCAGGGGGAGCTCTAGAGTAGTTCCTCAGGTTGGGGGAGGTAGGATCGCAGGGGAGGGGAGGGGCACAGGCCGCAGGCCCATGAGCACCCCTTCCCTGCCAGGCCGCACCTCTGGTTGCTGGTTATATGCCCCCCCCCAGCCCTGGTCCCAGGGTGCAGGGTCACAACGTCTGCCGTCTGGATGAGGAACCCGAAGCGGGGGAGCACGCGGCTAACCGGGCTCTCTGTGGCCTCTTTGGGAATCATGTTAAAGAAAATGCAAGTCACCCACGAGGACACTAACGGCTTTTACAGACGCTCAGTCTGCAGTACAGGAACGCACGGCGCCTGCCACACACAAGTACGGAAGCAGATCTTTAAAAATGTGCCCAGGAGGGACGCCCGGGTGACTCAGTGGTTGAGCGTCTGCCTTCGGCTCAGGGCCTGATCCTGGGTCCTGGGATCGAGTCCCACATCGGGCTCCCCGCAGGAGCCTGCTTCTCCCTCTGCCTGTGACCCTGCCTCTCTCTGTGTGTCTCTCAGGAATAAATAAAATCTTTAAAAAATAAAAATAAATAAATAAATAGATAAATAAAACGTGCCGAGGAAACCGATGACCAACGAGCCTGGGACTCAGTCGTGCCATTTGACTGGAGAAGGGTCTACGGTCTCCAAGGTATCATCAGGGGCGGGATGGGGGGGTGAAGGCAGCGCTGGGAGCCACGCTGGGGGGACTCCGGGGCTACTCCAGCGGCAGGTCGCTCGCGGCTGGCGCTTCACAGGGGAAGAACATTCCCCGGCTTCCGAGCAGCCGCACGGGGTCGGGCGCGCCCCCAGGGAGGGCCCGTGGTGCCATCGGCGGTGCCACCGGCGGCGCCCTCGCGTGTGCTCTGGGGCCCGGGCCCGCAGCGGCGCAGGCTTCCCCCGCTGGGGCCGAGGCGCCCCGGGGCTCCCAGCTCAGGCCTCGGGGCCGCTGCCGCTACCAGCTTCTCCTCTGCCCCGTCCAGGCTTCCGAGGCCGCCGCGCACAGCAGGGGGAAGAGCAGAGGTCGGCCCACCCCGCCCCAAGCCGCAGTGACAGACAACGACTTCAGCTCTTCCTCTGTGACATGAGGCCTGGGCCAGGGACCCGTGGGGCGCAGCGCAGAGCGACCTCCGTGAAGCGCACGGGGACCCCGGGCTCAGGCCCGCGCGGGGCTCCTGGGGCCGCTGCCCACCGTGCGGGGTGCCAGGGAGCCCCCAGGGCAGTGCCCCGGCGCAGCCTCCCCCCGCCCCGCCACTCAAATCAGACCTGGCCCGGCTGCCAGGACCCGAAGCCGGGGGCAGCTACGGAGAGGCCGAAACTGGCCGAGGCCGCGCCACGCTTCCATCGCCGTCTATAAGAGTCGGTAGGAAAACACCTCGAATTTGGAGTCGGAGTCCTTACTTGGCAGCAGGGACAAGTCACAGCTCCAACCTGCAGCTTGTTCACCTGTGACACCGAGACCGCAAGGAGCGCCCTCCTTCACGTGTCTCTGGGAAGGTCCCAAAGTGGGGCACCCGCGGTTCGTGGGCTCGGGTCACGACCTCCGGCTCCGGATGAAGCTCTGTGCTCCGTGGGGGGCCCGCTGGGGGGGACCCTCCCCCTGCTCAGGGCCCCCCTCCCCCTGCTCATGCTCTCAAATACAGAATAATGAAAAGAAGGTTCAAAAGTGAGCACAGGTGTACTTGGTAAATTCACCCAGACCTGACGTATGGCCTATCCCGAGGTGGGGAGCAGCTTCCGGCTCCCTGATCACCTCCTTATTCGCTTCCAGACCAACCAGAACAGGCTGTGCCATTCTGAGCCCCAGTAAACAAGGCACCCCGTACTCTGGCCCTGGCGAACTGCCTCTAGGCTTCTTCCATCGTGATGCTGATATGCACCTTCCTTTAAAAAAAAAAAAATTTCTTTATTCATGAGAGACACAGAGAGAGAGGCAGAGCCACAGACAGAGGGAGCCTGCCTCTCCCTGTGGGGAGCCGGAGCCGGACCGGTCCCTGGGCCCAGGGAGCCCCTACAGCTGTTCCAGGTCTCTCAAGTGGTGAAAGCGAACAAGCGGGGTGCATCCCAGTGTACCGGGGCTGTGTTTAGGCTGAGAAGGCTCTCCCTTCCCTTTCACAAACCCCGCCAGAGAGCGGAGTCAACAGGGCAAAGGAAATACATTTTTGTCCACCGGGAATCAGAGAGAAGCGCGCAGCACCTAGAGGCGTGCAGGGAGAGGCCCAAGATGATGCCAAAGCCCCGAGATGACAGCCACCAAGGACAGCACACGTAAGCCAAATAACTTTCTACTGCTTTGTGACCAAATCACATATAATTAACTTCCCTGACCTTTTCTGTTCATAGTTACTAGGTGCCTAACACCCACTTTTTTAAAAAGTGCTGCTTCTCATCAAGGACTGGCTCAGAGACAAGCACCGTGGTGTCCGTGGTTCCCGAGTTCAAATCATGACTTGGTCTGGCAAGTTATTTATGAATTCCTTTTGGGTGTTTGGGCCAAATGGTTGGCATTCCCGAGACATTTCAGCTTCTTGTGACTGCATGAGGGGAACTGTGTGGCATCGGGACTTGTCCCAAGACATCTAGGAGTACTTCCACTGATCCAGAGGACAAATGGGTTTGAGATCCCTTAGACCAGAGAGGAAATGCATTCGCCAGATTTGGCCAATGGCTCTAACAAAGTAACGTTACCGGTGACCAACTGATGGCCAAGTCCCAGGCGCCACCACACAGCCAGAATCGGCACCAGAGAAGCCCACGAGCCGCTGTTCCCCCTCACGTGCCGCCACTCTGGCTCATGACGGGGGATTTCTGAACTCACAACGGGCCCTCAACTGTTCCGGGCCACCCGTCAGGTGGAGCTCTCAGACCTCTACAGAAGCAAACAAGCGGAGACTGCATCTTACGAAGCAGAAACAGCACAGAGGAGGCCAATTGTTTCTTGAGTGCTAAGCTCTGATATGGAAAACATACAAAGTCAGCCAGTCTCCCAGACCTGCTCGTGGAGGCTGCCTGCCACCTGCGCCGCCCCCCAGAGCAGGCCCGGGGCCCCATCATGCCACCCCGCGCCTGTTCACGGGGGGGGGGGGGGGGGGGGGGGGCTCTTTCTGGGGCCTCATCTGGTCACACTCTGAAGCCTCTACTTAGCTCGACGTAAGCAGTAAGGGAAGCAGCTTCAAGAAGCAAACGAGCACCTGACGCTGCCAGGCCTTCAATCGTAATGACAGGACAAACCAAACAGAAACGTCTCGGCACAGCGAGGCATAACCGCCCCACGGGACACCTCCCCGAGGGCTGCTGTCACTCTGTGAACCTGCCACGTAGTTTTTGCCGCGTGGGGACTCCCAGCCACGTCCCCGAGTTGCTGGGTGATCCAAAGGGCGCAGCCGAGACCGCACAGGGTGTCCTAGCTTGGAACCGTCTCCAGGGCGAACAGGCAGGGGAACCATCAGGCTGGCGGCCTCATCCCCTCGGCTCGGCCGCGGCCCACTGCCCTCCCCGAGCCGCGCTGCGCTGCAGCCGGAGCCTTACCTTAAATCTCTGAGGTTGGTGAAACTGAATCGTCGCCCTTCTCTGATCCAGATCTTTCCTCAGCTGGAGGAAGTGCACTCTGCCGTCTTTATTTAAGACCTTCTTCTTCCCCTTGACGCACCGGCAGACGTTGACGTCTCGTCCGTAGAGCAGGCCGCGGCCGCACAGACTCTTGAGATCTGACAGCCTGAACAGCGCCTGGCAGTAGGCCGCCACCGCCGGGTCGTCCCTCCGGAGGACAAGGGGCTGCTTCTCCCAGAACTCCCTGAAAAAAGCCTCGGGCTCCACGGGCGCGATCAGGCTTCCAAACAGAAGGCCCGGGCTGGCGAAGTTCAGGGGGCAGGCGGGTCCGCCGGCCGCCGCCTTCGCGCGCTTACAGGGCCCGGGGCCCTGCTCCGGCCCGCGCCCCGGGGGCTCGGCTGCCTTCGGCATCGCTGGCGGGAACGCTGGCGGGGGACGCTGGCGGGGGGCGCTGGCCGGGACGCTGGCGGGGGACGCTGGCCGGAGACGCTGGCGGGGGACGCTGGCCGGGGACGCTGGCCGGAGACGCTGGCGGGGACGCTGGCCGGGGCGCTGGCCGGGACGCTGGCGGGGGACGCTGGCCGGGGACGCTGGCCGGAGACGCTGGCGGGGACGCTGGCCGGGGCGCTGGCCGGGACGCTGGCGGGGGACGCTGGCGGGGACGCTGGCCGGAGACGCTGGCGGGGACGCTGGCCGGGACGCTGGCGGGGACGCTGGCGGGGGACGCTGGCCGGGACGCTGGCGGGGCGCTGGCTGGACGCTGGCCGGGCGCTGGCGGGGGCGCTGGCGGGGACGCTGGCGGGACGCTGGCGGGGCGCTGGCGGGGACGCTGGCCGGGACGCTGGCGGGGGACGCTGGCCGGGACGCTGGCGGGGGACGCTGGCCGGGGACGCTGGCGGGGACGCTGGCCGGGACGCTGGCGGGGGCGCTGGCGGGGACGCTGGCGGGGACGCTGGCGGGGGACGCTGGCGGGGACGCTGGCGGGGACGCTGGCGGGGACGCTGGCGGGGGACGCTGGCGGGGACGCTGGCGGGGCGCTGGCTGGACGCTGGCCGGGACGCTGGCGGGGGACGCTGGCGGGGACGCTGGCCGGGACGCTGGCGGGGACGCTGGCCGGGACGCTGGCGGGCGCTGCGGACGCTGGCCGGGACGCTGGCGGGGGCGCTGGCGGGGGACGCTGGCGGGGGACGCTGGCGGGGGACGCTGGCCGGGACGCTGGCGGGGCGCTGGCTGGACGCTGGCCGGGACGCTGGCGGGGGACGCTGGCGGGGACGCTGGCCGGGACGCTGGCGGGGGACGCTGGCCGGGACGCTGGCGGGGTCGCTGGCTGGGACGCTGGCGGGGACGCTGGCTGGGCGCTGGCGGGTCGCTGGCGGGGGACGCTGGCGGGGACGCTGGCCGGGACGCTGGCGGGGACGCTGGCGGGGGTCGCTGGCGGGGGACGCTGGCGGGGACGCACGGCCAGGCCAGGTGGGCTGGGGGGAGCAGACGCGGCGTGAGGCTCCCGGGGGCCGGGGGGCAGCGCACTGCGGTCCCCGCCCCTCCACCGGGTCCCCGAGCCCCCCCCCCCCAGGACGTGACATCTCCCGAGGCAGGATTCGGGCCCCACGGGCACTCGGATCACGTCCTCCCCCAGCTCCCGACAGCACAGCACGGGGACTCGCAGCTATCGGGGGTACGCGGAGCCCAAATGCAGGGGCCCCGCCGCCTGGGCAGGTCCCACTGAGGTTTAGGCGGCGGCCGCTGCCACAGCCTGGGACATCGGGCCTCGGGCTTCCGGCGGCACCGCCCGAATCCACGGGGATACCCCGAGGGCTACGAGCGCCGGCGGGGACGGCCCGCACCCCAGCCGCGGCCGCCCTCGGGGTCACCCCAGCGAACCTCCGGGCCGCCCACGGCTGCTCGCCCCGAAACCTGCCGCCTCATCGGGAGCCGCCGTTTACCCGCCGAAGGAGCTGAAGACCTGAGGCCGCATCTTTAAAAAGCTTTGCCTTGAAACGAGAGGAAGGCGCAACAAAGCACCAGCCTCGGAGCCTCGGACAGGCGCCCGCCGGGTTCAGGGCGCACTCCCGCCCCCGTGTCCCCCGGGCGGCCCGATCCCAGGCAGGGCCGAGGGTCCGCGGACCCCCCGAGCGACGCCCTCCAGCCTCGCTGCACCTCTCTCACCCCCAAGCCACAACTCCTGTCACACTTACAAACGCAGAGGTCCCTCACTTGGGGCTCAAGAACGGCATTTCAAATTGCATGAACTTCCTGAAACTGCAAGGTTCTATTTCAAAGTGTGTGTATGTCTATATATTTGGGGGCAGGAGGCATATTCCTCTCACCGGATTCTTCAAGGAGCCTGGTTTCCGCCCCCCCCCCCCCAAAAAAAAAGAGGCTAAAAACCATTATGATTATAAAAAAAAAAAAAAAAAAAAAAACTTTTCCCCCAGAGATATGAGTACCTTATAGCTGTTAGGGTTTTCTGTTTCCTAGGGCTAGCACATTGGAGGAACTCTGCTTTCTGCTTTTTTTTTAATTTTTATTTATTTATGATAGTCACACAGAGAGAGAGAGAGAGAGGCAGAGACACAGGCAGAGGGAGAAGCAGGCTCCATGCACCGGGAGCCTGACGTGGGATTCGATCCCAGGTCTCCAGGGCGCCCTGGGCCAAAGGCAGGCGCCAAACCGCTGCGCCACCCAGGGATCCCTCTGCTCTTTTGTTACCGTAACTAAGCTGTATTTCAGCCACACTGTCGACTACAGTGGCCTGACCTGGCAAGAAAGTACCCAGAAAATCCGTGTTACGTATTGCAACAACTAATGTATGAACAAATGCAACCCAAATGTAAACTGAACAATACAGGAAGTGGAAACATGGCAATATACAACCCCAGTGGCCTCATTTTAGCTTCTGAACTTTCTAGCCCCGTAAACAGCTCAGATCAAGTGCCTTGCAGAGGACCAAGGTGGACAACACACCCAAATTGACACTAAAAGCTTGCACTGGAGGAGTAGAGGCTTAAGCCTAGAAAAAACACAAACTTTGGTGTTTTAGGATACGTCATCCGTGAGACATGTATTTTCTGAAAATACTCGTTATTCAAGCTTCCCAGACCAGTTTGATTTCTCAACTGAAGAATCAAGGCTTCAGAGAGACAAAGTATTGCTAGTACTTGGAACTCAGATGTGGTGAGAAACACGAGGAGATCAGAAGACAGATTCAGTAAAGAGCTCGGCTAGGCCGGGAGAGTCACTGCCTGTCCTTCGCAGGGCCCCGGGCGCGGCTAGTGCCTGAGAACCGAGAATGCAGGGGCATTCCCGCCACCTTCAACCGCGAACGGTGACTCCCTGTGCCTGAATTGCTCGTGCCACGTGGTTTATAGTGAACACCTGTTTTCCTTCTGCAAGTGTGGAATTTTGGGTTGTGCTCGGTGCCAGGCAGAGGAGGCCTACGTGGCCGGTCCCCAGTAAAAGCCATCAGTTCTGAAGTGTCCGAGGAGCTTCCCTGGTTGGCAACATTTCACACCTATTGTCACAGATTAAGCACCTGGTTTTTTTTGCCATGATACATCAGCTACAAGTCCCTGCAAAATCACTGAATCTAGAGACGGTCTTAGAGACCCCCAACACATTGCTCCCAATTTTTTAAAAAGTGTCAATTTGGTTCAGAAGGTTGGTATCATTAAGGTACCCTATAATGAAAAAGTAATCGCAGATTCAGCCATACATCTCTTACCTCAATTGGTCAGTTTAAAATTTATGTAAGGGGTGTAGACAGCAGGAAGATACCAATGAAAGGCTTTTCTTTAAGCACAATGTACGACTACAGTAGAAGCATTTTCACCAGGAAGTGTGGTTACACAAAGTGCACAAAATCCTTAAGCTGGAAATAAAATCACTTGAAGTATTCTTCCCATCTACAATCACAAATAAAATAAACCCAGCACTGCATAACAAATGCTTTGCTAGAGTATAAATTTCACTACTTACACTGCCAAAAGTTACATCATTTCTTGTGTCTCTATGTCCACATTGAAATGATTTGAGGCTCAGTTAATAGGAAACTGGCTTAGAGGTTACTGGGCAAATGTACTATTTCTGATTCTCACACTACCCATACAGTAAGACAACCACTGTTTTTAACAGCTTTTGGGGGTAGAGGGGAGAACAGATGACATTCCCTACTATGTCAAACATGTAAAAATCTTAAGATGCATCACAATTCCAGAAAAAGTAAAAAAGCATCTTGGAATCTAAAAAATTGAGTAAACACGAAAAACCTTTGTCTAGAAAAGTAAAGCCAACACAAGCCTACCCATAAACCTCACAGACCACCCAAAAAGAAGTTACAGTAAATATTTTTATAAAGCTACAGGGAGGGATCCCTGGGTGGCGCAGCGGTTTGGCGCCTGCCTTTGGCCCAGGGCGCGATCCTGGAGACCCGGGATCGAATCCCACTTCGGGCTCCCGGTGCATGGAGCCTGCTTCTCCCTCTGCCTGTGTCTCTGCCTCTCTCTCTCTCTCTCTCTGTGACTATCATAAATAAAAATTAAAAAAAAAAGTTTAAAAAAAATAAAGCTACAGGGAAAAACACAAGCTGGAAAACGGCAATTGACATCACTTAACAATGGCTACAAATAGCAAAGCATGTTAAACACCTGAAAGTAATATGTTTCTAAATCCATTTGCATTTCAATTTTTAAAAACAAATGTTTCCAATCTGAGTTGACTGTAAGCAAGTGTAAAAAAGATTAAATGAAAACTCGCAGTTCATATTTTACTAGCTGTCCAGAGATTTTTTAAAAACCCCAACTAAACACCTTAAAAAACGAACTCCACAACAAAACCAACACTGATACCCATTCCACGGCCGATAAATACAAACAGAGCCTTGTATTTCTAAGTGTCCTAACCTCATTTTCTGTAGTTAACTTTCACCGACACGGAGTCCACACAGCTTCTAGAGGCCAGCACAGAACAGGGCACACAGGTCCCCGCAAGAAATGGTTGAATGAAATTTCCTTTATCACCTTTGGCGTAATCCTCAACAGCCTTACACCAAACAGAGTTGGGGGACAACAGTTGATTCCGTGGGGATTATTCTGATGGCGGCTGTAGCTCGGGCAGTTAACTGCACCTCCCCAGCTGACGGCAACTTAGCCCTCGGCGCTTATCACCCACCAGGGGAGGGGGGTGCGTGGTCGTCACCTTCAGGGCAGGGCTTTGCAGCGGTCACCCTGGAACACTTGCTCGCGTGCATATTTCTGGGCCCCGTATCAAGCCCAGCGGACCCGCACCTCTGCTGGCGGGGGCCCGGAAACCTGCATCCACCCGGGAAATTCCCCACAGGACTTTTAGATCCAGCCACGTAGAGGACAAACGTGCCTCCAAATTTGCACACACACCTGACACATATTACCTGTAAGGAGGCTGCCTAGGCCGAATGGAAACTTTTTTTTTTTTTTCACCCAACCGAGGGAAGCCTGTCCTGCTGTTGACCTAAAACTGGTGCTTAACTTTCTAGTTCTGCTTTAAAGAGAACATGGACTGTACCACGTGCGTGTATTCTGGTGACCACGAGGCCACAAGGGATGCGGCCAGGGAGGCCCGGCCATCCGTGTCCTGGGTGGCACTCAGGCCCCTTCCTTTTAACGTCAGTCCAATGAAATCGTTGGGCCAGGCCCCCCACCCCCCGGGGCCCTCAGCCCACCCCCGGGACCCCAAGGCCCACCCCATGACCCCCAGTTCCCTGGGGGCCCCCAGGCACCCCTCGACTCCTAGGGCCCCCCTGGTGACCCCCAAGCTCCCCCACCCGGGACTCCCAGTACCGTTCCCGTGACCCCAAGCCCACCCCATGACCCAGTCCCCCCTAAGTCCCCAGGCCCACCCCATGACCCCCAGTCCCCCCTAGACCCCCGGCCCCACCCCCGTAACCCCAGGCCCACCCCATGATCCAGTGCTCCCTAGACCCCCAGGCCCACCCCACGACCCAGTGCCCCCTGGACCCCCAAGCCCACCCCATGACCCCCCAACCCCCCCGTGACCCAGGGCCGCCGCCCCCCACCCGTGACCCCCAGGCTGTGCCCCCGGACACGCGGTAACACCCCGCTAACGTGCGGACAACCCGCCGCGCCGGGGAGCGGGGGAGCCCGGGAGCCGGGGGGGGAGCCGGGAGGGGAGCCGGGGAGCCGCCATCCGGGCTGCGAGCGGCGGCGGGGCTCGGGGTGAGGCCGGTCCGCAGGCGCCGCCGACGCCCGAGCAGGGCCCACGTGGAGGCCCCGGGGCCGGGCGCGCCGCCCCCCCCGCCCCACACTTCCCGCGCCGGGCTCCTCCCGACCCCAGGCCCGCGAGGGCCACGCTCGGAGCCCAGGGCCCCGCGACCCAGCCCGCGGCGCGGCACCACCCGGCGTGCGCCCCCCGCCCCGCCCCCCGCCCCGGGTCACCGAGCGCGTCAGCGCGGCCCCGGCCCGGAAGGCACCAGCGCCCGCCAGGCCGCCCGCCCCGGCCAGGCCGCCCCGGGGCTCCCGGCCCTCGGCTCCCCCCGCGCCCCCGCGCCCCCGCGCCCCCGGCCCCGCCGCCCGGAGGACGCGCACCACCCCGCACGCGCGGGACCGCGGCGGACTCCGCTCCACTCACCCGGCTCGGCCTGTTGCGCGCGGCCGCGGAGGGGCGGGGCGGGGCGAGGCGCGGAGGGGCGGGGCCGCCGAGGGGGCGGGGCGAGGCGCGGAGGGGCGGGGCCGCGGAGGGGCGGGGCCGCGGAGGGGGCGGGGCGAGGCGCGGAGGGGGCGGGGCGGGGCAGCGGGGAGGGGCGGGCCGCGGAGGGGCGGGGCGCGGAGGGGGCGGGGACGGGGCAGCGGGGAGGGGCGGGGCGGGCCGCGGAGGGGCGGGGCGGGCCGCGGGAGGGGCGGGGCGCGGAGGGGGGCGGGGCGGGGGCGGGGCGGGGGCGGGCGGGCCGCGGAGGGGAGGGGCGGGAGCCCCCCTGCCCCGCCCCGTCCCGCCCCTGTTCCCGCCCCTGCCCCGCCCCTGTCCGCGCCCCGGTCCCCGCCCCGTCCGGCCGGCCCCTGGCCCTCCCCGGTCCCCGCCCCGCCCCTCCTCTGTTCCCCGCTCCGTCCCCGCCCCCGCCCCTGCCCCTCCCCGGTCCCCGCCCCGTCCGTCCCGCCCCTGTTCCCGCCCCCGCCCCGCCCCGCCCCGCCGGGGCCGCGCGGTGCTGGCTGCACGTGGTTCCCGGGTGCGGCCGGTTTGGCGTTCTCGCCCGCACGCTTTTCCCTACTGTAGCAATAGCAGAGAAGAACAAAAGCCATTATTTAATTCCTCTAAAGCTCTGTCCTTTTGACTCACCGTTGGAAACGTTTGGATTTGGATGGGGAGCCTGGACCACCTGGGCCCGGGGGTCAGCGAACACCTCTGCTCTGGCCCGTGCCCTTTGCTCTGGGGGCAGCCAAAGGGGACCCAGAGGACCGAGGCCAACGCCTGTTTCTGATCACCAGGCTGACAGGTGAGCAAATGGAAACCAAGAGCGGCCTCGTCTGACTCCTCCCAAACGGGCAGTAGCAAGCCCGGATTGAGCTCTTGCTGTCAGGCAGCTCGCTGAGTGTCTCGTGGGCTCCTCACGTCGTCCTCCCACAACCTCAGGCTTACCTCCATTGTACAGTTGAGGAAACTGAGCTCGGAGAGGTTAACTTCCACAAGATCACATTTAGACCTGGAAGACCTAAGTCTTTCAGGAAGATCTGTCTTTCAGAAACAGACTACAAACAACCCGTCTACACTGACATCATATTGGCAACGTACTCTGCTCTTTACTGTGACTACAGGACTCCTACTCAAGATAATGTAAGTACAGGATGGATGTTACGAGGATTCAGAAAATGGCGAATTCTTACCCATGTCCATGACACGAAAAAGCAGGCCTTTAGGTTTGTCATAAATAAAAGTTTCAATGACAGAAACCCTGAAATCGACTTGTCTACGATTCTTACAAAAAATACACTGCACTTCTGTGGGGGTGTGTTATGTGTATGCCCTTTGTGTTGCCTCAAAAGGCCCCTTTCCAAGCCAAGTCTGTCGTCCTCCTGCCATCTCCTAAGCCATCTGTCCTGCAGAGCTTTAGGTTTGAGCCACCTGACTGTGGCTCCCCACCTGGGCCTGCCCCACCTGGGCCCACCTGCCCTGCGCGCATCAGGCTCCTTGCATCAGGCTCCTTCCCCCACCTCACATCAGAATGAGGCTGGGCATGAAGACTCTTGGGATCACCACGGGGGGAGTGTACTTTTTAAGGTGACTGGGTCTAACGGGGCGGATGCCAAGTGTGCAGACTCAGCTTTCTCTTTTTGCTGATGTGCAGTTTCCCCATTTATAAAGTGAGACTGAACCAGATCATTCCCTACCGCCTCTCAAACTCCCGAAGCCTAAGGGTCTGTGCACCAATTTCCACGGGGCATTAGGAAAAAATCAGTTTGATTGGAATTGCTCATTCAATCTATAAACATGGAGGAACTTATAAAGTGACTAATATTTGTATTAGGAAATTTTGGCGGGTTTTTTTTTTTTTTTTTTTTTTGGAATTTTTGTTCTCAAAGGTCCTTTGGTTTTATGAGGCTTTCACACTGCAGAATTTCAAGGAGCACACAGATTACTGTAAGCTGTGTGAATAGTGCCCCCTATGTGGTTCTATTCAATTTGCTCCGGAAAAGATCTAAGTAATTTCTTTCTTATGTATGATTTTACTTAATAACTATACCATTATTATTATCATACTAACTTTTGCAAACAATATATATAAGGAAACTGAGGCACAGCAAGGCTGAATAACTTGTTCAAAATTGTATTGACCATTAGATAGTAAATCCAGAATTTAAATTCCCATGCTGTCTATCGACTAATCCTCTTTTTGGACCTCATTTTCTGCATCTGGTTAATTTTGCTTTGTTTGTCTAATTCACAAAGCTGCTGTGAGTCTTGGGTAAAATAGGGTAAGCAGGAGAGGGTTAAACTGTAAAATGTCATTCACCTAAGGGGCATTATTGTTAAATCCACTACAACATCTTTAACATGATCCATAAAATGAATTGAATACAACTGAGCGTTTTACATGAGCCTATGTTTCACTTCATTGACTAAAGTCATCCAATAAGTCCCCTTCTAACTGATGTAGTCATATCGCCATGGAATACTCTTGGTTGGACTTATGGCAATTTCAGAAGCACCACATTGTGCTGTGGTTTTTTTAATGACCCAGGCTGAGGTCTTCCAAAGTTATATTGTGATACATCTCACTGAAATCAATCTAGCTAACTTGAAAAAAAGTATACAATTACTGTTTGAAATCATATTTCACGCATTTCTATAACTATGTTTTAAACTCTTTGGAGCCATAGGGTACCGGTGTGGCTCAGTCAGTTGAGCATCTGACTCTTGGTTTTGACCCAGGTCATAATCTCAGGGTCAAGAGATCAAGCCCATCATAGGACTCCATGCTCAGCAGGGAGTCTGCTAAAGATTCTCTCTCCCTCTCCCTCTGCCCCTCCCTCCACTCACGTGTGCACACTCGCTTGCTCAATCAATCTCTCTCTAAAAATAAGCAAATCTTAAATAAATAAATAAATAAATAAATAAATAAATAAATAAATAAATAAATAAATAGTTTGGAGCCAGGAAATTGCTTTCATTTGTTCTAAGAACTAGGACAGAACTTTGCACAGCGTAGTTACTCTGTTTACAAAATTGGATTTGGTTAGTGTTCCCATTTTCTCGTCTTGCTTACAGCCTAATGTCTTTTACAGCCCACACCTGTAAGGTCAGTGATGGGCTGTTTAACTTTTTAAATTACAATATTCTTTTTTTTATTTATTTTTTATTTATTTATGATAGTCACAGAGAGAGAGAGAGGCAGAGACACAGGCAGAGGGAGAAGCAGGCTCCATGCACCGGGAGCCCGATGTGGGATTCGATCCCGAGTCTCCAGGATCGCGCCCTGGGCCAAAGGCAAGCGCCAAACCGCTGCGCCACCCAGGGATCCCAACTTTTTAAATTAAATGATACTCCAGACCTGCCTCCTTCAACTGCCAAAGTACTTGCAAATTAAAATACACTCTAGGTTTGGGCCATGACTCTTTTCCTCAAAGAGAAGTTTTGTCGCTGAATATGTCACCCACAAACCCGGGAACCAGCCTGCCCACGATTCTTATAAAAATAAGATATACTCCTGCACGGGTGCTTTATGTTCGTCCGCCTTGGATTGCTTGGTTAAAGAGTAGACAGGCTCCTACTGGAGACTAGCACAGCGTGTACGGCTGGGGAGAGGAGCTCACGTTGCGATGGCACACTCATTACTTATCTTCCTTTAAAATTCTTATCATAATGACCTAATAATGACCAATGGATTGATCGCTAAGGCGGTGGTAATTGGGAACAGACAGATCTGTTAATGAATCTTTTTAAACTTGCAAGGAAAAGTATACCACACAAGAACTGCTTCTGAATGTAGAAAAGGAAAATAGCCCTTTTAAAAAAGAAAATTAGGGATCCCTGGGTGGCGCAGCGGTTTGGTGCCTGCCTTTGGCCCAGGGCGTGATCTTGGAGTCCCAGTATCAAGTCCCACGTTGGGCTCCCTGCATGGGGCCTGCTTCTCCCTCTGCCTGTGTCTCTTCCTGTGTGTGTGTGTGTGTGGGTGTGTGTGGTGTGTGTCTCATGAATAAATAAAATCTTAAAAAAAATAAAATAAGAAAATTAGGGACTACTGTTACTTACAAAAACAGATGCATAAACCTTGGCAGGCTCAAAGGAGCATGACGTCAGGTGAGGTCAGTGAGACAAGGCGGGGCTAACGCGGAGCAACCAGGGTGTAGACGTGCACAGAACCGTCACCGGCTCCCTTGAACACCTGCCAGCAGGCCGGGCTGCATAATCGGGGGGGGGGGGCGGGTGCTACATAAAGCACCATTAAGGCGCTGAAGTATAGACCAGTTTCCTTCCTTCGCAGCTCCCCTCTTCTCTCCGGGGCGGTGGTGTTTTCTTTGCCTTTCAGGGTCCTCCTGTTCCAGGCATCACTGGAAGCTCGCAGGGGGCGCGGAGGTCTCTTCACACACCGGGCATGGCCGGGCCAGGGCAGGGCAAGGCCGTGGGAGACGTGGGTCTGCGTGGAGGCCCCCCGCGTGCTGGGAGCGGGGTGGGGAGGCGCAGAACCCACCCCACGGCCGAAGCAGAACTGCGGGCGCCAAGGCCTGCTACACGCATCGTTGTTCCAACAGACTTGGCTTACAAAGCAGATGCAAAGGCGGCATTATTAAGGATTTCTAGATGGCCGGGCCGGGCCCCTGGGTGACCCGGTCAGGTGAGCTGTTGCCTTTGGCTCAGGTCATGATCTCGGGGTCCCGGGAGCGAGCCCCACATCGGGCTCCCTGCTCAGCAGGGAGTCTGCTTCTCCCCTGCTCCTCACCACTTCTCATGCTGTGTCTCTCTCTGTCAAATAAATGAAATCTTAAAATTATACATATATATATATATAGTTTTTCAAGATGGCAACTGCAGAGCATTAACCCCCAGCGGTGAGGCCTTGTGTGAAGATGCTGATTTCATGCCCACGAAACCAGGCCTACCTGCCACCCAGAGGACATCAACCAACCAAAAGAACTAAAATCCATATCATTTAAGCTAAAAGACTTTTGCCAGTTCTTTCCCTAATCCCCCCCATCCATTCCTTGTCCCTGAACCTGGTGGACTGGAGAAGGGTAGGAGGGAGGCCTGTACTGGAGCAGATTTCACATTCTTCCCAGGACAATTTCCACAGTTCAGAGTTTAAGCCTGAGGTGGGAAAAGAGAAAACACACTTAAATCAGTATAGGCTTGATACCTGAAAATGAATCTCCATCAAAGTGAGTTTTGTGTGTGTGTGTGTGTGTCTCTATGCACTTGCTGATTGACTGACTAATAACTCCAAGTATCCAAAAAGCTGTGGGAACTACCGGAGATGCCAACAAGGGGCAGAGAAGTAATAGCCAATAAAGCATATTAATCATTGATTAAAAATAAGGCTATATTCTAACTATACCCCCAACAAGTTCAGGTTGTTTCATATAAATATGGTTCAGCTATATAATACTGGCTAATCCACATCAATCAAGTAGAACTCACCAGATACTCCACCCCTAAATTAACTGCACAAAAGGGGTAAGAGGTAACATCATGAGAGAATTAAATGATCCTAATAACTTGAATAATTTGATTATTTCGGTCAAGATGGAATATTATATTGATTATTTGGTGACCAACATGCAATTAATTACTTTGATTGCCTAGAGACACACCATCTTTGTACAAATGAGCAATAATCATCTGATTACATTAATCTAGACCACGATATTTTCCCAAACAATAAAATATAATTAAACACGAAAGGCCTCTCAGTTCATTTTGTGAATCAACCACCTTTTTAGCTCCTACCCTCCTCTTTCTTTTGCCTTATTTTTCTCTCCTGCTTCAAATTCACATTATCTCTATAAGTCACATTAAATTATTCGAGCTCATTTTCACAAAACCTTCTCTTTCTTCACTGTGTACCTGAGCTGGATATTCATTCCAAAAATCTCTTTAGCCGGTCCTGAGGTTTCTTTCGCATTGATTCATCATTTAATTTAAATATGGCTTCACCTACGATGCAACTTAATTAACAAAACCTATTTTAAGTTATTCTTGGGTGGTATGATTGCTCTAAAAATTCATTTGATGTGTGGGTTTGTGTTCATAACACTTCTTTAAAGTGTAAAACACTTGAAACACCTGCATTAATGTTCTTAAGAGAAGAAATGAATGGTGTAAGCACTTCCCTTCTTAGGGGGCCTGGTTCAGGTAGCTAGTCCTGCTGACCCATTGGGTAATTGAATTAATAACTCCAAGAATCCAAAAAGCTATGGGAGCTACCTGAGATCTCTCTGTCACTTTTAAGGGACTCAGGCTTGTATATCAAACTTCAGAAAGTGTTATTGCTTCCCAATAGTAAGAAGATCTACTAATGATATTATAACTTCATTTCCTTTTGATTGCCTCAGGCAAGGAGTGAGCAAGGAGCAGCACAATTGTGTAGAAAGTCTTTGAAACAATCTTGTAGAAAATACGTTTTTATAATGAACTGTATTGATCCTGGGATCAAAAGTAATAGCTCATCCATCAAGTGACTTAATTGGTAATAAAATGTAGTTCGATGTTTCCTGCATCACATTGAGTATCAATATATTGAAAAGAAAACTACGGTAATTTTTCTCACTGACTGAAATCTCTTTTCCACCCTTGGCCCCATTATTGATCAGAAAACATTATGATTCAGCAGTAGATTGAAATGGAAAAACAAGGGACAGTGTTGAACTTTATCTGAAGCCCCTGTGTTCCTGCAAAGTAGCGAGGGTCAAAAATTATGCCCACCCCATGCCCCCCCATCCTGTCTTCTGAGAAATGACTACTTTGCTGTCATATATTCTGAGAGAAGAGCCACCTCTACCTCTACTCCACTTCTGAATAGGACTCCCTTGTTTCTCTTTTTTTGGATTTCTGGGCCACCTTCCTTTATTTTAAGATGTTCCTCATGAATAAACATCCTTCCTATTGCAATAACCTGATAAAATCATCTCAATTATCCAGTGCATTTTGTCTTTCACAGTTTCTTTACAAGAGAAAACAAAATGTTCAAGTTCTTTGTTAAATTCAGGGAAGTCAAACGGCAACTGGAAAGCGATAGGACTTTAAAATGAAGCAGGACTTTACAGTTTGACTGTTTTAAAGCAATGTTTACAAGGAAAGAATAGGTGGCTCTATTCCACAAATGAGGTAGTTGGAAGGAAACATCCACTGTGTTGCCTAAGGCCCTGCCAGGAAATAACAGCAGCACCAGGTGTACAATTGTAGTTGAAATAGCAATTTCCTTACCACCTTTTTCTCTTTTTTCTTTGAGGGTGTTGTTCACCTGATTGGAATTTTGACCTTAATAATGACTATAGAATTTGTAGAATTCCTTTCCTCATTAATCTCCATGTTAAAAAATTGTGTGTGTGTGTGTGTGTGTGTGTGATTTGAACAGGCTTATGAGAGGCACAATACAAAATGATAGACCTTATTCATGAAAACTAATCCACCTGCAAGGATTAAGATAATGTAACCATAAATTAAGATTGTGTAGCAAATCATATGCAAATATTTGCGATCCCAGTTACTCTCCTACCTACAAAAAGGGTTCCTGATGGCAATCACAGTCACGGAAGGAAGCAGAATTTCAAAAAATATAGGACCGTATTAATATAGGTATTTTATACAATGTCTAAACTTCTTTTATCAAGGGAATGCCAATGGTTATATGTCCATATAAATGGAGAGGTAAGTGAGTCTGACAAGGCAAATTCTAGTGGCAGGTAGAAATTCTTCTAATGGAAATAAGTGCTGAACTTTGGATATAGCTAAAAATTGTATGTTTCTAAAACAATTCTACTTCTAAATATTCTTTATGGTGCCAATTGCAGCCCATTATAATCACGTGCAATAGGAAATAAAGCAAATGTCCCACAAGAGGAGATGGGTTAAGTAAACTAATTCCATGGCCTGCTCTGCAGCATATAAAAAATGATTTTGCAGGGCAAAAATGGCATAGACAGTTATTTATGAAAAACAAATTTTAACATAAAAAATGTTGCTTATGACCCAGAGAAGAAAATCTGACTATAAATTGCATGAGTTAGACACATTCCCAATTAGGATGTAAACTCACTAAGATAGGGAGTGTCCATCTTTACTGTGTCCCCAAGAGTGTTTAGTATAAGTGTTTGAATTAATAAATGCAAGTATATACATAATCATTCCATTAGAAAAATATATGTTATGCTTGAAAAACTCTAGAAATATGCATTAAATTTAATTCTGAATGAATTTTTTTGCCAATTGGTTTTTTTTTTATTTTTTGTTTATTTCAAAGTATTTATTTATTTCACAGAGAAAAAGAGAGAGAGAAAAGCAGGAGGAGAGGGAGAGGGAGAAGCAAGCTCCCTGCTGGGGAGCCAGACAGGGAGCTCAATCCCAGGCCCTTGGGATCGTGACGTGAGCCAAAGGCAGACGCTTAACCAACTGAGCCACCCAGGCGCCCCAGTATTTTTAATCTTTATAATGAAATTGTATTTCTTTTGTAATCAGAAAATAATAAAATTGAGTTGAAAATTTATCTTTCCATAGATTTTTCCAGAGCAGTCCCTATAAAATATCCTGTTTCTATACTTAGGCAGTTTAGAGAGCTGGCTGCTTTTTCTTAAATCTTAAAAAGCAGCTTATTTTCTGAAATCCTCACATTTTATCCAAGCTTATCACTCAGTGAACAATCACACGCAGTCCATTCTGGATTGTGATCGGTAAATGAAGTGAAAATCAAAACGAGGTAACTATCACACGCTGTCACTCATACGTTTTGCCGGTAACTGTGATTTCATTCCTTCTGAAATAACAGAACCAGAAGCCTTGGTGGTCCCTGGTAGAAATGAAGTCCACGGCAACAGTTATGTCCTCACAGTCTTCACAAGCCACTGATGTGAGCTGAAAATTGGCCGAAATCCCAGGGGCTCATTCTGAATGCTCTGGTACTTCTCTTGAGCGACAAACATATTTTAGACATTTATGACCGAAGAATGAATGCAAAGACCATTTCTAGATGATAACAAAAGTTACGTTTGTTTGGCCAACAATTGTGCATTAGCGCGCTCCTCAAGAGGAATGCTGGATATATGAGTAGTGTGGTGGAGACCCATTCTTCTAGCCTAGACCACCAAATGTATTCAGGGATACATCTGATTTGAAATTGTGAAGTGAATATGTCCAGGGGAAGCTTTGGACATCCTGAATGGTATAGTTCCAAGTAGAGAAAAACAGTCAGTTCTGAAGACCAGAGAGTTAGACGTAGGGAATGATGTCCTGTTCATGTGTAGATATGTCTTTTTTTTTTTTTTCTTAACATCAGTTATATACCGGGTATGTCAGAGTCAAAAGTGTTAATCCAACTGTAGTACTCTACTTAAATAATAGCTTGCAAATTCCCAAAGAGCCATCTAGGATATTAGTCTATTCTGTATTTTGAAAATATAATCCTATGAAATGACTATTCCTTTGAAGTCAAGCTTAAAAACTATTAAATACATACGTTTAAAATATATTTATGGTCTATCTACAATTAGATGGAGAGGGGTTTTACTAAATTATATTAGCTCTATTTTGGACAGTTTCCTAGAAAAACATAATCCTTAAAAAGTTTTGAAATAGCTGCAGAAGTTGTGTGAAGGAAATAGAATGAAGTATCCCAGAATTAGCCTGCCAGTGCGGAAAGTTATGATAGAGATGGAATTTGCCTTTAAACCTTTTGCACCCAAGAGGAAAAGAAGTTTCTAGAACCCTATGTCATTCACAGCAGAGAACCAAAATCAATGTTATTGGTAAATAAGCAGGAAGCTGCTTGTTTCTCCACCTGGCACGAAGTAATTGAAATCATTTTGACTCATTTTATGGTGAAATAAATGGCAATACACTGAAAGTAACACACCATTTAATTTATTTCCCTTAATTCAATGCCAGAAATCAAAATAGGAAGGGCAATATCTCATACTTCTTATTGCGGGCTGGTCTCTAAATGAAATCTTTTTCACAAAATACTTAACACAAAAGCATGCACACTGCCAGTCTACAAAATGAATGCTGATCATTGGAGGTTTTTCTCCATAACAAACATTTATTTAATACCCACTTGACCTGATTTACTTGGTTCAACACATTACTACAGGATTACTATGGGATACACAGATTTCTTTTCTTTCTTTTTTTTTTTTTAAAGAGTTTATTTATTTACTCATGAGAGACACAGAGAGAAGGCAGAGGCAGAGGGAGAAGCAGGCTCTTCACAGGGAGCCCAACGTGGGACTTGATCCTGGGACTCCAGGATCACGCCCTGAGCTGAAGGCAGACACTCAACCACTGAGCCACCCAGATATCCCGGGATACACAGATTTCATTCAATTTTTCACTCAATGCCATGTCTGGAAGCATCTTCAGTTGTTTATAAGTTGAGAGTCCACATCCCTTCATGGATGTTCTTTCTTCCTTTTGGTAGCCCCTTTCCAGAACGCAGACAGCACAGTATACAACCCCTATTGTTACCTCTATTGCATTTATTATTTATGATAGCTACCAGTTCACTGTTCACTGACAGCACGAATGTCGTTTTGTATTTTTTTAAGTACATAACACCTAATAAAGCGCCTGGCACACGTAGGAGGTCAATAAACATTTGATAAATATAGTAACTAATTAATTAAATGTCTCTTAAAAGCTATAAAGGCTCTAACTCAACTACAAATACAAGATTCCATTATTGAAGATTGATGGATTAATTTAACATTAGGATAGGAGCAAAGTTTAGATTTTCTGCTCTTGGATTCAGTAAGATGTGGAACCTAATAGTGAAAAAGAATAGACTTGGTTGGAGAGAGACGGGGAAGCTCTTCTTGCACGTCTCTGCTGCGAGTGTCCACAGGGCCGCCCTGATGCTGGTGTTCTTCCTTGTAAGGGTCCCACTCTGTTAGGTGAGCTGGCACTTGACTAGCACTAAGGACTAAATGTTTCTTGAATTATTGTCAGAGCTTTATTCCTTGGGTAAATGCAAAAAGTTTAGGTTCAGAAAGCAAGGAGGGTTCAAGGGAAGTAGTTACCAAGCCCATCCCTATGGAAATCGTTTTTCTGTCATATGCTTGCCTGCGACTCTTATGTATGGAGTCAAATTCTCCTGGGACCTTAAACTCTTCCCTAGATGTAAAGCAGTCAACTTTTAAATCTTCTGTGGGCCAGGAGAGGTGACTGGCTGACTTCCAGTTTAGTCTAGTACCGTCCAACTGATAGTCAAGGGTTGTTTGGTGCTGTTGCTGTTTTTAACATAATCTGATTCCAAACCCAGTATTATACTTTGGGACTTCCCCCTCACACATGTATACCCCAGTAAAACAAATTAAATATGATACACACAATGGGGAAGAAAATCCTTGAGTAGGTGTCAATGACGTGGTTGTTCTCCAGAACTACTCTAGCAACATGCCCTCCTAAGGACTGCGTTCTCTTTATCTGAGACGAATCTGTGCTAGAGCTGCCTGTGCATCTTTCTCGCACTGAGTCCTCTTCTGAGTGTAGAGAAGAGGAAGTCTGGTCCATTTCAGTCTTGCTGTCATGGTAACAGCCATCCAAGGCCATGGCTTGAACTGTATCAGTATTATACGTTCCAGAAAGCTGACAAGAAGACTTTTGTTAGTTAGTCATGAATACGGTACTATATGTAGGAATTACAGCAAAAGTCTAAACAATCAGATTTTTAAAATAGATCATTTCAAGAAATGCTAAGAATTTTTTGCTTATTTCAAAGAATAGAATTCTGGGTTTTTTTTAATGGTATCTGATTAAAAGTCATTTCAATCATAAATTGAAAATATTATCAGAGAGATCTGTTTTTAGTAGCGGTTTAGCAAGGTTTATTATCATCTCTGTAGAGGTGTCTGAACATTAGACAAATAAATGGTTCACAATTACAATGTCAATGTCTTCTAATTTGGTTCTGGCCTGATAGACTGTGACACTCACAGCATGTTTCCCAACAAGGGAACACAGTTTCAGGTTTCCCCTTTGCTTCTGAATAGAATGAATTGTTTGCCCTAAATTTGAGTTGAAATTGAATAGGATTTATCAGATGAGCGATATAAGCCAATTGGATTTGCTTTCCAACATATTTTCCCCTTTAGAGAAAATACAGCAATATACCCAATCAGTGTAGGGCTTTTATTTTTATTTTTATCTAAAACCAGAACAATATCATCTGGTGATCCATTTATGCTTAAATTTGATTGACGTTGGGGTAGGAAATGATTTTAGCTGCTCTTTTTCCATGCAAATTGGCCAAGCCTTCTCATTTTTGCTGGGAAGTACCAATAAATGATACAGACATAGCCTAATTAAACAACTTGAAATTGGCTTATTTTTCAGAAGGAGAGAATTATCGATGTTTTCTGGCTCCAGTGCCTGATTGCATCTAAACTACCATTTTTCTTTAAGGTTTCACTTTGAGGGAGAGAGTGGTTCTCGCTGATACAGAGCCATGTCTAGGAAGCGGCTGTTACTAACTGCTTTCTGAGAAAACAAAATCACTTCTTCATCTATAGTGAAGTTAAAAAACAAACAAATATGAACAGGCAACCACTGGATGAAACTGTTCACAATTCAAATGGGAGGCTACAGAGTAAATTCTGCCAAAACATGTATTTGGTTCATAGCCACTTAAAAACCCAATATTTTACTGAATTCAACAGACACAGAGACTATTTTGTGTAGTCAGCAAACTAACCAACGACCCATACTCAAGTTATATGTGGACCTTTTTTGTTTTAGCCATAGAAACTTCACAGTAAAATGAAAATGGATCATATAAACGTGAACTAGATCAAGACTCAAAAACTGACCTCAGGTAGCCCAAAACAACATCAATAATATGTTCAACTCTGGATCTGAGGCTAGCACAACTAACACAGTCTCCTCCGTGGTTTCACTGCAGCTACCCACAACACCGCTGGCTTATCCTACTGGACATTATGATTATTTAGAACCATTTGTATAACTGATTAAATCTCGCAGTATACGATTTACCAGGGTGCTAATTTCCACAATTTTATAAGTTGGTTGTTTTCATAGAAACACTTTTAAAATGGGTCTTTAATTTTTTATCCCAGCCTACAAATAAGCACATACCCAAGGCATATTATATCTAAAATATAGATTTGACTCTTTTCTATTAAGTTCTAAGTCCTGGAAGTAAGAAAACATTTGGATAAAGGGATAGAAAGGCAAATAAGGTCCCTTCTCCTTTCTGTGCAGAGGTCAACACCGGGGATGATTTTTCCATGGCCCTTGATGTTCTCCAGGCCCTTGGCATCGGGGTGAGGTTGGACCAGGAGTTCGTGATGGTGGCAGCGTAGGAAATGAGCTTTGCTTAACTTCATGATTTCATAGGGAGGAACTGCATACCCTAACATTCCTGGCCTTTCTCCCTATCCCTTCATTCCTCTACCCTAGAGATTTAGGAGGAGAAACTGGCATGTGTGGTTCAGTTCCTTTTGAGTCCTCACTCTGGGATCTGCATTGGTATCCAAGCTTGTTTTCTGAAACGAGGTAAAAGGAGGCTGTCTTCACGGGAGAGTCCCGAATTGTCCAGCTTCACCAGTGACCAAAAGAGCAAGTGCGTTGAGTACAGCGATGAAGTACTAGTGAGACCTGCTGCTCACGCACCTAAGGCACTCACTCCCGGCTGCTTTATCATCAGCAGAGGTGACATCATCCTGTCTGTCCGGTGCCCACATCTTTCTCTCTCTAAACCCAGGTATAGAGGAAAGAGATATCACTGGTTATCCCCCAAAACCTATAGACATGGCCTTCCACCCTGCCCCTCACCAGGGCATCATCCTCCCCCTTCAATAATTTCTCATCTCAGACAGCCCGTCCAATTCTCCTTGTCAAAACTGCTAGTCTCTCAGAGCCTGTGCTCTGGGCACTAATCACAGTAAGAACTTAACATTTGTGCAGCATTTTAGAGTTCGCAAAAGTTTCAGACTACACCGTTTACACTGTGAGATAAATAGGAGAGAAATGCCAACACTTGGAAAAATTAAGAATGTTTAGGAGACAACCTAATGAGCAGAGCGATGAAGGGTAGGGTTAGGTCTGGCATCACTTCTTGGAGCTCCAAATCTTGTGCTCCTTTATTTCGCCCTGCAACTACAGGAATGGGAGGTAGGACATTTCTCTGAGATAATTGCGCCTTTGAAGGAGGATGCTCAGAATGGCAATTCTCAGCGGCTGGGGGAAAAGGAAGACGGGGAGTTGTATGATGGGCACAGTGTTTCAGTTTTGTAAGATGAAGAAGTTCTGGAGATGACTAGCACAACTCGGTGAATGTTCTCAGTACTACTGACCTGTACACTTAAAAACAGATAAGACGGTAAGTTCTATGCTATATGGATTGTACCACAATTTTTAAAAAATGTTTTTAATGTATGATGAGCACTCACTAGATGCTCTCCTTCGTGGTACCCAAGGGGTACAACCCCATCTAGTGAAAAAGAAAATTCAGGAGCGGGAACACATGTGTTGTGTGACTGGTGGGGGTGGGGAGATAATGACAAGTTTCGAATCAAGAGGCTGGATAGAGGTGGGCCCAGATTACTATAGTGCCTCTTTCTTGGGTTAACCATTTCCCATATAAAAACAGAACAGGGGCGCCTGGGGGGCTCAGCTGGTTAAGCATCTGCCTTTGGCTCAGGTCATGATCCCAGGGTCCTGGGATCCAGCCCCACATGGGGCTCTCTGCTCTGTGGGGAGTCTGCTTCTCCCTCTCCCCCTACTGCTCCCCACACTTGTGTTCTCTGGCTCTCTCTCTGCGTGTCAAATAAATAAAATAGAAATCTTAAAAAAAAAAAAAAACAACAGAACAACAAAATTTTTTTCCTCATCACACATTTTTGTCTCTGCAATCTTTCACTTCACAGATTATCTAAAGCGTTACCATTCACAGTGTGGGCAATCGACCAACAGCATCTGGGGCTTGTTAGAAATGCAGACACAGCGGTCCCCCACCCCAGATCTACTGAATGAAAATCTGAGCTGACCCCAGGTGACGGGTGCACACCCATTACTGCATACTTGTCTAAAAGCTCCTGGTTTCTTCCCACCTGCCTGGCAGTCACGGTGGGTCTGGGTGCGGCAGGGACACCTACTCACACATTGTCAACAAAAGAAATGGAAGCATCAGCAACAAAGCAAAATCAGCAACTACTATAGCTTTGACTCGGAGGATATATAACAGAAGAATAAAGTTGCATTACAGGGGACCCGAACTGCAACTGCACCTCTGCTGGCCGTGAATCTTTTGGCAAGTCACTTTACTTCACTAAAACTCTGTTGCTTCATTTTAAAAATAGAGACAGTAATCTCTGTAAGGCCTGCCTCCTGGAGCTGACGTGGAGCTTCCATTTGAAAAGAGGATATAAAACTCTGAAAAGTAGGAGATGCTCTCACTACAAGTGTAACAAATATTAAATAATGTTTGGGGCATGCGTTGGGGTGCGTATAAGAATTTCTTAAACCAATATGGATCTATCACAGTCAAATTATGTGCATATCTGTGCATGTACATGTATCTAGACACACACGCGGCCTCAAGTGTAGGCCAGCAAACAAGTTAATATGATCAGTGAGGCTTCCAAATACGCTACCTCAGGTCAGTTCTCACAATAACAGGGAACTGGAGCCCCCGTCCTTTGTGGAATGAAGCAGGCCGATATCTGTCCATATTTATTAAACACTGGCACGAGGAACATGTGATGACATTTAGGACTCAGAAGGCACCTTTTACCCCCTGCAAGTATCCTGTGAAAAGAAGAACCTCTCTTTCTGTTCTATCACTGCCCCAAGGGACAGGAAGAGAACCATAAATCCTAGCTCTGGTGGACAGAAATATCATTTGTGGATTGAGAGCACAGCCACTGGAGTCAGGGAGGCCCCCAAACAAATCGTGATTCCTCTTGGGCCATGTGACCTTGGCCAAGCCACTCCTGACTGCTCCTACCACGCCTCTGGCAAATGAAGGTGAGGACGGCTGGGCCGACCTCGTGGGGTGACACAGAGTAGAGGACACAGTGCCCTTAAGTGGTTAGTGTCCTACCAACACATGCTACAGGTCTTAAATGTCGCCTGTCTCCTCATTGTCACCATCACCACCACCACCTTGAAAGAACGGAGTGTGCACAGCAAACGAAGGACAGAGTCAGTGGAGAGGGGCATATAGAGGAATTGTCGCCCCAGAAGACCCCTGGCAAGGAAACCAGCCAGCACCCACCAATAAGGTCGGAGAGCAGAGGCCACAGACGTGCACAGGCCAGGCGCATGCAGGGAACACTGGACGGGGCACCTGGGGCTCGGAGGTGCTCAGGCCTGAAACGAGGGCCTGGTGGGGTGCTGTGGTGATGAGTTTGGGGGGGGGCACTGCTCCCTTCCTGGCCAGTGGGGTTCCTCCTGTGGATGGAGGTGCTCAGGGTACCTGGTGAGCAGAGCTGGGTGGGGGGAGATCTGGGACCTGGTGAGTAGAACTGGGGCAGGGAGGGGGGGTTGTTCGGGATTTGACCTGGTGAGCAGAGCTGAGAAGGTAGGAGGAATCTGGGACCTAGTGAGCAGAGCTGGGAGGGGAGGGGGGATCTAGGACCTGGTGAGCAGGGCTGGGAGGGGAGGGGGCATCTGGGACCTGGTGAGCAGGGCTGGGAGGGGAGGAGAAATCCTGGGCCTGAGAGGACTGCACATCCTTTTCTTTAAAAAAAGATCTGATTTACTGGAGAGCCAGAGAGCGGGTGCTCGGGCGAGTGGAGGAGGGCAGGGGGAGGGCCCCGCAGACTCCAGGCAGAGTCGCCGGATGGGGGTCTCGACCCCAGGCCCCCAGGCCCCAGGGATCAGGGCCTGAGCGGAAGGCAGAGGCCCAGCCTCCAAGCACCCACGCAGGGAGCTCTCCTCGGGTTGGTCTTTCCACATTTCCCCTCCCTCTGCCCACCTGGCCTCAGCCTTTCCTTGCCTCGACCCGAAGGCGAAGGCGTTGGGGACTCCCAGGTAGCTTTTCGGGCTCACCCCTCCACCCCCGGTGGGCCTCCTTGAACCTCCCAGGAGGGAAAAAACACGTGGTCAATTTTAAAAATCCTCTGGGAAACGGGTTCTAAAACCATCCCCACTACCCTTCCCCATCATTTTGCAACTTTTACCGTTAAGACATTGTCTCTGAGTCCATCTTTGAGCTTCCAGTGGTCGGGGGTGAGGGCGGCATGGCCCACGTCCCCTAGGCGACACCTGCGAGCCCTCGGCGATGCCCGTCCCTCCTCCCTCGTTAGGGAAACCGCAGTTGGGTTGAGATTTATTTATTTTTTTGATTTTTATTTATTTCTTTTTGGTTGAGATTCAGACGCAGGAGTGTGCGGTGGTGGCTCGGGGGGGGGGGGGTGGCAGAAGGTCGGTGCCTGTGAAATGCCACTTACTGTCCCCTTCCCTCCCCGTCCCTCTCTCCTTTCCCTTCCTTATTCTCCAGCATCGGAGGGGATGAGATCAGGGATGGGGGCCAAGGGGGAGACGAGATTCCTGAGTAAGAGGCAGGCCGGGGGGCGGGTGTGCCCTGCCAGGGTGCTGCCTGGAGGAAGGGCCAGGAGCGTCAATATTTGAAATGTGCCCCAGCTGGCGTGGCTCGCTTCCTTGCTTCCTACCTTCCCACCAGGGAGGCGCAAATGGAGCCCTTAATGATTTTGGTAAGTTGTGAGGACATTTTAATGTCAATGGACAGCCCGGAACAGCAGGAGGAGCACGTGCCGCCCCCCCCCCCCCGGGTGCACAGCCGCAGCTTCCAGACCTTTCCTCCTCCTTCTGCCCCAACTCCTCAGGTTCTCGCAGGGGGAGCCCCTATCACAGACTATGACAGAGCCACACAGCTGGTCAACCTCAGATTCAGCGTTTCATTTGTACGATCAAGACCCCCACGACCTGGCAATCTGGCAGTCACCCTGGGGTCCCACCTTCACCCAGATCTGAACCCCAGGAGAAGGCACCTGAGCGCCATTCTAGCTCTTACCATTAGTGCAGGCCACGCCCCAGAGCCCCCCACCCCCCCAACACCCGGAGACCAACAGTCTGCACACCAGCACCTGCTATTTGCAGTCCTTGGTACGGAAACGTGGACAGGTGAATTTTTGACTCCCTTTACAGGTGGCCGTGCAGCTGAAGCCAAGATGATTAAGTAGAGCTGGCTGGCCTTTACCGAATGTTTACCCACCGCAAGCCTACGGAAATACTATCAGCCACATGTTGCAGAAAAGAAATATGAGCTGAGAGTGGCCAAGGAACTGGCCTGATGTTTGTCAGGAGCGGGAGTGGAAGCTTTCTGTTCAAATGTGGAACCCATCCTTTTTTTTTTTTTTTAAGATTTTATGTATTTATTCATGAGAGACACAGAGATAGGGAGAGAGAGAGGCAGAGACACAGGCAGAGGGAGAAGCAGGCTCCATGCAGGGAGCCTGACATGGGACTCCATCCCTGGGCTCCAGGATCACGCCCTGGGCTGAAGACAAAGATAGGCCCTAAACCGCTGAGCCACCCGGGGATCCCCCAGAACCCATGCTTTTTACATGCAGATTTGCCGCCTCTCATTCTAGATCTGTCAAGGGAATTTCCTTTGTTCTTAAGATTATAAACCAATCTCAGGACACCTGGGTGGCTCACCAGTTGGTTGAGCACCCCTCTCTTGATGTCTGCTGGGATCATGATGGCGGGGCTTTGGGATCCAGCCCAACGTTGGGCTCCAGGCTCCCTGCAGAGTCTGTTTGAGATTCTCCCCTTCTTCCTCTGTCCCTCTGCCCTCGTTCTTTCTTTAAAATAGATTTTTAAAATCTTAAAAAAAAAGATTATAAATCAATCTCTATACATGAAGCATCTCTGAGAGAAGACACTACAAAACTGAGGGTGGAGGGGAGCCTGTCTCAGTCCATTATGTGTCCAACACTCGCTTTTGGCTTAAGTCATGATCTCAGGGTCATGAGATCGAGCTCTGCATTGTTGGGCTTTGTGCTCAGTGTGGATTCTTTCCCTCTGCCCCTGTCCCTGTTCATGTTCTCTCTCTCTCTCTCTCTCTCTCTCTCAAAATAAATATATTTTTTAAAAAAACCCTGAGGGTAGAATTGTGTCAGGGAACATGAAGGTACTTTGTGCTTTCCAAAAAGCTAAAAGTCTCATTCCTTTCAGGACTTCATGAGTAAAACTGAATGAATCCTACACTAACATTCATATTTTGTAGCTTCCCTTATTCAAATTTTTTTAAATGTCTTTTCTTATTGGCCTTCTAAGTTAGAACTTAATTTTTTTCAATGGACAGTAACATGGGGCTTAATGGACAAAATAAGGATTTAGAGGAAACACTTGAGTATGTATACCAGGCAGGTCTTGTCGTTCATTTTAAATTGATGACTATGGGGCCAGTAAAGGAAACTGCATTATCCATTTTTTTTTGCCAGATAGCAATAAACTATCAGTCATTTTCCTTAAAATGGTACTTAATGCAGCTAATTTAGCTTTATTTCTTTTGAAACTTGCATTTTAGATTTTCCTTGTTTAAAATGAGCAATAAAAAAAATAGAGAGTGGGGAGGAGGGATTATTTGAGTCTGAGAGTAAAGGATGGGAAAACTGACACATAAATTCCGAAAGCAATAGAACTTGAGTCAGGAGTATTACAGCTACTAATTAAAACACACTTATGTCTTGAGCCACTCCTTAGAAATACATTAATCTTGACAAATTGTATTCCTTTCAAACCCATTAAAGTTAACATGCCAAAAAAGACATTTCAAATATATGAAGTGACCATTTAGTCAAAGAAAGGCTCTTCTGGGATTAGGAAATCATCTCCTCACCTACCAATACTGCTATGTGTGGTCAGGAAAGTGTTATGACACAATATCTAGTCTGGTGCCTTGGACTCAACACCCCTGAGCCCAGGCAGTTTCACTATATTAACCCTTAAGGACACATATAGGGCCTTAAGAAACCCTTTGGTCTGGGGAGAGTTACTCATCTTTGTGTTTCATTGGCCATTTTGGGCCATATGTGAAGGAGAGGTTTGTTGGCTGGTGTGATCACAGTAGGGCATGTAGACGTCACTTACAGAACTAGAGTCAGTTCATCCTTCCAGTAGCTGTGTTGTGGGCAGGTCTTTTGAAGGGATAAGTATCTACATTTGCCTTTAAATGAGTAAAAATACTTTCCCTGTAGGCCTAAGCAGAAAGAAAATATTAAGTGATGTGAGGGAAAGAAAGGTAGGCTGGATATCCAAACACCACTACTCTGTGCCCAGAAACCAACTACCATCATCCCATGAAGGTGATGCCAGAGTCCAGTGCCTAGACGTTCTGGTAACTTCTATGGTGGTTAAATGCATTGGTCTTAAGTACTTACTTTTTCAGTTATACGTCATATCCTCTGTTAGGAGACATTTTTCTTTAGGAGTGACTACATGCCTGAAAACTTGAGTTGTCTTTCTCTGCCATGACCCCATGACTTAAAATGTTGTACATGAATGGCACACCCCATGAAGAGGAGCCAAATGAGAAAGATGGAGGCAAGGAAAGGAGGGGCATAGAAGGAAGAGATGAAAGTATAATACTACTCATCCTCCTATGAGGGTAAGGATACCCTTGAACAGCTTAGGAATAGTCTTACTTCCTCTCCACACCAAACCAAATGGAAAGATAGATTAGTATTTTTAACCCATCCCACATTCCAAGTGATGGTAGCTATTATGTGTTATGGGAATTGCCTAGTCGCAATCGATACTTCCATGCTGTTCAGCCTCTGTTGTCTTTCATTTGAAACATGACAAATGTGAAAGGATCCTAACCAGCAAATGATTCATCCTTAATTAGCAAATGAATCCAAATGTGGAAAGGTCTTAGCCAGCAATGAATCATCATTGTTTTCAGTTAGTAACTAAAATATGGTCATTAAAAACATGGTGGGTTAAACATCGGCAATTTAACAACCATGTACTGAGCACAAAATATGTGAAGTAGGTACTGTGTAGTTACTACAGGAACAAAAAAGGGGGTAGTAATGATCTTTGTCCTTAAAGAACTCACATTCTAATAGGAGAGACCAGATAAGCTGCCAAGGCACCCCCCATAGCTACTACAAAACAGAGGAAGTAAGGTAGAAGAGATGAAGCACCATGGGGCTCAAATATAGGAGAGACTGTCTGCCTGGAGCCATTAGTAAAAGCTTGTGGTCATTGAGAAATGGCCAAGCTCTGACAGAGAAGTAGAGGAGGAGAGGGCACTGTAGGTAGAGTGAGAACAAGAACAAAGGTACAGACGTACTGTGGAGAAGATAAGCAGTTAGGACGAGTGGCTGTTGAGAATGCTGAATATTCTAATTAGTTAAAGCTTAGGGCAACCATATGGGGGCAGGAGTATGGTTGAAGATTCAGCAAATAAAAATATAAGACACTCAGTTATGTCTGAATATCAGAGAAACAATAAGTAAATGTTTTAGTATATGTATATCCCATGCAGTATTTAGGATATATATATACTAAAACACTATTTGGTGTTTATCTAAAACTTAAATTCAACTAAATGGCCTGTATTTCATCTGGCAACTCTCAAGAGACACCTTGGATTCCAATCCCCACTGAGCACAGAGCCCAATGCAGGGCTCGATTCCACACCCTTGAGATCACCGCCTGAGCCAAAGTCAAGAGATACTTAACAAACTGAGCCACCCAGGTGCCCCAAACATGATTTTTTTGATACTGTACAGTGAATTACATGAATGTTGACAAGATCTGTACAGCTCAGTGCACCAGTATTTTTCAAATGATTGATGCGTGGGTAAAAAATTTAGTCAGAATGCAAGATAGATCAATGCATTTTAATCTAGTAGAGTAGGAAAAATTCATTGATATGGTTTCAGATTGCACATTGTAAGTGACCTTTAAGAAACTGTCATTTGCTGAGTTTTGGTGCAATGTGAAGGAAGACTATGCACAATTATCTGAAAACACTATTGAAATACGGCTCTTTTCTCCAACCACATATCTGAGCGAGGCCAGTTTTCTTCCTATATTTCTACTAAAACTTCTTACAACAGATTGAATGAAGAAGCAGAAATGAGAATCCAGCTGGCCTTCCGAAGGCCAGATATTAAAGGTCTGCAAAAATGTGCAAGACTGCCACTCTTCTCCTTAATGTTTTTTAGAAAAAAGTTATTTTTCATAAAATACATAAACTTATAATGAGTTTATTATCACTCTTTTTTAAATGGATGGATATACATATATTTAAAAATTCTGTTTTAATATCCAACATGGATAATAATGATAAGTATAACCCACAAAAACAAAGCCTCTCTGGGGTCCCTAATAATTTTTAAGATGTAAATGGGACCTAAGAACCTAAGAATGACTGCCAAAGATGAAGAGGGAAATTGAGGATCCAAATATGAAAGATTCGACACACTGGGGGCCCTTAAAAGAACAAGAAAAGCCAAGAGAATAAGTGGGGTTCATGCGGAGATGGTGGAGAGGGTATAGTAGTCTATTGGGTTTTGAACATGCAGAGTGCCTGCAGTACCTAGAGATGAAGTCCAGCAGGCAGCTGGGAATACTATCTGGAACTTGAGAGAAAGATGTGAGATAAGGACTTAGATTCGGGATTTACTTTCATAGAGACAACAGTCAGGAACAAAAGCCTTGCTCCATTTGATGAGAGAATCAAAAGGAAGCAAAACCTTGAGTGGGAGTTATCCAGACTGAAGGAATAGAAGGAAGACAAAGTACGAAGAAAAATGAAAGAAAAGTCTCTAAGAGGAGAAAACCCAAACTAGTACAGAGAATTGCAAACAAATTTATTGTTTGTTTAGGTTTTTTTTTTTTTAGATTTTATTTATTTACTCATGAGAGACACAGAGGAGAGAGGCAGAGACACAGGCAGAGGGAGAAGCAGGCTCCATGCAGGGAGCCGGATGCGGGACCCAATCCTGGGACCCCAGGATCACACCCCGGGCCCAAGGCAGATGCTCAACCGCTGAGCCACCCAGGCGTCCCTGTTTGTTTAGTTTTATCAAACACTGGGCTGTAGCCAGGCACCAGCCCAGGCAGTTGACATGAATGCTCCTATTCATTTCATGCAGTGACCTTAGAAGACCGTATCAATCATCTCATTTTGCAGATGAGGAAGGGGAGGCTGGGCTCTCGACCACTACACTTGGTTCTGAATTTGGAGAGGATGCTAAATAGTGTCAAATACTTCAGAGAGTCTAACAGAGGGAGAATGACCGAGAAAAGGCGAACGGGATAGACAAGTAGTCAGAAGGCTCTTCAGGAGAATCGGGTAGCCCAGGATTTGGAAACTGCCAGTAAAGCAGAGTGCAAAATATCTGTTTTGTTTTGTTTTGTTTTGTTTTGTTTTTTTAGGAGAAAGGGAGAGAGTGTGCTGTGGGGGAAGGAAGGAGGGAGAGAGAGAATCTTAAGTAGGCTCCAGGCCCAGTGCAGAGCCTGATGCAAGGCTCAGTATCACGACCCTGAGATCATGACCTGAGCTAAAATCAAGAGTCTGACACTGAGCCACCCAGGCGCCCTCAGAGCACAGATATCTTTGCAAAAACTTAAGGGTGTTAGGAAGCAAAAGCCAGAAAAGATAGCAGTGATATAGGAATACTACAGTTCCCTTTATTAAGAGGGGGGGAGGGACATTTCTGATTTTTATATTATTTTACATAATTCTGCATAGCAGATTCCCCAACCCCTAGGGATCACATGTAGATGCAAGAGGCACAGAATTTCAGGGGTGACCTACATGCATTCCAGTGTTCTCTGTTCTGCCCAGCCCGCCCTGGAACCAGCTTTAATGACTTGTCTTTTTCAAAGTGTAAGAGTTGAGCAGTCAGCTTCAGGAATCTGACTGAAAATCATGTTCATGCACTTTTGGAGACTGAATATCTTTCTGTCTCGAGGGCTGGAAACGTGCCTGTCATCTCCTGTTCAGCTCTACCCTGCCCCACTGCCGTACTGAGGTCAGGGAACGACTGCTCTGATGTGAAGTCACAGCCACAAAAATTTACTCATTCAGATGGTATTTTTTTCCATGAAGACAGTCAAGCCTTACATGCTTGTAGAGTGAAGCTTTTAGTAGGGAAAAGAGGTGAGCAAATTATTAATATCGATGACAATTTACGTCTTTCAAATGATCTTTTGAAGTGTGCATAGAATTTGTGAACATTAGCTTAGGAATCACCCTTTCTGGAATGAACTGTGTGATCATTACAATGATCGTGAAGCACTTCTCACAATCCTCTGTCTAGGTAGAGCATGACAGGTCGAAGAACAAAATCAGCTGAAATGAGGGAGCTCTGCTCTGAACCAGCCGAGAAGGCAAGTGGGATCGACTCTTGGTTTCTCATTAAGTAACACGTTATCCAAGTGCTTAGCTGGGCATCTTCCACTTTGTAAGAACTCAGTCACTGCTAAGCGGGTCTGAAATGGTTCCCATAAGTCAGTATGTGACAGTGGCACGTAGCACGCTACACGGAGTGGATAATCACACCTGAGCGACGACTTACCGAAGCTGGCAATGCCTCCCTCCATGAAATCTCTTGCCAACTAAACTACCACAGTAACTGAAATTTCACGGTGGTTGTTTTGATTTTGGTGTTTAGGTTAAGCCCTGATTTCTCAATAGCTCTGCCCCCGTCCCAAGGAGTAATGTATTAAGATACCAGCAGTTCAATGTGAATTAGTTTGAAGGTTCTTTTTTCTATGATGCAAAGGTTTGTCACGCAAAGTGAAGTGGTTTGGGCAAGGGATGGGGAGGTTTTCCTGCAAGTGAGGAGACAGGTTTGTAAAGTGAGGCTGTTTATGCTTCATAATTTCATGATTTCTCCTTATTATTCAGCTTTTGGCCAGCTGGTACAGGCTTCATATCTAAAGACTCCATTCCCAAGGGAAGAGTCCAAATACAATTTGCCCCTGAGGTTGTCAAAATAAATGTCGTAACCTGAGTGCATGTCTCTAACTACCTACTAGACCATGAGTCTTTCCCTTTCCACTTATCACCCTTCTTTATTTACCTTTTTGATCTTTCTCCTTTAGTGACATTTCACAAATGTGCAGAAAGACTTACCCAGGGAAACTCTTGCCGGAATAGCTCCCCGGTCAGTCCAAAATGAAATCCGTGAAAGCATCACCGTCAGCAGAGCTGGGAAATAGGTTTGTAGCATGAAGAAGAAAATATGCCTCCTTAGCACAAAGTTGATGAAAAGCCTGTTGTACCAACCTATGAGAAAAAGCCAGAGTTTTCCTTAGAATAGGCTTCCTCATGAAAGCATCACACTTAGTGAAATGACCTGCTTCTTTAAACTCTAAGCTCTAAGGGAACATGGAACTGAACACGCTCACCCTTGTTTACCCAGGAGGAGGGCAGGGCCTGGGCCTGGCGCTCCATCAATGTTTGTTGAACTAACAGACCTGTAGTCTGTTTCCTTATGTGATTCAAAGATTTCCCTTAAATTTCATAGCTGCTGTTTAGGAATGAATGGTAATTATATTTTGTGGAATGGCCTTTAAAGACCTTTCTCCAAAATATATTGGGTTTGCATTGTTTCCGCAAGTGGGCAAATCTTCAATACATGACTAATGACCAGGTGCAATAGCCAATAAATCATTTATTAGCTATAACAAATGAAAGGGAACATTTTATCTGAAGGAAAAGATTCACAGTAGCTACTGAGTCATTGGATTCCAAGTTGGAATCCAGACAGCGAGGGATTCATCAAGGGAGTGGGTGAAAGAAATATTTGTAAAGTGTTTGTATTATTCAAAGTCTGGTGGGTACCATTAGTTTATCTATAATAATTCTGAAAAAAAAAAGAGTAACCAAATGATGATGTTTCTTTGCTTCTGGCTGGAATTATATAAGCGCACATTGGTAATATTGATTAATTCATGCTGATCAGAAGCAACGATTGCAGTCACATACACACAATTTTGTTCAGGCTTCTCTTTTCACATTGGCTGCAAGAAAGTTGAAAGCCAAAAGAGAAGGGACTATAGGTTAAAAATTTCAAAACAAAACTATAAGCATTGCAAAAGTGTTTAGAGAACCCTACTACTGGTGTCAGTAGTAATTTCTTAGGAAACTCAAGATGGCACATTTATTAGATGGATCAGGTCAATATTCAGGCATTCGGCCTAAAACATAAACCCAGCAGACCCACCCTGAAATGGCAGGTCTGCTCTTAGTACTCTATCCTCATTTAGACGCTCATGACCTTCTCGTCCCTATCTGTTCTGAGGTTCTCCTTCACCATCATATGTGTTTCAGGAATATCAAACAATTTCATTCCCCAGGGAAATAAAAGACACATTGCATAGTGCATACTAAAGTCAGAATATACATTATTTTTTGAGCTACTCATTGTCTTGTATTATCCATGCTGCGGTCCCACTTCATTACTGCGGGCAGCTGAAAATTTGGATTATAGCTGCAGAGTGGAATAACAGCTTCTCTGACGGTATAACTTTATAGATTTACTGTGAGATTAAAAGGGATAAAGAAAATCTGTGGAAGAACTTCATAAAGAAAGGCACTGTTAGTTATATGGTTTTAACTCTGAACTAAATTTTGGTCAGAAGGTCCTTTCTTGACTCCTAATTTTCTGAATAACAACTTTGTCTTTGGCAAGCGAGTGAGAGGCATGCTGCTCTGCTGTGTGGCTCTTCAGGGCATGGGAGGATAGAGAGAGTATCGTGGTTGAGGCTGTAGGCCAGGAAGAGATCTCTCCACCACCAGGAAAGGTGGTGCTGCCTTGGAAAGATGTGGAACCCTTGGATAGCATGATAAAGCATCTGGCTCCACTTTTGATATTTGACTTCTCACAGCACCCAAGCCACATTCTTCCTTCCCCTTCTGTCCCACATCTGGGCAAGGTAATAAGAAAGCCTGGTGCTCCCTCTTTGGGGACCCACAGGAAATTCAAACCATGCAGGGGAGTCCTCCCTCTAGTCCCCACCTAACCACCACAAAGCCCCAAGCCAGTCACCCCTCCCTGTTTTCTCAAGCCATTTTCAGACCTACTTAGGAGCCAACCCTGCTCCTCTAGAAAACCTCATTATGTGTGTAATAAATCTCTTTATAAAACCCTTTTGCTACCTTGTGGCATCATCAATTTTGACATTTGAACCACATTCTGGATGGAAGGGCCCATCAGCTTCTACCAGATTGTTACATGGTAGAAAGATGGGGAGTTTATGAAAGAGAAAAGAGAACTGGAGAGTTGGCAGTCAGGAAAATGCAAGAGGGGAAGTGATTCAAGAGTCAGTCCCAAGACAAGGTTCCAGGAGGTTTTGTACCTGGAGACTGTTACCTTCAGTGGCCTGTGATACTAAAGGCCTCATTCGGTGTTTAAAGGATCAAGACAATGTTGTTGGGATGCCTGGGTGGCTCAGCAGTTGAACACCTGCCTTTGGCCCAGGGCGTGATCCTGGAGTCCCAGGATCAAGTCCCACATTGAGATCCCTGCGTGGAGCCTGCTTTCTCCCTCTGCCTATGTCTCTGCCTCTCTCTCTCTCTCTCTCTCTGTCTCGTCTGTGTCTCTCATGAATAAATAAAATCATTAAAAAAAAAGATGATGTTGTTGATGAAAATAGTGATGCTAGCTACAAGCTAATATTTCCTGAACACTTAACACATGGCAGACAATATTCAAAGTTATTTATTGTAGACAGTATTCTAAATTATTTAAATGTATTAAATCATGTATCCTCACAACCCTAGGAGGTAGGAACTGTTATAAACCAAGTTAAAGATGAAGACATTGAAGCTTGAGATTAAGCAACTTGCCCACATTTCTAGTAAATGGTAGGGCCAAGATTTGAACTCATGCAATCTGTCTCCAAAACTTGTACTTTAACCACTACATTATGCTCCAATAAAGAGTAATTACCAATGCATTCTTTAGGGACAGAAGTCATTTTTTTCCCTTTGTAAATTTACAGTGCATGATTGTGAGGGACACTGAAAGGCATGAGAGGGCAGAGGCCCTCACTAGCTTGTTAATATTGCCAGAGAGAGGTAAAGATGATGCCAAGGGGAAAAAGTCAGGACCTGATGGTTCAGCTATCGAGGGGACACTAAAGTTATATAATTATAGCTATACTTCTGATTCCTCTAACCAGAGCCAGTAGTTTTTTTTTTTTTCCCCCTTCGGTAGAGCTGATTTGGCTATACAGAGGTTATGGTGATTGTTATGATCATTGGAATGAAGACAAAAAATAAGCAGATTATTTCTGATGAAGCTAATGTGTTTAAACAGGATACTAATCTGAGAAAAACACTTGGGGTTAGGTCTTGGGAGATCATATTTAATAACTCATGGATAAGGTGAGCCTGGATTATATTTTTGAGCTAAAATAAATTTCTAACTGATGAGCTTTCTGAAACCTAAGAATTGTTGAATAAACCCAGATATGATTAATAACTTGATATTTGGGGGTGCCTGGGCAGTGCAGTTGGTTAAGTGTCTGTCTCTTGGTTTTGGCTCAGGTTGTGATCTCAGGCCCCGCGTTGAGGTCTGTGCTCAGTGTGGAATATGCTTAAGAATCTCTTCCTCTGGGATCCCTGGGTGGCGCAGCGGTTTGGCGCCTGCCTTTGGCCCAGGGCGCGATCCTGGAGACCCAGGATCGAATCCCACATCGGGCTCCCGGTGCATGGAGCCTGCTTCTCCCTCTGTGTCTCTGCCTCTCACTCTCTCTCTGTGTGACTATCATAAATAAATAAATACAAATTTAAAAAAAAAAAAAAGAATCTCTTCCTCTCCCTCTGCCCTCTCCCCCACTATCTCTCAAATAAATAAAGAAAATCTTTTTAGAAAGGTGATATTTGACTACAATTTCCAAAATTCTTTACTCTAATATTTTTATAGTCTTAAAGCCGTTTTAATCTTTCTTATTAAAAATGTATGCATTAAAACAGTTAAAAAATACAGAAGTGTTGAAAATATCCCCAATCTATACTCAATTCTTAGAAGTATCAATTGTTAATCTTCTTAGACATTAAAAAACCATATATATAAGTCCTTCTTAAAATAACAAATATGAGAGCATATATATTCTCCTGTAACATGATTTAAAAAATTTTAAATTTACTATATAGATAATTCTCTATAATTCTATGCAAACCATGTATATGTAAACCTAATTCTTTTCTTTTTTCATTTTTCTGAGAAATCAAAATGTTTTTTTTTCTTAAAAATGTAACCATACTGGAATGTTAGGAATTTTTAGTGGGTTTTAAAACACTTAAAAGCATCTTTTGGAGCAGAAAGTTCTTCAATGCAAGTATTTTGTGTGGTTTTAGACAGACTTTAAAACATTACCAGAAGAAGAAAAAATCAACTAGTGTTGGACCTGACTGGTACGGCTTAATAAGTCTGACAATGACAAATAACAAGGCACTGAAGCCAATGGAATGGCATGTTGGAGAAGTAAGAATTTGGAAATGAAATTTAACCTTTTCCTTTTAAAATTTTTTTTTTTAATTTTTTTTTTTTTATGATAGTCACACACACACAGAGAGAGAGAGAGAGAGAGGCAGAGACATAGGCAGAGGGAGAAGCAGGCTCCATGCACCGGGAGCCCGACGTGGGATTCGATCCCGGGTCTCCAGGATCGCGCCCTGGGCCAAAGACAGGCGCCAAACCACTGCGCCACCCAGGGATCCCCGCTTTTCCTTTTAAGAGTATAGCTGAGTGTATATTAAAGGATACTTGTGCTTCAAAATCTGAAGAAACGTCACTGCCATTATTATACATGTAGTGTGTATTCTGTGCAGGAAACAACATCCTTAGATTTCTATGCTTCATATGCATGACACTGTAATAGCTTCAGACATTGCAAAGACTTATTCATAATCTATCATGTGCCAGATTTATTCCATCATAACAGTAAAATGAAAATAGCTGTAAATTATATTTCGACATGTACTATTGTTCATTGCATCCACTCTTGTTTAAATATTAATTAAATTTAGGATTCAGAGCGTTACAAATCTTGACAGAAACATCCTCACACAGTTAACTCTTGAACAGTGTAGGGGTCAGGACTGCTGGTCCTGGTGCACTTGAATATCTGCCCAGAAATTTCTAGTCCCTCCAAACCTAACTACTAGCAGCCTACTGCTGTTTGGAAGTCTCACTAAATCCAACAGTTGATTTAGACATGTTTTGTATGTTATATGTATTATATACTGTATTCTTACAATAAAGTAAACTAGGAAAAATGTCAAAAAAATCCATAAAAGAGAGAAAATACATGTGCAGTGTCATACTGTATTTATCGAAAAAATTTGCATATAAGTGCAGTTCAAAGTCATGTTGCTCAAGGGTAAACTCTGTTTACTTATATAATAATTCTTTTTTTTTAATTTTTATTTATTTATGATAGTCACAGGGGGGGGGGGCAGAGACACAGACAGAGGGAGAAGCAGGCTCCATGCACCGGGAGCCCGATGTGGGATTCGATCCCGGGTCTCCAGGATCGCGCCCTGGGCCAAAGGCAGGCGCCAAACCGCTGCGCCACCCAGGGATCCCCTGTTTACTTATATAGAGAAAGATTAGAGAGAAAAGAAAAAGGAGAACAAAATATATAAAAATAATAAGTTTGTATCTATGAGGTGGGATGACAAAGGCTTTTTCTTTAAACTTCTCTGATTTTTTTTTCAAATTATGTGCCTTTTATTCACTCATTCAGCAATTACCTATTTTTTTATTTATTTTATGATAGAGAGAGAGAGAGAGAGAGAGAGAGAGAGAGAGGCAGAGACACAGGCAGAGGGAGAAGCAGGCTCCATGCAGGGAGCCCGACGTGGGACTCGATCCCGGATCTCCAGCATCGCGCCCCGGGCCAAAGGCAGGCGCCAAACTGCTGCGCCACCCAGGGATCCCCAGCAATTACCTATTGAGCAGCTACTATGTGCCAGAGGTATATCAATGACCAAAACCAATAATATGTGTTACTTATATAATCAGAAAAGGCCATAAGTGTTACTACAGTTAGTAGCATTATCTGCTGAATCCCAAGCAAAATAGACAAATAAGTTAAAGAGAGTATTTGTTCTGGATCTAAACAGCTAAATAACTGTTGGTTCTAGAAAGTCCTTTAGCTTCGCTGTGATGTAAATTTTGTCTTCTCTCTTAGTGATTCAGGGTGTTTATTTACAACCCGATAACTCCTCTCCAGAGTCAAAGGGCAGAATAGAGCACGTCCAGGGAGAAAAGTCAGTAGGTAAAAGCATTTGAGACAGGGTGGCTCTGAAACCCAGGGGCAGCACACACTGTCCAGGCTCCTTACGGCTTCGAAAATCTAAAATGGCATTTTATATGGAATCTTCCAGAAATGACGCAGAATGCTAATAACCAGGGAAGAGGAAGCTACGTGGGGCTTTAATCAACAGGGATCAAGTATAATTTAAAAAGCGCTGTGGATACTACTCTGTGTTGCCAAACAAGAAAATGTCTGTCAGAGAAAAGAGTCTGCAATACAGGCCGGATATTGAGTGGATTTTCTGCTTTTCGGACTGATTCACCCAGCAATGCCTACTGAGTATACGTGCTGCCCCAGCAAGCACAGCGGTGTTTCCCGGGCATCTGTCATGTGCGGAGCCCGTTTCAGGGGCCGGGGAAGAAATGGTGAACGAGGCAGACAGATTTCTTGGACTCTTTCTAGTCAGACCCTCAGACAATAAAGCAGTCAACTAGAGACTATTTCAGGTAGTGTTAAGTGCTGTGAAGACAAACAGGCAGGGAATGGTGAGGAAGGAGGCCTGGTTTAGACATGACCGTTAAGAAAGCACTCTTTGAGGTCATATTTGAACAATGCCCTGAACGGAAGGAGGGAGCTGGTCATGAGAAAACTGGGGGAAAATCATTCCAGGTAGACGGAGAAATAGGCCAAAGCAGAAGCCCTGTGGGTAGAAGGAGACCTGGTGTGTTTGAGGACAGGCAAGAAGGGAGAGATCAGAGAGGTAGATCATGTGGGCTTTGTAGGCCATTTGAGAAGCTTGAGTTTTGTTGTTAGTGTGGTGGAAACACCGTGGAGGGTTTTAAGCAGGAAAGAATTGTGGTCTTTGTCTTTTCAAAGAAGGCTCTGTCTGCTGTGTTAAGCGTAGACTGCAGGGGCCAGGTGTGGGAGAAGGGTGTTCACCTGGAAGTGACTGCATGAGGGGGCGAAGTCCCATGCTGGGCAGGTGGAGGAGGTGGCCTGTAAAGGAGGGAAGAGGGTATCGGCCAAACAGGACCCTTGTTGGGATTCCGGTCTCTTCACCTGTGGTGCAGTGGTGCTCTGCAAACAGTAGGTGCCCAGTAAGTGCTGATGAATTGTCCACATAGGATAACACAGCTGTGCTGCTGTAGAAAGCAAATCCACTGGATGCAGTGAACTCCTCAATGAAGGGAAATACGCTCACCAGGATTTAGGGACTTGTTTCCATGTTTCCAGTACAGCATTAGATCCTGCTCACTGGAGGCGTCTGAAGCAAGACAGCAAGGTTCTTGGCATGAGAACAAGCTCTCGTGAGCTCCAGGAGCTCTACGACCTCGATTTATGGAGCTCTGCGTCCCCGGTGCCTGGTCCAATGACACGAATATATCAGATACTGAAAAACATTTGCCACGAGGCTGTTGATCCCCGTACCTACCAAAAGAAAAAATAATCTCCAAAAATCAGACTCTAATTTCTGGCATAGTACGGCGGCCTTTCGTGTGCCCATGTGATGAACTCTCCACAGAGCTGCTCCCTGCCCCGCGAGCACCGAGGATCACCAAACCACTGCCGGTTCCAAGTCACAGGCCTGACCCCAGGTCTCCGGGCCCCCTCAGTCTTGTAGGTCTCTGGGAGGAAATGCCGAAACGAGCTGAGCTCATAAGGAATTATCTTCTGCAATCGAAGAATGCTATAGAAAGCTTCTAATGGATTTGATGAGCAACAGCCACTGAAATTCCCAGCATTTTGGCCACATTACAAAAACCTGCCATCAGCTTTTAAGGGGTCATATCAAAAACAATCGAGGGGCCCAAGCGACTGACAAAGGCTGGCTCAGGAGCCCTCTGTCAGGGTTTGATTAGAGGGTCTAGGTCTAGAGCTGCCTTTTTCTGGGGAACCCGAGCACATTTCATGGAAGATGGTGACTTATATGGGAACATGAATTCTAGAGCTTTCCAAATTTGGGGAGTATGTCAGTCTATGTTCATAAATCAGCAAGAATATACCCCTTTGGGGAGTTTGTTTCTTTATAAGCAGTGCAGAAAGTGCAGAATGTGTACTCATGAAAACATTCTTTCCTTGCGTGTTCTCTTTTGAGAGACAATCTGCCATCATCCTTGGTTTTAAAAAAAAATTACAATTTTGAATTAATATGTTTAACTTATATCAAGATTTTTAAATGCTCATTAAGAACGTGCTTGTTTTCATGCAGGTGTGTGATGGCATGTCCAGATCAAGAGTGCTCACTCCATCAGGAAGTAAGACTTACAGCTTTCCAGTTTGAGGGAACAAGTGTCAAGAGTGTCCTCGTTCTGAGTGTCAAGAGGAAACCTGCTGAAATCCATAAAGCACATGGCTGAAACAGCCTGTAGCAGGAGAGAGAAAACAAAAACTGCAGGTCGTTTCACCATATGGCCAAGTAAACAGGCAATATTGAAGCTCCTTGACTGTGGCGCCTGTTTTGTGTGCCTTTCAAGAAGAAGGCAAAGCAGGCATTCCCATCCTCTGTGGACGTAACGAATAAGGAAGCAAACCCAGGAAGGTGGGTGGTTTTCTGAAGACAGAGGGTGAACGCGTGCATTCCAGCTCTAAAGATCGTTTCTGATCTCATGGTCTCCTAGTTGGTGCCCTCTATATTTGTTGGCTCTGATATCTTTAGAAAAACATACTTCAAAGGGAGAGGACTTTGAAATAGATTTAAATATTTTCTGCTTTTTGGAAGATCCAAAGTTAGGTGTCTAGTCATAAAGGGCTGGGATGGTGGTAATAAAAACCGATGGGTAGAGGTTCCTCTCACAAAGCAAGTTTACCTGAAAAAATTCTCTTTCCAGGAGTGAGGAGAAGGCCTGGAGCATTTTCAGTTATAGATTTATGTGCACAATGCATAATTCAGGTGCCATTAAGGCTTGCATACTGATGAGGATTGTTTTTTCAAATTTTATATCCTCCTAGATTTTTCTGGCTTTAGGCAGAGGCTGCTATACTATGATCCTGCCTCAAAGTAGAAACTCTGGTACCCACACCACAGATCAGAGGGTTATAAAAGGCCCCTGAGCAAGTTTGCACAAAACAAAGGCAACAGCTGCTCCTACCCATGGTGCCCCCAAGTTAATCAGAGAACTAGAATCATTTTATCTTCCACGGGTTGAATTCTACTGTCAATAGTCATGCAGCAAAACGCCAAGCCAGGGAGGTATATGGATGATTTTGTGTCACAAAACATAGTCATTTTGGCATATCCCTGGCACAGGTGATCTTTGAACAATGCATGGGTTGGAGGTGCCAACCTCTGTGAGTTGAAAATCCTGCGTAAATTTTGACTCCCCAAAAACTTAATTATTAAGAGCCTACTGTTGACCAGAAGCCTACCAACACCATAAAGTCAATTACCACATATTTTAGATGTATTTTATACTGTGTTCTTACAGCAAAGCTAGAAAGAAGAAAATGTTATTAAGTCATAAGAAAAAAAAGAGTCATAAGAGAAAATGTATTCACAGTACTATACTATATTTTTAAAAGATTCTCATAAAATAGATGTGCACAGAAGGGACCTCTGAAGTCTTTGAATCTACCTCCTTCATAGGTGTAAATCAGCAAAGTGATCGCCTAAGAGGTGGTAAAGAAAAAACTATTTATGGCACTTGTTAAAGAATAGTAAGGAAGATTTTATTGAGGGGGACTACTATAATTTGGTTTATTAACAAGGGAGAGAGGGGAGGACTCAACTCCAAATACAACAAGGAAATGTCGGAATTTATAGCCAAGGAGCAGGCTACATTACTCAGAGGAGACATCACGGGGCAGGGGGAGGGGAGGGGGAATCTGTCTAAAAGGACCTAACAGGATTCTTGCTGAAGGTGGGACACTGTGGTCAGACATCACCTGGGGTGGTGGAGGATGAGGAATATGATCAGATTGGAGGGTGATCAGATATTGAAGACGGGAGAATTCTGGCTAAAGGCACTTAGCAGAGATAAACACAAAAGCTCAAAAGTCAGGGTCTAGGTGAGAAGAAAGTTCAGAGGAGCCTAGCAGAGTTTGGTCAAAGAGAACATCTTTGTTCGTAGATGGAGTCAGAACCAATCCTAGAACTGGATAACCTGGCTCCGGGCTTAGACTGACTCTGGTGTCAGCTAGAAGAGCTGTGTGGACAACAATTTTGAGTCTTTCTGTGTTTGGGGATTTCCCAACCACACCCTCAGTTTCCATGATTTGCTAGGACTCATCAAAGTGGTTACGCTAATAGCTATGGCTTACTGCCACGAAAGGACACAGATGAAAATCAGCGATGGAAAAGGCACAGAGGGTAGAGGCCAGTAGGGGCCAGGAGCAAGTTTCCAGCTGTTGTGTCTGGTGGACAGTGACAAATGGCCACATGCATGGAGTACTGCCAACGAGGGAAGGTACGTGAGCCTTGAGGTCCAAATGACTAACTAAGAGGTGGTCACATAGGTCTAGCCGACGTTGGTCTCCAGCCCCTCCAGAGGTCAAGCTGATACCAGGTAACTCAAAGCCTGCTCCATAAATCTCATTGTTAGCAGGGACTATCTGGTGTGGCCCAAGCCTCAAGGTCAACAAAGATCCTCTTATCAGGCAGGATATTTTGAGGGATTAGAGATTATCTCCAAGGAGCCAGAAATCCTTCCTTGGAATGTGCAGGGTAAGGACAATCTACTGAATTAATTCTTTCATCAAAATAATTAATTTTAAAAAGTTAAAAGGTTTAAGAAGTTGATTCCTTGGCCAGATGCTGCTTCTGATTCCTCGTGAGGCCCGACTCCAGTACTTACCAGAATCCCATGTTGCTCCTGACTTAAAAGTTCTATCGAAAGTTGTACTTTCATTATATTTTTAAGAAACATTGACAGCAAATATGACCCTATCACCTTTGTACTAAAGTGAGCAAGGTGTTTTTTAATGAACAAAAAGAATCTGTGTTAATTTACTATTGCCACTGTAACAAATTATCACAAACTTGGTGCCTTAAAACAACACAAATTTATTCTCTCACAGTTCTGGAGGCCAGAAGTCTGAAATTAGTATCACTGCACTGAAATCAAGGTGGCAGAAAGGCCCTGTTCCCTCCAGAAGCTCTAGGGGAAAAGTCAATCCTTGCCTCTTACAGCTTCCGGCAGTTGTTAGCATTCCTGTGCTGGTGGCTCTATCATTCCAATCTCTGTCTTAATGGTCACATTGCCTTTCTCTAACCAGGATTCTTATGATTGATTGCATTTAGGTCCCAACCAACTGATCCAGAATAATTTTCTTATCCCAGGATCCTTAACTTAATCACATCTGCAAAGATCTTTTTTTTTTTTTTTTTCTTTTTAAGGCCAAATGAAGTGACTTTCACATGATTCAAGGACTAGGACAATGGATATCATTTGGGAACCCTTTTTTTTTTTTCAGTCTTACTACAGAGTCTTTCTGGGATTTCTAAGACATTAAAAAAAATGAATTAAACCTGATTTACTAAGCATCTTTAGAATTACCAATTATAAGCCCCGCAGTATGTACAGGATGCATTAGGCTAAAAGAACATATGGTATGTAAAAGATGGAGGGCTGTTATAGCATAGTGTCAGAAAAAAATATTTTGAATTAAAGAAGTGAAAAGGGAGTAAACAAATTAGTGGTAATTTGAATGATGACTATACTTTCTTGTGAAAAATGAAGGAGATAATTAAGAACGCTATTTAGTTAATCCAAGATTCCGAGATTGCTTGTCAATGTGCAGTTAGTAAAGAAGAAAAGCAATTTTGTGCACCTATAAAATTGTGGGCCAGACTTTTAGGGATTTCCATAATTCAACTCTGCTCTGGCCAACCTTATTTTCTATCAATCCCCAATGATGTGTTGAGTAGATAGATAGAGAACTATTTTTTAAAATCTGGAAGTTAGAACAAGGAAAAAAAAAATCACATGTTCTGTGTTTGTCCCAATCTTCAGCATCACTAAACAGACAGTAAGTAATATTGTGAGCTTAGCTAGTAGTGAGATCCACTAGCTTTGGTGTAGACCTCCCTGGTTATAGGGAAGCCTATGATGGTCCACAGCCCTCCTGACCTGAGAGTGAAGAGGACTGTTTACAATAGGGTATACATGAAGCATGATGTTCTCCACAGGTTTTTTTTTTTTTTATCATGAATGAAGGATCTTTTGGAATGGACAAAAAAGATGTCAGGCACCCAAATCTTTTTGATCAATCTACGATCAAAGGTCATGCTTTTGTTTGTTGTGCTAGGAAAGGAGCCTCTCATCTTTCCAGTAATGTCTGAGATAAAAAAAAAAAAATCATTGTAAAGTCCTAGGCAGAGAGAAAAAGAGACAAGTCAAAGCCAGTAGGAAGATGGTTCAGGATGACCAATTAACACCATTTGTCCTAAACTGATGGGCATGGATGTTAATGACCTATAATGTGAATGGCTTATATTGTATTTTCAGGTAGATTTAGGATGAAGCCAGTGAGCTTGACTTGCAGAACCTCTCCTTCACCTGGAGTCTGGTGAATGTTGAGTTTCTACGAACCATAGAGAATTCAAGTTGGGAAAGGGAAGCCAGGTTAAAACTGGGAAACATTTCTACATAAGCACTGATAAGTCACCTAAAGAGATCTCAGAAGAAAAGGACTTGGAACTACATGGCCCATTATTTTATTTTCACTTAGTTTTTTCATTTCATTGTAAATGAATGTTCACTTTTATAATGGTTTCTGCATCCATAAATTTGTATTATTTTTGTTTAAAAAAGCCCCTTCTCCAAGTTGAATAAATTATGGTCCCACAAAAACAGATACAGTATTTCTTAGAGCTGTTAGTAGAAAGCATGCTGTCAGAGATCCTGAGAAGGAAATGATTTTCCTCAGCTTGAGAGACAAAAAGAATACCAAGAAGTTCTCAAATTCTACTGTGCAAAAGACTTAGCCATGAATTTGTTAAAATGGCACATTCCCCAGAAGCTAATACCCTGAGCTTCTGATCCAGTATGGCTCAGGGAACTGAATTATTTATTAGTGTGTAACCCAATTATAAAGAGATAAGGATGGTAGGGGCTCTATTAACATTATTTTAGCAGAAAAAAAATTAGGTCAGTCAATACTTTGAGCTTGTCTGGCTCTCAGAAACTACATTTAATATTTTGTTTGAACAAAGACTCCCCTAGCTATGTCCAAGTCAGTGGGTGTGGATGATGATGATGTGTTTCACCTTTTACAACTGTTTACTCCTTCCTATCATTTATTTCCCAACAATACTCAGATTATTCTTGAAGTAGCACATGTGACAGAACTTGACATTTATTATACAAGCAAAAAACAAATCTCAATGAACTACAAATAAGTCAGCAGTTAATGATGAGCTAGTTCGGTTCTTTTTTTTAAGGTTCAGAATAGAGGTACTTTGTATTATTGTATTATCTAGGTTAGTCTGGGAGCATCAGCCATGAGTAGTTTTGAATTAGGGTGAGGGCAAATAAACAGAATGATTCATTCATTCCCATAACACTTCAGGGAGTTGTGTGGGTTACTGCAGGGATTGCTTTAGTCAGCATATATTTAGAATCAGGTGCTCAGTCTGATCTGAAGGTCACCACTGAGCTTATGAAGACAAGTGCAGACATTAGTTTACAATAGTTTATACATTTATACATTCCAGTGATACTGCAAAATCACGACTAGTGGGCACTATCATGAGAGAGCAGGATGCACAGCAGGTTGAGACGAAGAGTGGGGTAAAACTTCAACGAATTGAAAGTGAATTCGGGGTGGGAAGATGATAAATGAGAAGCAAAAGAGGCCAACACTGGGGGTCACTGATAATTAGAACACATTTTCACCTTGGGCATGGAGAACCCAGTGCAGTTTTAGCTGATACTCACCCTTATTCAGGTAAGAAGGGTGAATTCTGGTTTTAGGGGCAGTGGGGTGGAGACCATGAGAATTTTAGATGCAGACGGGTCATTCAGGGATAACTTAGAGGTTACGCCAGGATAAAGGAAATGAGTACTTGTTCCTGGAGTACAACAGGCTCAAGAAAATGTCGGTAGAAGCTGGTTTTGGTCAGGGAAGAGCCAAAATGTTCTAAACAAGGTATTTTTGAGTAGTGAGTACTCTTGGTGCTATTCACTTTGGGAGTAGGGTGGTTCAAATGAAGGAAGTTCCATATTTAAACTTGAAATAAATATTGAATTTGATAATGATAAGGACTAGAAAAACAGTAGCTGAAAATGGAAACAAGAAATAACAAGTCATAGAAAATTTTGTTTAGAATTTGCTGGAATTTTTATAAGTCTTATAATTTTTCATTCAGTCAGCATTTAGATGGCAATGACTAGTTGGAGGAATCCCTATAAATAAAAATATTAATTAAGTATATATATATATATATATAAATATATATAAAGATAATTTGATCTTACAATTCAATTGATTTATATTTTCTAGGTCCAGTTTCCTTAAGAGATTCCCTACCTTGTTTTTTCTTTCTTTTTTACATTTCTTTCTTTTACATTTTAATTGTAGTATTTGCATATTATAAAAGTAATATATAAAATCTAAATTTCAAGCAGAAAGGAGTGGAAGGAGAGCAAAGTAACTTCAACTCTATGAAGCAAAGTAGGAAAAATACATAGCGGTAACATACATAATTAAAATGGTTTATGAAAACACCAGTGATTTTGATACTATTCTCTATCCTTTCAGGAAAATACCAATATCTGATAGAGAAACTTACCTTAACCTCTGAAATGCTGTCAATACTTTCAACCTGGACATCTATACCCATTGGCACCGGAGATCCTTCAGAAAGAAAAACAAATGATATACTCTGAAATCATTATAATTATTTTGGTAACACTGAAAGCAGGAAAGATCAATGTCACAAGTGAATTACTTAAAAAATTTTTTAACAACAAATTTCTCCATTTTTCTATTGATATATTATTATACAGTCAATTACAATAAAAAGGCACATGTATAAATAAATGTTTCAATAATTATCGCACATTTGCTTAAGACCAGCTCAATATTTTCCTTCATATAGAGTATGGAAGTAGTGTGTTCAATTTTTGTTTGTTTGTTTTTTGTTTTAGCGAGTGGTGATTTAAAAAGGAAAAATGTTTCGAAAACATGTCTAAGGGTATGTAGAATGATGTATTCTCTATGGTAAGGATCATATTTTATAGTCAGCGAGTAGAGTAGCTCATGGAGTTCATGACTCTGAAAGATGTGGGAGCCTCTTCTCTCTTGCCAAAGTCACTTGGGCAGTGCGTGGCGGGTGATAGAGTGCCACACAGGGACCCCGCACGTTCACAAATGTCTCTGACACCAGTCAGCAAAGCCTGCAGTTGGGATGAAGCAAACATCCTTAGAAATGTGCATGATGAGAACGTATTGAAAGTTAGAATCAGAGAAAACTCAGACAAGTGCTAAGACTTGTTGGCAGCTGGGTCTCAATGAACCGGGATGTCGGCATGTGGATGACAAGACCGTAAGAGGATCTAGACCAGAACGAGGCCCAGACATACCCTTGTTACACCTCATGAAGGGTTTCACCACTTCCGGGGTGAGGGTGAACTGATGTTAACAACTCCCCTATTTAGTATCATGCATGGAATTTGACATGTGCATATGTTACAATAGTTTATACATTTATACATGTAGTCTTCATGTTTTATTGTCCTACTGACCAATTCTTAATTCAATTTTATTGTCTGTAGAATTCCGAGTTTAAAAAAAAAAATACTTTCAACACTTTTTGAAACAGAAATCTTGCCCAGGTGGCCCCCAGGTGGCTGTTTTAGTTAAGATTCTGAGACTGAGGGGCACCTGGTTGGCTCAGTGGTTGAGAATCTGCCTTCGACTCAGGTCGTGATCCTGGGGTCCTGGGATCAAGTCCTGCATCGAGCTTCCGACAGGGAGCCTGCTTCTCCCTCTGCCTGTGTCTCTGCCTCTCTCTGTGTCTCTCAGGAATAAAATAAAATCTTTAAAAAAGAAAAAGATTCTGAGATTGAGAAGGGTCGGGCTAGAAAACGTCCTTCCCAAGGCTAAATAATGTCTGGATGTGCTACATGTGATATACACGTGCATATCATTCAACAAAGCTCCGTCGTACTGTGCTTTAAATGCACAACACATTATAAAACATTTTGAAGAAAAGTGTCTACCCTCGGATGCCACCTGACCTCATTTTTGGCTCCTCTGAACTCCATGCCCATGTGTACCTCACTCCAAGGTCTAGGAATCTATATACTCTCCAGGACGGTGTGGAGGGGAAGGGCCATGTAAAGGTAAGATGCAGAATCACAGAATTTTGGAATTGGATGTAAGCTCCATGTATCATTCTTTTTATAGATCAGGAGCTGAGTCTCAGAGGGCAGGTAGCACTAAAGCAGATGGATTAAAAATCATGGAAATTCTAGCTACCAAACCGGAATTAAAGCCAAACTTCCATCCCTTAATTCCTCTAAGTCTCAGTTTGTTCATCTGTAAAATAGGGGAAATAAATCCACGGTACTGACCTAAGAGCGCTGCCTTGAGGCTAGACGAAAGAACGCGTGTCACGTCCTTAACCTAACACCATTCAAACATCTTACCAACCAACCTGTTCAGCATCTCCCGGATCAGTAATGCATATAACAACACGAATAAGAACTTCCCAAATACTTTCATTAATTCCATATATGAAGCATTTGGAATATAGTAAAAGTAAATAAATGTTAACCGGTATGGTTATGTGTTGATTTCCCAGGATCAATATGTAGGTAGTAGCACACACATTTATAGTCTTTTTTTATATGTATATGTAAAGATAGATCATAACTTGTATTTTTTTTAAAGATTTCATTTATCCATGAGACACACACACACAGAGACTTAAAGAGAGAGAGGGGCAGAGACACAGGCAGAGGGAGAAGCAGGCTCCGTGCAGGAGGCCCGACATGGGACTCGATCCCAGGTCTCTAGGATCAGGCCCCGGGCTGAAGGTGGTGCTAAACCGCTGAGCCACTGGAGCTGCCCCATTAATTGTATTTTTATATATGCAGGAAAAAGGAGAGTTAAACAACAGTCATATATCTTATGTGTATGGAGCATTTAAAATACATTATACAATATATCATCTCATGTCATCATGACAGCCACTAGTCAGGTAGGGAGCTAGAACCGATGTTGGCTCCATGTGACATATGACATGAGTCGCTCAGAGATGTTAGAGAGCTTGCCTGGAGCCGAGGCCTGGTTATTGCAGGAACGTAGCCAGGTCCCTCTGGCTCCCAGGCTCGTCCTCCGGTCTGACAAGCACAGATTATACACGCAGCCTTCACTGCCTTAGCTTTTGTCTTGACTCCCTGGCCAGTGTCTAGATGCTGAACTGATCCCATTTTAGAGAAACAAAGAAATCATCATCTCTGAGACTGAAACAAAAGAGCCTTCGGTGATGCGAGATGTAAAGGGCAGGAAAAACGCAAAGAAAATGAGCTGCAAAAAAAAAAAAAAAAAAAAAGAAAATGAGCTGCAATTTACAGCCCAAGTTAAACACAAAGCTCCCCTAAATTTATATCCTCCTGTTTCCACATAATGAGTCAATTAATCTTCTAATGCTTTATAAAAGTAAAAAACACTGCAGCAGCAGCTGGTTTTAATGTTAAAGCTAATTAGGAAAACACATTAAGGCGAGGGAAGTGCTGAAGTCACATTTAGCTCAAGAGGAAAGCAGTATGTGCTGTGTGCAGGAGGAGGCTACAGCCGCAGGAGCTCGGCTCGGTGGAAGCCCCTTAATCCCCGGCACCCGCTTCCCCAGGAAGGTGGCCCCCAGGAAACAGAACTGGGTCACGTCTGACCAAGGCAGGAGCAGGGGAAGGGCCGTCTTCTGCAGCCACCAGGCTGACACTTCTGCCTGAATGTATGGATTTTTCTGCCTGAACACATGAGACATTTGGATGCCAATTAGCCTCAGTCCACGACTGCCAGAAAAATTCCTTTATCGGGGGATGATTTGTCACCTGCCACTAAGTAGCACAGTTTCAATCGCATTTTTAATGACCCCACAATGGAGCCTCGGGGGGGGAAAGAATTGCTTTATTTTATTTTATTTATTTATTTTATTTTATTTTAATTTATTATTATTATTATTATTTTTAAATAAAAGCCTTTCCCGGGGAGCCTGGGTGGCTCAGCGGTTTAGGGCCTGGTCCTGGAGTCCTGGGATCGAATCCCACGTTGGGGCTCCCTGCATGGAGCCTGCTTCTCCCTCTGCCTGTGCCTCTGCCTCTCTCTCTCTCTCTCTCTGTGTCTCTCATGAATAAATAATCTTGGAAAAAAAAAAGTGTTCCCACTCAAAAGAAAATCTTAACGTGTATCTCTAACAGATCAAAAGAGGTGGAAATTTAAGGTCCACTTTATGATTTTCCGGGGAGGGGGTCCTGGGGTGATACCAGGGAAGGAGAATGAAGCTTTAAAGTGATCTGAGGTTAGAGCACAGGGGTCCGGGTCCCCTGCAGCAGCTGTCCCTCAGGTTGTAAGGTGCATTGCAATCACCTGGGCACCTTATTACAATGCAGATTTTGATTCGCAAAGCCCGGGGCGTGGGGCCTGAGCTTCTGCATTTTCAACTCCCTCCCAGCTGGTCCTTGAGGCCCTAGAGGCGACCTTCCCGGAGCGCTGGCGTCAAGGCCCAGGTTCAAGCACAGTCATTTTTCTCCGCATCTTTCTGGTCCAAAGTAGATCCGTAGGAGCCCTTTCCTCCGAGATAGGGATTCATTTACTTGGGGAACCTAAACTGCCAGGAATTAGGGCCGCCTCTGGCGCTGGAGCCGAGGGCCTGCCTCCCCGGGAGCCCCGGGTCGAGCCTTTCCTGGGCGACTGGCGCCCCCTCGCGCCCCGAGGGCCCAGGCCGGCGGCCGCCCTCGCTCCTGCTTGCTCCAGCCGAAGGCGGTGGGGAGGCCGCGCGCACCTTCCTGGAGATTTAACCTGCTGCGGGCTACGCGGTTCAGCGACCATCAAAAGGGACTCCCAGGCCAGCCCTCTGAGCTTCACCCAGGGGTCGGCTAGAAATGCTAATTGTTGGCTCGGCCAGATCTAGGGAGCTGGAACCTGGGGGTGGGGCTCAGTCATCTGCCAAGAACCCCCAGGTGGGGGCACCTGCGTGGCTCAGGCCCTTAAGGGTCTGCCTTTGGCTGGGGTCCTGGTTTCAGGCCTCAACATCGGGGTCCCTGCTCAGTGGGGACTCGGCTTCTCCCTCTCCTGAGGGTACTGTCTATTTAATTAATTAATTAATAATAAATAAATAAGGTCCTGGTTTCAGGCCTCAACATCAGGGTCCCTGCTCAGTGGGGACTCGGCTTCTCCCTCTCCTGAGGGTACTGTTAAATAAATAAATAAATAAATAAACAAATAAATAAATAAATAAATAAATAAATAAATAAATAAATAAATAAATCCATCCATCCATCCATCCATCCATCCATCCCCCAGGTACTTTGATGCTTATGTTGTAGTCCCGAATCTAATCAAATCAAAGCCAGACCCTTAGAATTGCAACCCAATGGATTCCACGAAATTAAAAAACAACAAACATTCCTCACCGTTAACAACCATCTGACCCGCTAATCGAGGAGTTCCCGAGGTGCCCACATTCCCCCGAGCTTCCCTGGGTCAGGACCACAGTACAGCGAGCGGCCCGCCCCACCCCACGCGGGAAACGTGAGGAATGAGCTGCCTGTGGAAAAGCTGCACCGGCTCCACAGCTGAGGGCTCCTGCCTTCCCAGCCTCACGTTCCCTTCTGTTGTGGCCACACTGGGAGGATCCTGCAAAGTCGTCAGCTCAGGAACCGTGGGAGTGGAGACTTAGGTCAATGGCAGAAGCTCCAGAAAGACTTAGCAGGGGCAGGGGAGGGAGACTTCCCATTAACCGCTTGATACCACCAAGTCCTGTGTTGTTTCTGGAAAACTTGGTACCCCTGGCGATGCAACTGGGCGCACATTAAACAATCTGAGGGCAGGAAAGACTTGGTTCCCAGTATGTCCTTATAGGGCCCCTTTCCATCCTCCTTACCTGCCCTTGCATCTTGGTTCCACCACGTGTTGCATTTCTCATGGCTCTGAGCAAATCTCATAACCTCTCTCTACTCACTAGGCCCCGCGAGGCTGGCATAAGCTAGTGCATTAACAGGCTCAGCCCAGGGCCTGGCCCTCCAACCTTCCGAGCAACTTAAGTTGCTGGAAGTGATAAAAAGAAAAACCTGAACACAGTTGTTTCCTAGGGAGCCATGCATTTGGTGTCCTGGTCCTTCCACCAAAGCCAGGCATTCAGCTTATAAGTTATTCAATGAGATTTAATGAATATCATCACAGAATCCAATTTACAGATTTTATTTTATTTTATTTTCAATGTACAGATTTTAGTTGAAAGAATAAATTCAGGGGCATCCAGGTGGCTCAGTTAGTCAAGCAGCTGCCATGGGCTCAGGTCACAATCTCAGGGTCCTGGGATGAGCTGCACCTGGGGCTCCTGCTCAGAGCCTGCTTCTCACTTGCCCTCTCACTCCTCCTCTGTGCTTGCTCTCCCTCTCAAATAAATAAATAAAATCTTAAAAAAAAAGAATAAGTTGCTGTATTGGCATTATGTACCCATTCACAATTTATTGAGCACACACTATTTACAATTAGTAAATAGTATGGATATTTACTCAAAGAAATTTATCTTTTTTTGATCAATTTAAAATTTATCAGTTGTTCTCATTCAAGGGAATATCACTGTAAAAATTTTTTTTTAAATTGATGGTCTTGTGTTTTGGTGTTTATTGCTTCAGATTTTCAACTTTATTTTGACACTGTAATGGATTGTGACCTAAGAGTTTTATAAAGATAGTACCTCCAAATCCAGGTCTCATTGCAAAATCATGGTCCTCTATATGGAGAAGTCGTTCATATTGCAGGAGTCAAGCTTTGGTACTGTCTTTTTTCCTCATTCTGGCTTCTTGTTTGCTATCTCTTCAAAGGGGGAAAAATACTTTTGAGATTTACATGGTTCTAGGTATTTTGATTCTGTGTTCAAGTTGGTATCCTCTGAAATATATATAAAAGCTCATTTTCTTAGCGTATCCTACACATAGCTAAAAATCTGCCAACATTTACTCTCTATTATATAAGGGTGGGCAGGTAAGGTAACCCCAAATTTGGAGCAACTTAGATGATGAACCAAGTCTGGATATAATGCTCTGGGCAGGAGACATTTCTCAGAATATGGTTTTTAGACCAGGAGAGCCTTGTCACTACCACCTTAGATCCATGTACCATATCCCAGATCACCTAAAGCAGAATCCGATGAAACAGGGTGTAGGAATCTGCATGTTACTTAAGTGATTTTTAGGGTCAGCGAAGTCAATCTACTTCTGCACTAAGACAGTGAAACAAAAATAAAAACACACTGCAAAATTGCAAACTGATGAAAATAGTGTTTTACAAAGACAAAATGAGCAGAAAGAAGGGGTGCGAGTTAAGATGAGAGTAGAATGTATGTAGTAGGCTCTAGAATTCGAGGGAGGGCAATGGGAATGGAGAGGAACTCAAAGGAAAAATGGCTTTGACAATTGATCGGACTTGATGTCTGTCCAGTTGCGGAGTAGGTGAAGTCAGTTTTCATCCACAGTTCCCCAAGGTAAAGGCAAAGTGGGGAGTGGCCTCTCAGGTGTTCCCAGAGTCTGATCTTGGAGTTACCCTGCTGCTCCCAGGTCTGTAGACTTGGGAAAGTTGCTGGGTCTCCTCAACTCATGTTTTGTTCTGTGAGACATACTTCATGGTGGTTTGCTAAGTGTGGAGGCAGATGTCTGGGGGGGACACAGCTTCTCTGGAAGTGGAGCCGTCCTCACGTCCCAGGTGCTGGCCCCTGTGCTCAGCTCCTTCCAGACAAAGATGCCTGTCATCCTCATTGTCATTATCAGCAGAAGCAGTAGCAGCAATTAATAATGCCAGACACCAAGGGTCTACTAAGTGAGTTCTAATTGCCCCGAATCCCTGATATGATTTTGCATTAATAAATGTCTCCTTCAGAAGAGCATGGTGAGCTTTAACATAAGATTTGTGGATGCACTTTCTTAGCTCAATAGAGTGACTTTGATGGTGAGAATTGCATGTTCTGAAGCAGCTGGCTGAAGAAATATGTCCAGGCTTGTGGGCACCTATCATCAGTATGGGTTTTCCAACAGTGAAGTTTCTGGTTAAGACCCTGAGAGCTTCATGTATGTATTTTTCCTTTGGGAGAAATGGGAATTTGGAAGACAAAATCTGTCTTGGGTAGAAGACAATGGGTTTGATTTTAAACACGTGAAGTCATTATATCCTACAAATAATTGAATGCATAGAACCATTTCTTCCAAGGATCTCAAATAAATTGGAACATTTCTTTTAAGGAGCTACAGTGAACTATTTACCGAAAAAGTAATAGCTAATGTGCTTATTAAATGCCTATGATGTTCAGGGCCTCATGCCCAGGATGTTAGGTAAATATTAAATATTATCTTCTTTGGCATGCATCTGAATCACCTGGTTTGCTGGGACCCGTGCCCAGAGTTTCCAGTTCAAGAGGTTGGGGGTACGAGAGTTTGCATTTATAACAATTTCTTAGGAGAACCACTGGTCTGGAAATTAGTAGACATTGAATACAAGCTAGCTAATTGTTATTATCTTAGGGAAAATCAAATGCAACTTTGGGTGAAAACTCATGAAAACTTGTGAACTCCTTTGGTAACATAATATAACTAAATGGCCACCACTCGTGCCTTTTCAGAAGCATACATTTTCAAAAGCATAATGAGATTGGAAAGGATAAGTCTTAATTAAGAATCCCAAGAACACTGAACTCAGAGCCTGTTCAGAAACACACTCTTGGCGGTACCGAAAGTACACACACCTGCTCTTATCTCCAGGGCTCTACTGATGCTCAGTGTCCCAAACTTATTTATTTTTTTACTTTATTTATACCTTATCTTTTTCACACAAATGATTATGTAGCTTATACACCCTCCAAAAGAATTTTGAGAATCCATGTACTCAATCATACATTTAAATAGGTATTTATCATTTTCTCATAAAATTTAAAATTACTTAGATATTGATAATTTAAAAGAAAATTCATATTCCCCCTCTTAATGTAGTCAATGAATCTAAATGCCCACATTATGCATTTTAAAATACATGAAATCAGCTCCCCTTCAAAAATAAGAAATTTTATCATTCCTTGTTTTCTTTGAACTTGCATTCCACTTTATTTCCTTCATAGAATTTTATCACCTCATCTATTTCTTTGCAAGAATATGCATATACACTTTGAAATTAGCTTTTTAAAGCATCTATGACTATTACAAATGGAGCAAAACATAACTCATAAATGTTGATAGATTCTTATTAAGATTATGAATAAAATTTATTGGAAACGTATTTCTTAATGAAGTAATTATACATTTTACCCAATTACATCATGTATATGGATATTACTCCTTGCTAGAATGAAACCAGATCTAGCATAAATTCTATTCCTATTCTTTACTCTTATAGATGATATATTTTTTTAAAGATTGTATTTATTTACTCATGAGAGACAGAGAGAGAGAAAGGCACAGACACAGGCAGAGGGAGAAGCAGGTTCCCTGTGGGGACTCTGATGCAAAATTTGATCCCAGGACCCTGAGATCATGACCTGAGCCAAAGGCAGATGCCCCACCGCTGAACCACCTGGACTTCCCCTATAGATGAAAGTATTTTTTTTATATATAGATTAAATTAAAAAAAAACTTTTATATACATGAAATTTGAAGTTTTGTTTCAGCATTGTTTCACAATATAACATTTCAATTCTTTCTTACTTACTTTCTAGAACCCACACTATGATCTATCATCAATAATTATTTCTAGTGATTCGTAACCTGACTAGTTAGGTTCTTCCTTCACTTTTATGAAAACAAAGGGAAAAAAATCGCCTAGTTTGAAAGACGATGTATTATTTACATTTGAGTCATCTACTATCTCAACAATATTTATGATGATGTCTTTGTACCTAAGAGGGTTTTATACCCTGGGGTAATATGTAGTCAGGAAGAGGGAGAGGTCTGCCTTTATTTTGCCAAATGAGACACAGCCATCATGGAGGAGACTGCAGACAAGTTTTCAGGTAGATCAATTCTAGGCAAGAGGTCAGAGGAAGTTAAATATGCAGAAATTGATTGTTTTAAAACTATCTGGGCCTACAATCCCCTCTGAGAGCTTGCATATACCCTCAGGGGTACATTACACTTCAGAAGTAGAGGTGCCCTAGCTTGAAGACCCTGGTTTATAAAATAAAATGATATAGATAGATGATAGATAGATAGATAGATATACATAGAAATATAAAGGTTAAAGTGAAAACCAAAATAGAATAAAGGCAAGAGAAGCAAATGTGCTTAATAAGGGGGTTAATAGATGATAGAGCATCAGGTTTAGCACAGAGCTTTCTGGTATATTCAACATATGTGTCATTTTAAACCACTTTGTGTCTTCTGCTCTCTTCCCCTCTTCTAGAAAAACTAACTTCATTTTTGGTAGCTACTGAAAGAAAACCTTTGGAGAGGGTCTTCCAAAATGCTAAATCCTGATGGGATAGAGAGCAAAGAAATCTCAGTCCAGGGAAGAGTCTTATGTGAGCATTCTCAATCTTTGTCTTTTCCCAGAAAGTATAACAAACATTGTTTGAAGAATAGTGGGTGTAGGTCTTGGTAATAGTTATCACTTTTTTGCTTTGAGTTAGAATCTTTTCCTACCTGGATGAAACACAGGAAACCTACTTCCATGCTCCCCCTCTTTTCAGTATCAGAAACTCTACTATAATTTTGTGACTAAGAAAGTGGAGGAAGGGTTGACTGGATTTTGAGAGGCTTCAGGGAGATTAAGGGAGTCTTTAAGGAGGACATATTAGGCAAAGAATTAAAATCTACTAGAACCAGATGAGGAAAAGCCAGTACATCTAAGTCACCCTGATGCATTGGGGTTAAATAAATGGAATGACAAAAACTCATTTTAATTGAGTCACTAACATTCAGCAGGTTACATTACAAAATTGCTTTCCCAAGGGCCCATATATTTGATTAGTTTACTAGGATGAAACTAGCTGAAAACAAGTAGGCTGACACTAATAGCCTATTTACCCAAGGAAAGACATAAGTAACAAACATATTAAACACACACACACACACACACACACACATTTAATCTAGGGGCACCTCGGTGACTCAGTTGGTTAAGTATCCAACTCTTGATTTCAGCTCAGGTCATGCACAATGTCAAGGTCCTGGGATCTAGCCTCAGTGGGTCCTGCACTCAGTGGGGAATCTGCTTGGATCCTCTCTCCCTCTCTTTCTACCCCTCTCCCCACTCCCACTCATGCACTCTCTCTCAAATAAGTAAACCTTTAAAAAATAAAAAAATGTTTAGTTAACTGTATGATACCAATTAAGGCCAATCCATTTTATAGCCTATTAAATGAGCCCCAAACACAAAATCTCAGTAGCCAACCATGTTAAAGGATACGACAACATGGAAACATTTATACTTTGTTAGTGACAGCAGAAATACTGGCAAAACCATTTTAGAAATCAATTTCAAGGGACACCTGAGTGGCTCGGTTAAGTGTCGTGTCTGCCTTTGGCTCAGGTCATGATCTCAGGGTCCTGGGATTGAACCCCTGTTGGGCTCCTTGCTCAGCGTGATGTCTGCTTCTCCCACTGCCCTTCCCTTCACTCATGATCTCTCTCTCCCTCCCTCTCTGAAATAAATAAATAAAATCAATTTCAAGAGCTATGAAGATAATTCATATGCTTTGACTCATAATTCTTTCCAGGAATATTATAATTTTTTTTGGTACAGGGAAAAATACATGCATAAAAATATTCAGGGCTCTGATTTACAGCAGTGCAAATTTGAAAATCAATGTTCAAAGATAATTGGTCCTTTCCTTCAAAGTAATAATATAGAGTGATTAAAATTTCCAACCGTTGTAATGTCTGAGAAACAACATAGACAATGATTAAGGTAAGAAAATACAAAATAATTTCTATACTATAATTTTAAACATGAATAATCATGGAGCTATACGCATAAGGATTAGAACTTGGAAAAGGAAGAGCATAGTTGAGATTCTTTGTGTTGTTTCCATGTAAAATTCCATTATTGAACTGGTGTAATAAATGCCTTGTAAATTATCTAGAACAAGTTGGACTTGCCATGTTGGATCTTTTCTGAAGAAGGATCCAGGTGTGGCTCTCCAGCTTATCATTCCATTCTCCTTGTCATTCTAGAAGCAGGTTCTGCTACCTAACATGGACTTTTTTTTTTTTTCCTCACTGAAGCTCAATTACAAATCAGTACACAGAGAAGCCCAGTAGTCGCAAATAACATGTAGGCAGCATTTTAAAAACTTTGCATAGATTTATTACTTTCCTTTAGAAAAATACTATAGCAAAAATGTTCTATTAGGCTACACAGATGCAAATCCAAGAATGTGATAGAGTAGGAAAATCAGGTGATCCAATCAGTTTGTGATCACTAGGACAACCTTCACACTTTCAGATCCAGTGTTTACATCTAGGTCCCTGACGCTTTTGCTCTTTCTTAGGGAGGACATGGTGCATTCTATACAGCAAATTTTGTGGCTTTGACTGAACTGCTCCTGAACTCCCGAATTCTGGGAGGACATACCTGACTTTAGTCAACAGCCCATCTTTCATAAAAAAAAAAAAAAAAAAAAAAAACCATACAGATGAACATTGCTGTGGAAGAGCCAGTCAGAGAGAAGGCTCCCTTGTGACATGACGGTTCCTATATCTCACTTGGGCCTCTATGAGCTCAGTGAGGAGGCCTCAGTTTCTTCATCTGTCGAATGAGGAAATTGGACCAGATTTGGAGCAGGTCTGCAGATACTTTTTCTGGATAGCCCATATGTTATATCAAGTTGGATAATTTCATATTAAAATCTTACTTTTTGGGACACCTGAGTGGTTCAGTGGTTGAGTGTCTGCTCAGGTTGTGATCCAGGGTTCCTGGATGGAGTCCCACATCGGGCTCCCCCTAGGGAGCCTGTTTCTCCCTCTACTTATGTCTCTGCCTCTCTCTTAGTATCTCTCATGAATAAATAAATAAAATCTTAAAAAAAAAATCTTACTTTGCTGTGTCTGTTACAAAATCAAAGAATCTAGCAACACCGGGCTCAAGTTTTCCTACCACAAGAAAAGGCTGGGCCTGGCCAGCTATTGCCTCTGGAGGAGCCACACAGTCCATAGTTGGCACAACCTTCCACCGCCTCTGTCTTCCTTGCAGGATCACTTGAATTGGCAATCCCTAGGGCCCTCCTAGTTTTAATGTTACATTCATGAATGTGCTGTTAAATGTTTAACAAGTTCTCCAGAAAACAAACAAACAAACAAAACAGCCCTATTTGTGGTGTTTGCCGGTTTCCATGATGTAAATACTCCCATGTGGCTGATTTCAAGGTATTGACATGACAGAAATGTGCATAGCCCATAATGTACTGGTGTAAAATATATTATAACATCATTTAACATGATTTAATATAATAGATAGGATTTCTAGCTTACAGAGAGGATAGATGTAGATATCCTCAAGAATAAGAATGGTAAAACATAGTAAAGAAATAAGGCAGTGGTAAATTTTAATATTTATTACCTTTTAAGAAATAATTTAATTGTATGTTTATAAATTTATATGTAATTAAATTTTTAATGATGTTTATTTTCAACAGCTAGCAAATAGATTTTCCTGAAAATGTTAATAATTGGTTCTTGCAAGCTGATTTAGGCAGACTCCACACTCTACTCAATATTCTTGAGGCCAGAGACTGTATTGTTCCCCTAGCATCCTTAATCCCTGGCCCAGCACTTGGCATATAAAGGGCATTTAATACAACTGTTAGAAGAATGAATAAATATTCAATGAGGCTATATGCCTAATCCTCTTTGTACCTCCAGGGAGCCAAATCTCTTTCCTAGGCAGAACAGGGACATTTTTCACCTGCCAAAATTTACTTTAATCATCAAATCCCCTTCTCCTCCTATTTTGCTTTTAAGAAACAAAGGATACCTCTAGGTAAATGATTTTAAGACCATTTGGATAAAAAAAGGCATTTCTGGGTAGTAAGATTGTATTCTGCAAGAAAATAATTAATAGCAAAGCACGTAAGGGCCTAATTGTATGAAACTTGGCTCAAAATAATGCACACGGCTGCCAGCTAATATAGATCTGTCCACTTCACCATTTTTAAAGAAAGATCAGGCCTTTCTTCTACTTTCATTCTATTAGTTCCTCTTGTTTTATAAAATAATGGATTATTCATTAACTAATTCATTATTGATTTACTTACTGATAATCAGGTTGGGCTTGAGACAAAGAACCTCACGGTATTTATTTACATATTAAGGTCTGAAGAGTTCTGGGCTCCTTTCTCTAGAAACTACCCTAATATAATAATTTCTATGTTTTTGTCAAAAATGCCTTCAAATCTGCATGAGAGACTGGTGGATGACAGCTCAGAAACTGGCTGGCTGGATTACTCAGTTCACTCAGGGAAAATGACTGGCTTTCAATCTCAAAGGCTACTTTTGAACCAGGTTTGATTGTTTACTCAATCCCTAGTTCCCTAGAGGGTTTCTCTTTGAAGAACAAAAGGCACCAATATAAATTTTAATGACTCATATTCTAGTTTATTGCTGAAAGGGGCCCCTCACTTGGGATATGAAGAAGTGAAAACGGCCGTGCTTGGCCCCATGTAGCAGACACCCTGAGGGTCCCTCTTCATTTAAGTAGGGTCTAAAAATGAGACCTATAATTTAAGAAAAAAAAAATTGCACCTCACCACAAGGAACTGATTTCCTTCTCTTGCCCCTTAAAGAACACCTAAGAAATACACACAGATTTTTCCACAGCAAGTCTGCCACTGACAACGGGCCAGTGTGATGGGTTAGTTCCTATGACAATTCTCCTTTGCCTCAGTCTGGTGGCAAAACCCCGTGTTTCCCAAATATTGTTTGCCTAATTGCCTTGAAGAAGACTCAGAAAGTGGTTAAACAGGACAAAACTTCATATTATCTCAGATCTGAGTGTGGGAACAGAAGCATGGAAAGAACAGCATGGGAGGGATCCCTTTTTAAAAAAAATTAATTATTTTTTTTTAAAGATTTCATTTATTTGACAGGGAGAGAGAGAACACAAACAGGGAGAGTGAGAGAAGGAGAAGCAGGCTCCCCCTGAGGGGTTCATCCCAGGATCCTGGGATCATGACCTGAGCCGGAGGCAGAGGCTTAACCGACTCAGCCACCCAAGCATGCTGTGGCCCTTGATTTTTAAGAGCAGAAAGGAAATCAAGAATTTAGTAAATTTTTTGTACCACCCTCCACCACACCTCTTTTGTTTTTGGTCATTAAACCTGAGGCTTCATGAGGATTTATTAAAATTTTATGTTCACTTTCTTGATCTATAGTGAGCGCCTCATAAATATTCAAGATGTGAGGGCAATCTGGCTAAAACAGCTGTCACCTCATTGATTGCCAGGGTTGGTGAGGCAATCACCTTCATCCCTCACCTGCATCCCTCAATTTCCTCTCCTGGGTATTTTTGAAAACCTTGTGCTTGGTGAAAAGGAAAGACTTTCCCTAAGCCAAGAGGTCACTTTTTGGTTATCAAAGGTGCTTGAGTGGTAGGGTGACTAACCATTCCTGTTTGCCTGGGACATGCTGCTAAAACCCAAGGAGTCCCAGGCAAAGCAGGATGAACAGTCTACTAGCTTGTGCTCCTTCACTGGCATGTGCAAACAGGCTCGCCATTATCGATGATAAGATAACAGTGATGATGTACTGACATTCAGAATATATGTCAAAAGTACGGAAACTCCTCTCGAAAGGCAACAAATGGCTCTCATGCTTTTCATTACTACTTATCAATACATGAAACTACTCTCTTAAGTGTTGACTATTAGAAGATGCTGCTTTGACTGATTTCCATTCAGAAAAATTTGAGGAAACTTTAGACTCATGTCATTATTAGTAATAAATGCATTATTCACTGAAGACATACATTCCCTGAAAGAAGATCCCTATGCGAGCCTTCAACTGTATTCTCCAAAAACTAAGCACACCATTGCCAGCAGAGACCCAAGATTCTACTCCTTCTGATGCTACCCAGAGGTGACTGCTATCTCTAGAGACAATCACCCCCTCATATGTGATACAATTAGTTGTTCCTTGGGGTCCCCATGGGTCTGAGGCAGCTGGTGAGGGAGGGCAATGACTGCAGAGACTCTACTAGGACTCTCTTACGGGGTTCTTTTTCATTGAAGAGGAGCACCTCTGGTGGGACTTCTTGATTTCAGAAGCAGCAAGAGCATCTGGCGTCAGCGTGATCCAGATGCAACTGCGTAGCCAGGATCATCTCTTCCCAAAGAAAGGAAGGTAGATGGATGCAGCCAATACTGAAAACAGTATTACTTCTTCATGCATCTCTTTATGAGTAAGTAGAGTGCCAAGTAAAAGGTATCAAGGGAAAGGGAGAGGAACTGCCTTCAACGCCGAGTCTTTTGTTGTAGTAGATGAAATAGATTAGCATCACTTACAGGCAAACATCTGTCTGGCTCATCAGCAGTTTGGGGAAAACTAAGCAGATCTTTTCATTTCTAGTTTCCATCCTTTAGTACCTCTTTTCAGGGAAGGTGCTTAGTGGGATGCTGGATCCCCTACCCAATGAACTCTTGGCTGCAGTCCTTGGCAGACAAAGAAGTGAGGTTAGGCATTAAATCCCCTTCATCCAACACAACATCATTAGAATATATTTAATGATTCAGCAAGATAACACGCTGAACAAAGATGATTAATTTAATTTTAATTATACATACAGAGAGCTCTTCCTTTGTCTCATGGCTCCCTTTTAAATCAGAAATGAACCTTTCTCTCCCTAAATGCTTACAAATTGCCATAGTGTATACACTAATTATTATGTTTGTTGAACAAATAATCGTGTTTTAAGATGCTGGTGTATTCCATTGAAAGCAGAAGTGGTTCAATGTAAGGTTTGATGTGGTAAGCAGCCCGATAAACAAAAAAGAAATTAGCCTTGGGCAGTGAGTAAGGAACACACGGTCACTGTTAAAATATGGCCACACACATTCCTAAAATTTCTTCGCATCCATAGAGTAGAAATATTCCTTGGAAACATTTCCTCTCTGCATGCAAAGTTCCAATGAATGAACATGTCAGTGAAATTAAATTTCTCCAACTGGAATATCACAAGGTGAGCAATCTAGTAACCACCCATCTGTTTACTAGGACTTAAGGAGAATACCATTTTCTTCTCAGAAATAGAGTGTGAAAGAAAGTCTTAAATTTCCTGGAAATGAATTTTCTCCTTGAAACATTGAATCCTGTGTTACTGCTTTATCACGTTAATTTATTTTGACTTAGGTTACATCTTCTCTTACCCAATGCATTAAAATCTTCTCATATGCTACGCAGCATGTCCTTGCTCTTTCAAATATATGCTTAATATAAAATACTATACATGTACAGAATGATGTAATAAATTCTTAATCTCTCCCCTCAATGTCTAGTGTTGATCATCATATACAGTTAAACTATTATATGTACATATTTATAAATAATATACAAATTTTTGTATGGTTCAAAAAGTTTATATAAATGGTGTCCACTATGAAACTTTTACTTCTGCAGCCCACTTTTTCTCTTCACATTATGCTTAGAGATGTATTATGTTGATCCATGTAGCTCTAGTTAATTCATTTTTGATGGTTGCCTGGTATTTTTACATGTGGATGATGAAAATTTAATTTAGTCATTTTTTTGTCGATGGACATTATTTCTCACTTCTCTATCATAAAAAATCTATTACAAACAATTCTGCAGTGAATGTCTTGTGCACATGTGTACGAGTTTCCTTAGGGTACCTACTTACAAGTAAAACAGCTTGGCTGAACAATTTTCACATCTTCAAATTGACTGGATACTGCTATATTGCTCATAGAAGTGAGTATACCAGTCTACAAACCCACTACTAAAGAATGACAGTCTTCATTTTTAAAAATCTTTTTAAAATCTGCTATCATCAGGCTTTTAAATAACATCTAATCTAATTTTAGTTTTAATTTCCCTACTGGCTAGAGAAGGGTCAGCCTTAGAAATAAAACTGCCAGTTATTTTAGCAGCAGAAACAGGTTTATCCAAGAATAGTAGAGAATTTCAGTCTGGGACGAGCAAACTATGGCTCAAGTTCACAGAACAAAGGAGACCAACTCTCCTTTATGGAAGAAGGGGAAAAGTTGGGAGGGCTGTTATAAACAAAAAGTCGATTAGAATAGGTGCTGGGAAAATTGGATATCCACATGCAGAAGAATTAAACTAGACCACTCTCTTGCACCATACACAAAAATAAACTCAAAATGGATGAAAGATCTAAATGTGAGACAAGATTCCATCAAAATCCTAGAGGAGAACACAGGCAACACTCTGTTTCAACTTGGCCACAGCAACTTCCTGCAAGATACATCCAGAGGGCAAGAGAAACAAAAGCAAAAATGAACTACTGGGACTTCATCAAGATAAGAAGCTTTTGCACAGCAAAGGACACAGTCAACAAAACTCAAAGACAACTACAGAATGGGAGAAGATATTTGCAAATGACCTATCAGGTTAAGGGCTAGTATCCAAGATCTATAAAGAACTTATTAAACTCAACAGCAAAGAAACAAACAATCCAATCATGAAATGGGCAAAAGACATGAACAGAAATCTCACAGAGGAAGACATAGACATGGCCAACATGCACATGAGAAAATGCTCCGCATCACTGGCCATCAGGGAAATACAAATCAAAACCACAATGAAATACCACCTCACACCAGTGAGAATGGGGAAAATAAATAACAAGGCAGGAAACCACAAATGTTGGAGAGGATGTGGAGAAAAGGGAACCCTCTTACACTGTTGGGAATGTGAACTGGTGCAGCCACTCTGGAAAACTGTGTGGAGGTTCCTCAAAGAGTTAAAAATAGACCTGCCCTACGACCCAGCAATTGCACTGCTGGAGATTTATCCCAAAGATTCATATGCAATGAAACGCCGGGACACCTGCACCCCGATGTTCACAGCAGCAATGTCCACAATAGCCAAACTGTGGAAGGAGCCTCGGTGTCCATCGACAGATGATGGATAAAGAAGCTGTGGTCTATGTATACAATGGAATATTCCTCAGCCATTAGAAACGACGAATACCCACCATTTGCTTCGATGTGGATGGAACTGGAGGGTATTATGCTGAGTGAAATAAGTCAATCGGAGAAGGACAAACATTATATGGTCTCATTCATTTGGGGAATATAAAAATTAGTGAAGGGAATAAAGGGGAAAAGAGAAAAAATGAGTGGGAAATATCAGAAAGGGAGACAGAACATGAGAGACTCCTAACTCTGGGAAAAGAACTAGGGGTAGTAGAAAGGGAGGTGGGCGGGGGGTGGGGGTGACTGAGTGACGGTCACTGAGGTGGGCACTTGACAGGATGAGCACTGGGTGTTATTCTATATGTTGGCAAATTGAACACCAATAAAAAATAAATTTATATATATAAAAAAGTCCATTAGAATAAACTGGGAGTTCAAAGTCTGGTGGCTTCTCACTGGCCGAGTTGTGACAATTTCTCAGTGGCTGGGTGGGAAGAAAGTCTTTCTTCCTCCTGCTGGGGTATTATTATTACTATTATTATTAAGATTTTAGTTATTTATTCATGAGAGACACACAGAGAGAGGCAGAGACACAGGCAGAGGGAGAAGCAGGCTCCCTGCGGGGAGCCCTGCTGGGATATATAAGTAGCGTCCTGGGGTATGGTCTATCTCCTCCTGTCCGGGATGGCCCTCTGGGTCTGCAATGGACAAGGAGCCTGGGGTGTGAGAGCCACCCCCACCCCCCGTTGCTGGCTTCCAGGTTCTAAAGAAGGTTTCCTTCATTTATTTTCACAGAAGTAGGAGCACTTTTTTCATGCATTTCTGGGCCAGTAAGCTTTCCCTCTTCTGCAAAGAACCAGGCAACACAAGACACGTAAGAAGAGTTGTTGGTCTTCAACGACTGTCCTTTTGGCTGCTGGAGGACTTCCTTGTGGTCACAGTTTGTTTTCCATCTCAGCGCTCTCCTGAGATCCAGGGCCTGACCCCTTGAGCCTAGCATGCTTTGCCACCTAGGTCTGTTCTCTTCATTTAGTACCATTATCTACACCCAACACTTCCCAAAGTAGTTCATGGCTACACTGGAGATATTTTGTGAAAAACTGTTCTGTGCTAAGTGAATTTGGGAAACGTGTTTCACTGCCCTTGGGAATGGTAGTTCACGTTACATGGCACAGTGGAAGTGTTCTTGTCCTGCAGCGGCGTGGAGGCCGTTCGCTCAGCAGCTAGCCTCAGTCCTTAGCTTGCTTGGTCCGTTGGACACACCTGATCTCCCTCCCGTTTGAAGCATTTTCTTCACCTGCCTTCTGGGATTTCACACTTTCCTGTTTTTCTCTTACCTCCCTGGTCATTCTTAGTCCTGTTATCTGATTCTCCCTCCCCCGTCGACTGCATAATATTGGAGTGGCCCCACCCTCAGTACCTCGGTACTGTAGCCCTGGTCTTTCCTATCAACTCACTTCTTTAGGGATCTCCTCCAGTCTCACGGCTTTCAAAACCACACAAACATTCCCAAGTTTATATCATTGGTCTGGGCTCTTCTCCCCAAATTCCATCTCCTATTGCTATGGTCTCAGTGTTTGTGTCTCCCAAAATTCATATGTTAAGATCCTAGCCCCCCAGAGGTGATAGTTATAGTAGGTGGACCCTCTGGGAGGCAATTAGATCATGAGGATGAAGCCCTCACAAAAAAATAAGATTAGTGCCCTTATAAAAGGGACTCCAGAGAGACCCCTCAGCCCTTCCACCATGTGAGGATACAACGAAAACTCCGCAACCTGGAGGGGGGCCCTCCTCTGACCAAACCGGCACCCTGATTTCCGACCTTTGGCTTCCAGAACTGTCAGAAATACATTTCCGTTGTTTAAAGGCCATCTAGTCCATGGTACTGTGTTCCAGCCACCCAAGTGGACTAAGACACACAACCAACTGTCTGCTTGGTATTTCCACCTGGACGTCTGATAAACTATCTTAGGTTCAACATGTGCAAAAGTAAGCTTGTGAATATTTCTCTCCTGATTCGCCTACAGCTTTCTCTATCTCCCCTGATAACAATACTGTCCCTTCTTGACGCATCTCTCTCATACTCCATGTCCAACCCGCATCCGGGATCCGAGTGTTTCTCACTACCTCCTCAGCTACTTCCCTGGCCTTCAGTCCCCACCTTGCTTGAATTATTGCAGCAGTGCCCTCACTAGTCTTCTTGCTTCTTCCCTTGCCCTGTTACATTCAATTCACAGCAACCAGGGATTGTTTTATTTTTATTTTTAAGATTTTATTTATTTATTCATGAAAGACACAGGGAGAGGCAGAGACACAGGCAGAGGGAGAAGCAGGCTCCCTGTGGGGAGCTGGATGCGGGACTCGATCCCAGGACTCCGGGGACACGACCTGAGCCAGAGGCCGATGCTCAACCACTGAGCCACCCAGGTGCCCCACAACCAGTGATTCTTTAAAAAAAGAAAAAATCAAGTCAGGTCACTCTTCTCTTCAAAACCTTGCAATGGCTTCTCCTTTTTCTCAGATTCCAAAGTCTTTAAGCCCTACACCGTCTGCAGCTCCCTTCTCCCCTTTGCCTCTCCGACTTCTCCTACTGTTTCCTCCACTCCCACCAGCTGTTCCACAAACACTGGACTTTGTTGTTTCTTGAACATACTGTGCATGTTTCCATCTTGGGAAACTGAGATGGAAACTGGCTGTAACCCTTGCCTGACACACTCTTTATCCAGGTATCTATGAGTAATTCCTTGAACCAGCTTAAATCTTTGCTCAAATGTCATTCACCACAAAAAAAAAAAAAAAAAAAAAAAAGCAGTAAGCTCCCTTTCCTCCTACAGCTTGTGCTACAGTCTACCTTAGATGGCACTTAGCATGTTTTATACAATTTACTTACTATGTTTATTGCTCATTTTCTGTCTAATGCTGCTAGAATGTAAGCTGTACAAGAGAGCAATCTTTGTTTGTCTTGTTCTTTGGAGTAGCCCAAACACACAACCATTTTTGGCAGATAGTCTGTGTTTAATAAATATTTGTTGAAAGATCATTAACATATCAAAAGCCTTGGTAAAAAAGACCTGTTCAGTTCTGCTGAATTCTACGCTTTCCAAACTTAATTGACCTCAGATCTCCTTTAAAAAAAAAACACAAAACTGCACTACTCACTAATATTCCTCCAAAAAAGTCCTCTTCTAGAACACCCACTGGGAAATTGTGATTTGTAGGTAAATCTGTGCTTTTCACATCCTCCTTATCAAAATACCATGTCCTGTCATCTCGAGACTATTTTGATGACATGCTGAACTTTTAAATTCACAATGTAACGTTGGTAGCTGATAAAAAACAAAAACAAACAAGCAAGAAATTAAAAGGGGATTTTGAAGCAATATTTTGACCTGAAGGAAGGAAGCACTGAAGCAGAAGTTGTCCCCTTTTTAGGTGGTAGGGGAGCTGTTTTGGAATACATGTTTTTTTATTTTTTTTACATTAAAAAAATTTAAACTCAATTTGCCAACATATAGTATAACACCCAGTGCTCATCCCATCAAGTGCCCTCTTCGGTGCCCGTCACCCAGTTTGGAACACGTTTCTTAGACATACCTAGCAGATCATACACCTTCGACTACAACTTAAATCACATCAGGGTGCCCCTCTCCACACTGTGGGGATGAATCAATGGTGCAAATCCTTTTGACTGCCTCACTGAATAATCTTTGCTAGCTTACCTGTCTGTATCAATATTGACATTAAAGGAGGAATAGGGATCCCTGGGTGGTGCAGCGGTTTGGCGCCTGTCTTTGGCCCAGGGCACGATCCTGGAGACCCGGGATCGAATCCCACATCGGGCTCCTGGTGCATGGAGCCTGCTTCTCCCTCTGCCTATGTCTCTGCCTCTCTCTCTCTCTCTCTCTCTGTGTGTGACTATCATAAATAAATAAAAATTTTTTAAAAAAATAAAGGAGGAATAAAGTAGTTTTTGTTTTGTCAGTTATGAATTTTAAGCGGGAAATGGTTTGCATTAAAAAAAAAAAAGCAAGGCACTGGCCTAGGCTACGCAGAACCGGCCCACAGAAGGTCTCAGGGTTTCAGTTCAATTACAATCAAGGCATCTGTCTCTGTTGATGCTGAATCGGCTCCTCAACCTTATCCCTGAAGTACTTTCTGTGCAAGCCCAGTAAGCTTCTTAAGAGAAAAGCAGAAAACCACATCTGTCAAAATTAGAAAGTGGCAACCATAAGGAAACAAAATGAATCACGGGGTCACTGGAGAATTGTGTACTGGTTTAAGTCTCCCTGGAACAAATTGCCTCTTGTTCACTCTTTTTCCAACCCTGATGATGTCAGCCAGTTTCTATCCCGCTGCCAGGGAGCCAAAAAGAAAACTCGGATGAGCTGGCTGTGTCCTCAGTATATTCATCATGGGTCGGATTGCTCGCTCTTCCCTTACAAAGAGAGAAGAGGAAAGTGAACGTCTTCTTTAGACTGGGCCACGAACATCTGACAAAAGCAACCATAAAGTCCAAGTCTCCAGAAATTTCCTGATGTATCTGCGTGATGTCACGCAGGCAAAACATCTTGAGATGAAAATCGCAGAGTTGTGGAATGCTGATATGGAAAAAAGCTTGGCGAAGGTTTAGATCACCGCCCTCCTCTTTTTCATTTGTGAAGAAACTAAGATTGGGGAGATTATACACAATTCATCTGCATTTTCCTTATTCATTTGCTTTGGTCCATTGGGAATATCATACGACTGGCCATGACAAGAGCAGCAGGCTCGCCCTCCAAATCTTTGTTCTCACTCAGAAATGTTTTCTCTCTTCCGTTTCCCACAATTGCCAGAGCTCCAGGAAAGCTTCTTTTCTTTTCCCCACACTTTTATTCTCTTTCCACTTCATTCCCGAGATACAGAATGAGCTGAGATGGGAATGGGCAGTAGAGAACCTTGCTCTGTTTAGAGGAAAGTGGGTGCAAAGCAGAGCCAGCTTCATCACCGTGCAATAGCACGACACGACCACGAGATGGAAGCAAGACTACACAAACCCGTCCAGACCCCACTATTTTTAAGTGTCCCTCTTCTTCCTGAAAGGAAAATCTCAATGCGTTATTTGCATTTACCAGCATAGGCAAAATCAAAGGAAAAAGATTAATGATATAATGCCATGTGACTCAGGCAAAAACTAAACTAAACTAGACAAATAAAATAAAATAAAATAAAATAAAATAAAATAAAATAAAATAAAATAAAATAAGTCCCTGTGATGGAGGAAAATGCAGTTATTAACCTGGAAGGTAGACTGATTAATGATGTGGTGGTTTCTCTGAATACTGAGCATATGTTTAAGGTTTTACTTCTTACCCACAGGTAAGAACAACAGCATGTTGCTTGACCTCTGGGAACGCTGACAGGAGGACAGGAACACTACGGAAACAGAAGCTTTCTATAAAAGTGTGTTTAGCACAACATCTGGTACATTGAAAACACAACAGTCACCACGATTGCATCTTTGCATTTCCAACATCATGATTCAGGTCATGTTACCACCGTTCTCTCAGTCTCCCAAGCCTCAAAAATTTGAAAAAAACTTTGATTCCTCCCTTTTCAAGAGTTGATTTTTTTTTTTAAAAAGCAGCTTTTCGCGTCCAAACTTCTATTGCAGCTCCCTTGTATTCCCGTTGCCACCAGATCTCTTTGCCTTTAGCATAAATAGATATCTAAATCAGCCTCCTTGCCCCAAGTCTTTCTGGTTTACTCTCTCTATGCAGCTGCCAGTACATATTAATGATATTTCTTTCTCTAACACCGTTCTCTCCCAAAAATGCTTTCCCATTACCTATAGGAGAAATTCTATTCTGCTATGTTGGTCTTGTGTTATGATCCCTTTGCTAACACCACACTGTCTTGGTCATTGCAGCTTCGTAGTAAATAACTCTTAAAATCCTCCAATTGTATTCTTCTTTTTCAAAGCTGTTTTAGTTATTCTAGTTCTTTTGTCCTTGTGTACAAGTTGTAGAGTCAACTTTTCTACCTCTACAAAAAAATTCTGCTCGGAGTGTGATTGGCATTGCACTAGTAAGAGGCTAAGCTTTGACAAAAAACACTGTCACAAACTGCATTGTAACTGGTGGCCAATGGGTCCACACCAGAATTCTTTTCATCATGTAAAGTAATGTGAGAAATGTCAGATGCCCCAATACTATTGAGAAATAGGGACGCCTGGGTGACTCAGGGGTTGAGCATCTGCCTTTGGCCCAGGTCGTGACCCAGGGGTCCTGGGATTGAATCCCACATGGGGCTGTTTGCAGGGAGCCTGCTTCTCCTTCTGCCTGTGTCTCTGCCCCCTTCTCTGTGTCTCTCATGAAAAATAAATAAAATCTTTAAAAAATAAATACTGTTGAGAAATTGAGATAGTTTATATGAATACATTTTTGTTGAAAGTACAAAAAATACATTCTTATGAAGATGATTATTACATTTTTATTAAATATGTACACTAAAAAATTAGTCTTCAGGAGACCTTAAAAAGCAAGTGACTGTAAAATCCCTCTTTGGAAGAAAGGTTTCAAAAAGCAACATTGCCCCTAGTGGATGATTTCTGGCCAAAAATAATTTGATTACTAATGAGAGAGAAAAGTCAATTTCTTACAAAGTGTGAGAAACAGGAATCATTGGACAGAATTTGGAGCAATTTGTGTTTTTATTTGACTCATCTTTGTCCTTTCAAAGAAAACTCCTGACCAATGTCTACTATACCAGACACTTAAGTATATGTTTGGCCTGAATTACTAAGCTATTCAAAGTGAGCCTTTTATAATCACCAACAATTTGCCTCTGAGAAAGAAGGTGGGCTTGTGAAGCTCTGAACTTCTGGCAAGGTCAAATAAGACTAAACAAAAGTTGATATATTTGTTTAAATTTTTTTATGATAAATATCAAAGCATTTTGTCCTGTTTTCCTCTTTTTTTGGGGGGGAGAGGGGAGTCGTATTAAACATTCCAGATAAAAAAGAATGGAGAACAAATGACAGATTTAAGAAATTACCACTTAAAAATCCTTAATAATATAATTGGTTTGGGCAAGAATCATCAAGGGTTGCTAAAATCCTTAGCTAAAAAATGGACAGAGACCTGGATAGTTGCAAGGGTGCAAAAATATTGTATCAGTAGTTAACTTGCCACATGTAAGGGAAAACCCATAATGTTACAACAGAGAGGTCGGATCATTGACACCTTAACCCAAGGATCACACCGAACCCCACCGACAGTGACACAGACAGGCTCCCTGTACTTCCTGATGTTATGCAATATGAAATTCGTAGGATCATTTATGAAGAATTATTGCTAAAATGTTTAATCAAGCCTTTAGATATAAATTCTACTGGAAATAGAAAAGTACAAAGAGTAGGAGAACAAGTCAAACCAGGCAACTAGACAAATCCAGAATGTGGAAGTTCCACAGGACATGGCCAACTGTCTCCATGTCATACACTAGGGGAAAAAAACTAGAAAACCATTACAATTAACAACAACAACGGAAAAGGAAGGAAAGGAGAAAAAAATGACACTGTTTGGGATTTAGAGTCTTGATAGATAAACAAATGCAATGCTGTAAAGAAAATTCTAGTAACAATTGGAGAAATTTGAGTATAGACTGGTTATTTGATGGTAGTGGAAGAACAGTTTTCATTTCATCTGATATCAATCAAAATGGTATCGTGGTTAGGAAAAAAAGTCCTTCGTTCATGAGGCAGTATGAAATGTTTAGTTACCAAATGTTATAGTATCTGTGATTTTCACTAAAATAAATGTTTCTCTTTAAAACATGTTATGCTTTTAAGTTTTTTCCTTCTAGAAGTTGTATCTCCATATAAAGCACACTACTTTCTGGCTGGTGTGCCAACCCGCAGATGGCTTGAGCTAATTGTAAAAGTATTTTATGTACAAAGTTAAACTGCCATTGTCACAAATTGGTGCTATACAACATATGTCAATTTGCTCACCCCCAAACCATTCTCTAACAAAAGAGCCTAAACTGCTTTATCTGTGCATAATTAAAATAACTATCACAAATAGTTAAAATTACCATCTAACAAGCCTTTCCTGTCTGTCAAGGACAGTGTGAAGGGCTCGACATTCACCCTCTCATCTATCTGATTCTTGCAACAATCGTATAAGTGCACATTATTAACTTCATTCTGCAAATGAGGACATCAAAATGTAGAGAGTTTAAGTTATTGATCAAAGTTGTAGAAGCAAAGCCTGATGAACCAAAGTCTCTTTCCAAAGTCTATGCTTTCAATCAACTTTGCTACTCTTCCTCCTCATGCCTAGAAGTAGATATTCAAATATTAGTGAATTTGTATCCATAGTGAACCTTGGTAACATCAAGCATAATTTCAATTACTATAGCTAACTTTATGATATATTGCAAACCTGGCATGGGACATCTCTCTTCTTTATGTTTTTTTAGAAAAATTCTTTGGGCATTAAAAAAATCTATTTGCTCTTCCAGTGAATTACAGTTTTCTAGTTCAACTATGTCCCTACAATTTTGCCTAATATTTTGTCAAATTCATAAATTAATTTAGAAAAATTAATATATCTACTAGATCATCTCTCTACTTAGATAAAATTATGAATTTTCACACATGTCACAAATATTTATACCCTTCTGTAGTTTTTCATTTCTACCAACTACATATAGGTCAAGCATATTTCTTGCCAACTTTAATCATATATATATATATATATATATATATATACACACACATATATGTCCATATTTTTTCAAGAGATATATTGGGAAATTTTTTGTAGATTTGTGACAATCTGAAAAAAAAACTCTAAGATAAACTTCATAGTCTGTAAATATAAAAAATTAAGAAAAAGGTATATCATGAATGCATAAAACATATGTAACTAGTCTCTCTTATCATTTACTACTTTAACATTTACGAAAATCTGTTTTAAAAAGTAGAAGTTTATCCAAACCAACACTTAGAGACTGTACTTGGCACCACTGGCAGTTGAGAGAAAGCAGCATTAGGTCAGAACTGCGTGAACTTAACTGTAGTACACACAGCACTGCTGTAATCATTTCATAGTCAACTTCTGTTGCTATGGCAGTGAGCTCAAGTGTTGACTACGTTCTGAAAATGACCTACTGCTAATCTCTATGTGAGCAATTGGTTTCTCTAGTAAACTGCGTATCACAGTACAAACTGATCTCATGGTTTTCATGTATTTTTCATGTTTTGTGCAATTACCATGAACCTTGAATAACACTCTGGGACTCATATGAAGTACCACTAGTGGTACTGTTAGGGCTCCCAGGAGGCAGAGAAAAGTCATGACATTACAAGAAAAAGTTGAATTTCTTACTATGTATGGCAGATCGAGGGCTGCAGCTGTGGTTGCCCACCAATTAGAGCAGTATAAGGACTATTGTTTTTTTTTTTTAGAGAGAGAGAGAGAGAGAGAGAGAGAGAGAGAGAGAAAGAGTGCAAGTGGGGAGGGGTGGAGGGAGAGAGAGAGAGAATCTTAAGCAGGCTCCATGCCCAGCATGGAGCCAGACATGAGGCTTGATCTCATGACCCTGAGGTAATGACCTGAGCTGAAATCCATTGCTCAGTTGACTGAACCACCCCGGTGCCCTGAAAAAAAAAAAATTCTTGAAGCCATCACTGCAGCTATGCCAGCAGGCACAAAAACCTTGCATTTTTTGCAAAATAACTATTTATCTCATATTAAAATGCAGATTTTATGTGGATGCAGAATTGCTGTAAGAAAGACATACCTATAGACTCTAATTTGATTGAAGAAAAAAAGCAAAGTCATATGACAACTTAAAGCAAAAGGAAGGTGAAGGATCTAAAGTTGGAGAATTTAATGCCAGCAAAAGATGGTTTGATAATTTTAGAAAGAGGTTTGGCTTAAAAGATGTCAAGATAACTGGAGAAGCAGCTCTGCCAACTAAAAGGCAGCAGATGCATTCCCAGATGCCATTAAAAAAAATCATTGAGGAGAAAAGATATCTACCTGAACAGGTTTTTAATGCAGATGAAAGTGCCCTATTCTGGAACGGAAATGCCATAAGGATATCTATTAGTAAGGAAGGGAAGAGAGCACTATGATTTAAGGCAAGAAGAGATGGGCCAAATCTGCTGTTTTGTGGAAACGCAGTTGGGTTTATGATCAGGATTGCCCTTATTGATAAAGCTGCTAACTGCTGACCCTTTAAGGGAAACGAGAAACACCAGCTTCCAGTCTTTCAGTTGTATAAGAAAGTCTGGACAATGACAAGATTTTTTCTGAATTTGTTTCATCCTTGCAATCCCTTGCCAGTAAGGGATTGCATTTTAAGTTCTTCTGCCATGGATGATGCCCCCGGCTACCCAGAAACCCATGAGTTCAACACCAAAGGCAATGAAGTGTCTGCTTGCCCCCAAACACAATGCTTCTAGTTCATTCTCTAGATCCAGGGTTCAAAAAACATTTAAGGCTCAATACACACAGTAATCTATCAAAAGCATCGTCAACGTTTTGGAAGAGAACCTCAGTATAGAAAATATCATGAAAGTCGGGACAATTATACCCCTGAAGATACCATCATTGGGATAGGAAAGAACTATGAAAGCCATCAAGCCCAAAACGATACATTTCTGCTGGAGAAAACTGTGTTCAGATGTTGTGCACAACAAGATTTATGACAGAGCCAGCCAATGAAATCATTAAAAAGATTGTGAATATGGCAAAACAAAAATATGGCGGAGAAGTGCCTCAAGATATAGATCTTGGAGAAATTTAAGAGCTAGGAGACACCCACCAGAGGAATTAATAGCAGACAACTTGAGGGAAGTGAGTGCTTCCAACCCCGTGCCAGATGATGAGGAAGGAGATGTAGAAGGAACAGTGTGAGAAAACAAACTGGCACTAGCCCATCTGGTGGAAGGGTTCGGGTTATTCAAGACTGCTTTTGGCTTTAATGACTTGCACTCTTCTGTAATAAGGGCACTGAAAATAAAACAGCTGGTGGAAGAAGGATTGGTATCCGGTGGAAACATTTTTAGAGCAGTGAAAAAGCAAAAATGTGAGAAAGAAATTACAAAGTGTTATTGTGAAGTTACACTGAGTGGGCCTGCCTTTCTGGCCACCTCCTTCCACTCCTGTCCTCCACCACTCTGCTTCTACTGCCCCTGAGACAGCAAGACCAGCCCCTCTCTTCCTCCTCCTCCTCAGCCTACTCAACGTGAAGACAAGGATGCATACCTGTCTGATGATCGAGCTCTACTTCATGGGTGGTAAATAATCATCATGGTATAGCATTGAAAACATCATTTTTAATGTGTCTTTGTGTGAAAAGTGTAATAACTGCATAGCAAGAGCTGTGAGAGACATTCTTCTGTCATTATCACTATCTTCGCCTAGGTATTCATCTTGGAGAAGGTCGTGTGCAAGTCCCGTATGGAAGTGGACAGCCTATCGTTATGCAGGCATAAGGGGAGTGGTATTTAATATAAAATTAATAACATGTTACTTTTACAACTTTGCTTTCAAAGGATTACATTATTCTATAGTACGTGTCTCTCTTTCATAATTGGAAAGGCTGCTTCTCAGCCTATCATCACAAGTAAGTGGTTTTTTAAAAAATGTAGCAATGTTTCCAATACCGTATTATGAATATGGCTATTATACGATATGCCATTAAAAATTAGTAACAAAATGGGATGCCTGGGTGGCTCAGGCATTGAGCGTGTTGCCTTTGGCTTAGGTCGTGATCCTGGGGTCCCAGGATTGAGTCCCACATCGGGCTCCCTACAGGGAGCCTGCTTCTCCCTCTGCCTGTGTCTCTGCCTCTCTCTCTGTCTCTCATGAATACATAAAATCTTAAAAAAAATTAATAACAGTTCATTCATTAGTGTACAGGCTAGGCTACCATGAGGCGGTTGTATTAATATCGTATGCTACCATAAAGCAATCATATTGCTACTTCTTTGTATCAGTGCATGAATTGTATTCTTGCAAATAAACATGAATTTCTTTTTTCACATCTTTTCATTTTCAATGTCTAGTGTTAGTCACACATATACCATCTAGACACACATACAACACACACATCTAGGGTTTTGTATCAGAAGACAATATTGAGGTAGGTACTGACCGACAATTCATTTTGTAAACACAAAATAATTTTGTGTTGTGCTATTTGTCAATAGCAACAAATATAGTTTAGAACTGTGAACATATTTTCTCTTATAATTTTATTATATTTTCTTTTCTCTAGCTTACATTGTTGTAAGAATATAGTATGTAATACACATGATGTACAAAATATGTGTTAACTAACTGTGTATGTTATGGGTGAGGCTTACAGTCAACAGCAAGCTATTATGGTAGTTATATTTGTGAGGTGTCAAAAGTTATACACAGATTTTCAAATGCCCAGATGGTCAGTGCCGCCAACCCTCATATTGTTCAAGAGTCCATTGTAATGATATAGAAGATTATAAGTTATATATTATTAAGAATAGTTTATGAGAAATTATGTACAGAAGAGCCATTATGTTATTTTAAAATGTTTATATAAAATTATGTACCTATGCAGTATACACATGTAGATATAAATAAGTATTAGATTCATGCATGGGTAAATGATAGGAGAAATATACACCAGAAAGTTAACTGTACTTATCAGTGATTAGTGAGATTACAACAATTTGGTTTCTTTGTGCTTTTCTACATTCTCATTTTTTTCTCCAATTAACCTGCTTTTGTTTGCAGAAGAAACAAGCTATAAAAATAATAGTTAGAAAGGAGTACATAAAAAATGATTTGTTGACTAGTCTATAATGCCCAGTAGACTGACTTCATTCTTTAGGGAATCTTTTGGTGGCATGGAGGGAATTTCAATATTCTCTTTGCAAACAGTTTGAAGATGGGAAGAAATAAATATCTTCCCTTCAAAAGTGCATTTTTCAAAGAAAACTGACACGAGATGAATGGTTGCCTTTGACATTTTTGTTCTTGTATCTTAAGAGTTCTCCGTGAGAATTTTTCTTATGACAAATCTGCATCTTCTTACAAGAATTGGGTGAGAATAGAGTGCTTTATTTTATTGTTATTATTCTTTCCACCAAAAAAGATAATATATAATTTTAGTAATGGGAATTTCTCATGAGTTGTCAAAATATTGGAAAAAATTTTTGAGATGATTTATCTATAAAATGGAATGGAAAGGAAGGCTAACTGAACAGCTTTATAAAAATTATGTTCAACTTCTTGAACCCATTGTGGATACAAGGCTATATATTTGTAGAATGAAGATTTGAACTCCTGCTATTATACCATCTATGCTTCACTATCGTGCCATGCAATCCACTGAAGAGCAAGGATGACTTATAGTCTCATAGACTGTGGGCAGAAATGCACCTCAGAAAATCCAGTGCTTTACAGATGAGAACCTTAAAACGAAGGTCATAATGTGGCTTAGACACATCACGTAGTAATTTAAAGGCAGAATTGAGACCCAAGCTTTTGAAATTTTGTTACATTTCTGCTAACACTTTCTTTGAAGGACAATCAATTATAGAATCAATCTATTTAATAATTTGAGTCTTGGAAAGTAAAATTCATCCTGGCTTTCACTTTATTGTGGAAACCTCACAGAATCAGGAAGATTTTCCAACAGTTAACGATTAAAGAGTTATGGGACTTTCAAAGAGAGTCTGTGCTCTCTCCTTCCATGTGACTCTTGTTTATTTAGTACTTTTCTGGAAATATGTAGAAAAGACTTCACCACATCTGCCAAGAGCCACACCTCACTGTCGGGTTCTCGGAAGAGTGTGAAGTAAGGATAATCTGGTACTTGCGGTGACTTGACAGCGGCGTGCTCACTTGATGATTACTGTCACTGTGACCTGCCTCTGCTGGTGTTTCTTATGTCTAAAATCAATCCCAAATTTTCCCTTTTTCCAGTGGAGATGAAAAAAGAACTATGTTCTTCAAAATAGCCTCTCTTTTAAAGGGGAAAAACCCCAGGTGCCTTTTTATAGAAAGTATCCAAATTCTTCCATATATTTTTACTGTTCAAAGATCATTTTCATCAGAACTGAATTTGTCACCAATATTGTTATCCTTTCTTTTGAATTACCAGGTTAGAGCTTTGAGATATTTCAGGCCAGCACAGACTTGGGGAGGGAATCTTCAGCTACATCTATATGGGATTGATGTAGAAGTAAAAATAGGTGTTGGAATGACACCCACTTGGGTGATCTTGTCGTAAAAGCCTGGGAGCTGTGAATCCAAGACTGGTAAATATTCCCTTGGTTATATATTAATCAGCTGCTTATAAAGGGGTAGATTCTGCTTTAGATTCTAAGAGAGGGATTTGAATACGTAAAACACATTTTATGTTCAGACTTGTGCATAATTTGTCATTGATGAAATGCACTGTGATGATGAGACTGGGGTTTTTTCTTTTGGGTCTCCACAGGACCTGGCCTTCTCACTTGCTTCCCAGGCTTGTAAAACTCATGGATACATTTTTAGTTTGGGGCTTTTACCCGGCTCGACTGTCTTTATGTCATTCATTGCCTATTACTGTGGTTCATCTTTTCTCATTCGTTTTGCCTTTTAAACAGAATTTATAATTTCTACTATTTAAATTGAATACACCTTTCCAAACACTGGTTATTTTTCAACTGTGGTGCCATTTGTAATGTTTCATTCCACCCTGACTTTGCTAGTCCCACTTGCAATCTTGAAAAGAGCAGGAAAAGAAAAATCCTTACAATCATTTTAAAATTTGTGCCTGTGAAATGTTAAAGACATTCTTGGTTAACTGGATGATAATTGTCTACATTGACATGTTTAATGGGAGCTCTCGTATCTATTCCAAATGTGCAAAAAAGCTGGTTAGTGTTTTTGTTTCTTCTCCAGTCTTGAAACAGTGGTTATTTTAGTGTCTCAAGTGTACCACAGAATTAGAAGATCTATGTGTGATGGAGCTAAGAATGATAGTGCTGTAAGGCAGGAGCCACTAAATAAATACTTGTTAACTGAATGAATGATTGTGTTCACATATGTTAATTTATTGGGAAAATTAAAGATTCTGTTAGAAATTCGGAGTGGCGTTGAAGAATGCATAATCAGAAGCACCTGTTAGGAATTTGAGATATTGATGCATAATGAATCAAATAACATAACAGTAATGAACAGAAAATAGCTAAAATAGGATTTTAACTTACTGTCTTAATATTCTACACGTTAATGTCTTAGGGAGAATGATATATATCATCAATACCAAAGACATAGTCCAGTTTTTTGCTCAACTGAAAAGATATGAAAGAGTTCCTGAGAAAAGGTGAAAATATATTTGAACCTGAACCAGTGTCTCTGTCACTCTTAAAGTAATAATATATATTTAAAAATCCCTTTTAACCAAGATGTACTTCTTGAAATTATCTATAATAGATTTAATATTACAAGTGTGTTTTAAAAAAGAGAAGCTCTAAACTTCAGTATTTCTCGAGTAAGGGCCATCTGAAATAGAGGAATATGCCATATAATACCAGTTTTCATGATCCTTGGTTGATTTTTTTCCTTTACCTACCCTCTCACAGCAGTGATCAGCCCGAGTGCATGTGATGGAGGCAAACAAGACGCAGGTGACTGAGTTTGTTCTCACAGGACTTACAGATCGTCCAGGACTGCAGGTCCCCCTGTTCCTGGTGTTCTTGGTCATCTACCTCACCACCATGGTGGGCAACCTGGCACTGATTTTTCTCATCTGGAAGGACCCCCATCTTCACACACCCATGTACTTATTCCTTGGCAGTTTGGCCCTCGCAGATGCTTGTTCCTCATCTTCTGTGACTCCCAAGATGCTAATGAACTTTTTATCTAAGAATCATATGATATCGCACTTTGAGTGCATCACTCAATTTTATATTTTTGCTTCCAGTGCCACCACAGAGTGTTTCCTCCTGGTAGTGATGGCCTACGACCGTTACGTAGCCATATGCAACCCTTTGCGTTATCCAGTGGTGATGTCCAACAGGCTCTGTGCTTGGTTGATAAGTTTGTCTTATGTAATTGGTTTTCTGCATTCCACAATTCATGTAGGATTATTATTTAGATTAACTTTCTGCAGGTCCAATATAATACATCACTTCTACTGTGAAATCTTGCCACTATATACAATTTCTTGCACTGACCCATCTATTAATGCATTGGTGCTTTTTATTTTTGCTGCTTTTATACAGGCTTTTACTTTTATGACCATCATAGTGTCATATACCCGGGTCCTCTTTGCCATCCTGAAAAAGAAGTCTGAAAAGGGCAGGAGCAAAGCCTTCTCCACGTGCAGCGCCCACCTGCTCTCTGTCTCCTTGTTCTATGGCACCCTCTTCTTCATGTATGTGCGTCCTGGGTCTGGCCCAGATCAATATCAGGATAAAATGTATTCACTGTTCTATACGATCATCATCCCCCTGCTAAACCCCTTTATTTATAGCCTAAGAAACAAGGAAGTTTTGGGTGCACTGAGAAAAATTACAAAGAAATAAATATTTCTCCGGAAAGCTTTTGTTATTCTTTAGAGTTTACCCTGTTTAAATAAAGCATATTGTGTCCGTGGGTCTTGCACATAGTAGGGCTTTAATATGTACTTTTTAGGTGAATGAATAAAGAATTTAGAGTAGATAGACTTGTCTTCATCTTACGGTCTGGTGATCATCAAAATAATGAGCATGGTAAGGATGGATTTCACTTACATTGTGCTATTGTAGTTTTTATTCCATCCTCAAGGATAAAAGTGAAACAAAAATCTCCAACTTGTACTTGAATAACCTTTTATGATTCCAGATACACATATTTTAAAACTTTTTGAACTTGTATTCTCTTTTTTTTATGAGAGAGAGAGAGAGAGAGAGAGAGAGAGAGAGAATATGAGTGGGGGACGGTCTGAGGGATAGGGAGAGAGAGATTTTCAAGTAGACTCCCTGCTGAGCATGGAGCTCAGCTCAGGGCTGGATCCCATGACCCTGAGATTATGACCTAAGGCTAGATCAAGAGTCAGATGCTCAAACAACTGAGCTATTCACACACCCCTGAACTTATATTCTTTTATGGGAAGAATTAGCCTGTGTAAATCCTCTGCTTAAAAACTACTCATGCCCTCCTAGATAGTTTTTGAGCAAGTAAATTTCAAAATTTTGTAGATACAAATATCTTTGATAGATGTTTATAATGATTCAAATGCTATATACACCAAAGTAATACTGTTAGACTGAATATGACAACATAGAGTCCTCATGAGGCATTCAATATGAATATATCTTAAGTTTACAAGTAATTTTGGAAATTAATTTATTATTTACATTGTGTTCATTGAAATATACAAATATTTAGCAATTAAATACTTAAATTAATTACTTTTCCTGCAATATAATGAACATTTCTGAGTTCTTTAAAAATTTCTACTTTTTAATTTATTGAGTAATTTCACTAGCACCTGTTTACAGCAAAAATACACCAGTTGAATACACTCCTCACCCCCACCCCGGAATTGACAATGAGCTGAAATAGTAGGTGTGCTCCATCACCTCATAATTATGTAACTTAAATAGATTTTTTTTTGTCCTTACAAAAGTTATCCATATTTTCCATCTGGCTTCCTGACTTTATTACCTATGGATTTGTGAATATTTTAGTGAAAAATAAGAAAAGATATCCCCACATACATGACACATCCCTCTAACTCCTGGCCTAGTATTTTGATTTCAAGATAGAAGTAATTTGTTGGGCCATCAAATGCCAAAGCCAGAGGAGGGGCTGACTGGCTTCAGTGCTGTGTGTTTGGGGCTCAGTTTCTGGGTGTAATTCACTAGTAGATTGTTACATTCTCTATGTTTTTGTCAGCATGGGTTGATGTATAGCAGGACTGCCATCTTCCCAGACCCCCTAGAGAAACAGCTACAGGAAGTTCCATAATCCATGAGGATATTTTTTTTGCAAATAATAAACCATGAAATTTAAACATCCCATTTTAATGTTTGTTTTCATGGTATTTAAAGTTGGACAAAGCTAGTACTTGATTTTTTAGAGATTCTTTAAGAGGAGACTTTCTAAATTTATTTATTTCCTTCCTTTCATCAGACATATACCAGGTTTGGTACTCATCTCTTTTCGAGTTTTTTTTTTCTATTATTAGAGGGTCCTACACTTGCTATTCTGTTTCAAGGAGGACATGTGATAAAAGGGGACAAATTCATTTCTTCTGGCCCTGGGAGATTATGAGGGAGACAGAGGATGCCAACAACAGGGGAAGAATCAGACATGTAGGTTTTAATTTCTCCTTCCAGAGAGGACTGGGGTTTGCGAGGAGGGAGGCAAATTGCTAGTATGAGGTAGTGTGTGTTATATCTATATCTATATATTTATATATTTATATATTTTTAAATTGAAGTTCGATTTGCCAACATATAGTATAACACACAGTGCTCATCCCATCCAGTGCCCTCCTCAGTGCCCAGCACCCAGTTACCCAATCCTCCTGCCCACCTCCCTTTCCACTACCCTTTGTTCATTTCCCAGAGATAGTGGTCGCTCATGGTTTGTCTCCCTCTCTAATTTTTCCCACTCAATTTTCCTCCTTTACCTTATAATGCCTTTCACTATTTCTTATATTTCCCATATGAGTGAAATTATATAATGATTGTCCTTCTCTGATTGACTTACTTCATTCAGCATAACACCTTCCATTCCATTCACATCAAAGCAAATGGTGGGTATTTGTCCTTTCTGATGGCTGAATAATATTCTATTGTATATATAGACCACATCTTCTTTATCCATCATCTGTTGGGGACACCGAGGCTCCTTTCACAGTTTGGCTATTGTGGACATTGCTGCTATAAACATTGGGGTGCAAGTGTCCCAGCGTTTCACTGCATCTGTATCTTTGGGGTAAATCCCCAGCAGTGCAATTGCTGGGTCATAGGGCAGATGTATTTTTAACTCTTTGAGGAACCTCCACACAGTTTTCCAGAGTGGCTGTGCCAGTTCATATTCCCACCAACAGTGCAAGAGGATTCCCCTTTCTCCACATCCTCTCCAACATTTGTGGTTTCCTGTCTTGTTAATTTTCCCCATTCTCACTGGTGTGAGGTGGGATCTAATCGTGGTTTTGATTTGTATTTCCCCGAAGGCAAGTGATGCGGAGCATTTTCTCATGTGCTTGCTGGCCATGTGTATGTCTTCTTTGGTGAAATTTTTGTTCATGTTTTTTGCCCATTTCATGATTGGATTGTTTGTTTCTTGGGTGTTGAGTTTAATAAGTTCTTTACAGATCTTGGATACTAGCCCTTTATCTGATAGGTCATTTGCAAATATCTTCTCCCATTCTGTAGGTTGTTTTATAGTTTTGTTGACTGTTTCTTTTGCTGTACAGAAGCTTTTTATCTTGACGAAGTCCTAATTAATTTCATTTTTGCTTTTGTTTCGCTTGTCTTCATGGATGTATCTTACAAGAGGTTGCTGTGCCCAAGTTCAAAAAGGTTATTGCCTGTGTTCTCCTCTAGGATTTTGATGGATTCTTGTCTCACCTGTAGATCTTCGATCTATTTTGAGTTTATCTTTGTGTCTGGTGTAAGAGAATAATCTAGTTTCATTCTGCATGTGGCTGTCCAATTTTGCCAGCACCATTTATTGAAGAGACTGTCTTTTTCCCAGTGGATAGTCTTTCCTGCTTTGTAGAATATTAGTTGAAGGCCCATTTCTGGGTTCTCTATTCTGTTCCATTGATCTATGTGTCTGTTTTTGTGCCAGGACCACACTGTCTTGATGATCGCAGCTTTGTAATACGGCATTGTGATGCCTCTGGCTCTGGTTTTCTTTTTCAATATTCCCCTAGCTATTTGGGGTATTTTCTGATTCCACACAAATCTCAAGATTATTTTGTTCCCACTCTGTGAAGAAAGTCCATAGTATTTTAATAGGGATTGCATTGAATGTGTAAATTGCCCTGAGTAGTATAGACATTTTCACAATATTAATTCTTCCAATCCGGGAGCATGGAATGTTTTCCCATCTCTTTGTGTCTTCCCCAATTTCTTTAAGAAGTGTTCTGTAGTTTTTAGGGTATAGATCCTTTACCTCTTTGGTTAAGTTTATTCCTAGGCATCTTATGCTTTTGGATGCAATTATAAATGGGATTGACTCCTTAATTTCTTCCTTCAGTTTCATTGTTAGTGTATAGATATGCCACTGAATTCTGAGCATTGATTTTGTATCCTGCCATATTGTGAATTGCTGTATGAGTTCTAGCAATCTTAGGGTGGAGTCTTCTGAGCTTTCTATGTACAGTATCATGTCATCTGCGAAGAGGGAGAGTTTGACTTCTTCTTTGCCAATTTGAATGCCTTTTATTTCTTTTTGTTGTCTGATTGCTGAGGCTAGGACTTCCAGTACTATGTTGAATAGCAGTGGTGAGAGTGGACCTCCCTATCGTATTCCTGATCTTAGGGGAAAGGCTCCCAGTGTTTCCCCGTTGAGAATGATATTTGCTGTGGGCTCTTTTTGTAGATGGCTTTTAGGATGCTGAGGAATGTTCCCTTTATCCCTACACTCTAAAGAATTCTGATCAGGAATGGATGCTGTATTTTGTCAAATGCTTTCTCTGCATCTATTGAGAGTATCATATGGTTCTTGTTTTTTCTCTTGTTGATATGATCACTCACATTGAGTGCTTTACGTGTGTTGAACAAGCCTTGCATCCCAGGGGTAAATCCCACTTGGTCATGGTGAATAATCTTCTTAATTTACTGTTGGATCCTATTGGCTAGTGTCTTGTTGAGAATTTTTGCATCTGTGTTCATCAGGGATATTGGTCTGTAATTCTCCTTTTTGGTGGGGTCTTTGTCTGGTTTTGGAATCAAGATGATGCTGGCCTCATAGAATGAGTTTGGAAGTACTCCATCTCTTTCTATCTTTCCGAACATCTTTAGTAGAATAGGTATTATTTCTTCTTTAAACTTTTGATAGAATTCCCCTGGGAAGCCATGTGGCCCTGGACTTTTGTGTCTTGGGAGGTTTTTGATGACTGCTTCAATTTTGTCCCTGGTTATCGGCCTGTTCAGGTTCTATTTCTTCCTATTCCAGTTTTGGTAATTTATGGTTTTCCAGAAATGCATCTGTTTCTTCTAGATTACCTAATTTGATAGCATATAGCTGCTCATAATACATTTTAAAAATCATTTGTATTTCCTTGGATAGGTTGTTATCTCTCCTCTTTTATTTATGATTTTATTAATTTGAATCTTTTTTTTCTTTTTAATAAGCCTGGCTACTGGTTTATCTATCCTGTTAATTCTTTCAAAGAACCAACTCCTGGTTTTGTTGATCTATTCCACAGTTCTTTTGGTCTCTATTTCATGGAGTTCTGCTTAAACCTTTATTATCTCTCTTCTTCTGCTTGGTGTAGGTTTTACTTGCTTTTTTTCCCTCAATTTTTTGAGGGAGGCTTTTATTGTGATGTATTTCCCTCTTAGAACTGCTTTTGCTGGGGGAATATCTAGGTGGCTCAATGGTTTGGTGCCTGCCTTTGGACCAGGGCATGATCCTGGAGACTTGGGATCAAGTCCTGCGTCAGGCTCCTTGCATGGAGCCTGCTTCTCCCTCTGCCTGTGTCTCTGCCATTCTCTCTCTCTCTCTTTCTGTGTGTGTCTCTCGTGAATAAGTAAATAAAATCTTTAAAAAAAGAACTGCTTTTGCTGTATCCCAAAGATTTTGAATGGTTGTATCTTCATTCTCATTAGTTTCCATGAATGTTTTTAATTCTTTTCTAATTTCCTGGTTGACCCATGCATCTTTTAGTAGGATGTTTTTTACCCTCCATGTGTTTGAGTCTTCCAAATTTTTTCTTGTGATTGAGTTCTAGTTTCAAAGCATTGTGGTCTGAAAATATGCAGGGGACAATTCTGATTTTTGGTATCAGTTGAGACCTGATTTGTGACCCAGTATGTGGTCTCTTCTGTAGAAAGTTCCATGTGCACTTGAGAAGAATGTATTTGATTGCGTTTGGATGTAAAGTTCTGTAAATATCTGTGAAATCCATCTGGTCCAGTGTATCATTTAAAGCTCTTGTTTCTTTGGAGGTGTTGTGCTTAGAAAATCTGTTATTTGCAGAAAGCGCCGTGTTGAAGTCTCCCAGTATTAGTGTATTATTATCTAAGTATGTCTTTACTTTTGTTATTAACTGATTGATACACTTGGCAGCTCTCACATTAGGGGCATAAATATTCATGATTGTTAGGTCTTCTTCTTGGATAGACCCTTTAAGTATGATATAGTGTCCCTCTTCATTTCTTACTACATACAGTCTTTGGGATAGGCTTTAATTTATCTGATATGAGGACTGTTACCCCAGCTTTCTTTTGAGGACCATTTGAATGGTAAATGGTTCTCCAACCTTTCATTTTCAGGCTGTAGGTGTCCTTTGGTCTAAAATGAGTCTCTTGTAGACAGCAAATAGATGGGTCTTGCTTTTTTTTTAAGATTTTATTTATTTATTTATGAGATATACACACACACACAGAGGTAGAGACACAGGCAGAGGGAGAAACAGGCTCCACTGCAGGGAGTCTGATGCAGGACTCGATCTTGGGATTCCAGGATCATGCCCTGAGCCTAAGGCAGATGCTCAACCGCTGAGCCACCCAGGCATCTCTTGCTTTTTATCCAGTCAAAAACCTCGAATCTTTTGATGGGATCATTTAGCCCGTTCACATTCAGAGTAACTATTGAAAGATATGAATTTAGTGTACTGCATTGACTATTCAGTCCCTGTTTCTGTTATTTCTTTGGACTTCCTCTTTCTTTTACAGGATCCCCCTTAATATTTCTTGCAGAGCTGGTTTGGTGGTCATATATTCTTTCAGTTTCTTCCTATTCTGGAAGCTCTTTATCTCTCCTTCTATTCTGAATGAGAGCCTTGCTGGATAAAGTATTCTTGGCTGCATGTACTTCTCATTTAGGACCCTGAATATATCCTGCCAGTACTTTCTGGCCTGCCAGGTCTATGGGGAGGTCTGCTGTTAATCTAATATTTCTCCCCATATAAGTGAGGAATCTCTTGTCTCTCACTGCTTTAAGGATTTTCTCTTTATCTTTTAAGTTTGCAAGTTTCACTATTAAATGTCAAAGTGTTGAATGGTTTTTATTGATTTTTTTTTTTTTTTTGGTGGCGGGGAACCTCTCTATTTCTTGGATATGAATGCCTGTTTCCCTCGCCAAACTAGGAAAGTTCTCATCACAAACTACGATTTGTTCAAATGTACTTTCTGGCCCTCTCTTCCTCTCAAACTCTTCTGGAATCCCAACTATACGTAGATTATTCCTTCTAGTGCTATCATTTATTTCCCTTAGCCTATCCTCATGGTATCTTAATTGTTTTTCTCTTTTTTCCTCAGCTTCCTTCCTTCCCATCAAGTTGTCTTCTATATCACTCACTCTTTCCTCCACCTCATTAACCCTAGCAGTTAGGACATCCAGTTTGGATTGTATCTCATTTAATTTATTTTTAATTTCGGCCTGATTAGATCTAAATTCTGCAGTAACAAAATCTCTAGAGTCCTTTATGTTTTTTTTTTCCAAAGCCACCAGTAGCTTTATAATTGTGCTTCTGAATTGGCTTTCTGACATCAAATTGAAATTCCATATTCTGTAACTGTGGCAGTGAGTACTGTTTCTGATTCTTTCTTCTGTGGTGAATTCTTCCTTTTAGTCATTTTGTTCAGTGCAGAGTGGGTTTATGAGTGGGCTGAGTCAAAAATATCAACCACAACCTAAGTAAATTCCACCCTTGGTGATTCTGATGAGGTCAGAGACCAGAAAATGAAAAAGAAGATCAGAACAAAATAAAACAAAGGACCACTAGAGTGAAAAACAAATTTTAAAATAAAGTAGTAAAAATAGAAGGCTAAAAACCCCAGGGAAGAAGAAAGAAAGAAAAAGAAAAAAAAGTAAAGAGGAAAGAGAAAAAAGAAAAAAAAAAGGAGGGGAACTGGGGGATGGTGGTGAAGAAGTGGTAGTAGAGAGAGAATGTAGTCTATCTGAGGAGTCCTAGAGGATGATCCTCTTGGTTGAGTGTATTTTGTTCTGTATGTTAGAAGATGCTCAGTCCCAAATTTATATAAACCAGCAATACTTGTAGAGGGCCCCAGCATTGACCAAAGCTAAACAAGGTAAAAGAGCGGGGCAGAATGGGAATGAAGAGAGAATATAGTCTCACAGAATGAACCAGCGCAGTATACCACTGGTTCTGGGTGCATGCTGGTTGTAGAACAAAACGAGGCAGAGAAAACAAACAAACAAAAAAAACCACACAAAAAAGCTGTATCTCTTATATCTTCCGAAATTAAATTGAATATGTTGAAAGGAATCTAGAAGTGAAAAATATATCTAAGACGTAATTGTCGAAATATGAAAGTCAAAAAGGAAGAAACTTAAAAATGAAGCGCTGGTAAAATATTGTAGTTAAGACAGGAAAAGAGATAAAATATTGGAAATGTTTAGTCTGATATAAAAACGTGTTGTAATGGAAAATACGAAAAAAATTTAAAAAAGGGGGGAGACCCTCTAGTTCTATATACTATATTCCCTCGACTTTCCCTTGGTCCTGTAGCTGTCCAGTGCTTCTGTGTCAAGAACTCGCTCTTCCCCTGACCTTCCAGCTGGTCTCTGGGGGAGGGGCTGCCGTGCTCTCAGGTGTGTGCACCTGGGGGAGATGCCCCACCCCCACCGGTGCTGGGCACAGTGGGAGCTGTTGACCCCGTGAGACCCCTGTTCCCACGCGCCCCGCCCCTCAGACGCTGCCTGAGCCACTGGCGTCTCCCGAGGCCCGGGCCACGGTGCTCCAGCCCTCCCCCGAGGTCCGCGGTTGGCCGTGCGGGGGCCGCTCCTCTTGTAGCGACGCCGGGGCCTGGAGGCTTCCCTGCGATCCCGGCTCGGCCGACTTCCCCGCGGAGCCCTCTTCCATCCAGGAAGCTCCGGGGGCCTGGGGCTGTCGCTGCTCCCTTTACCCTGCGCCTTGTGAGCTTCCCCACTTTAGTCTTTCTTTTCTTTCTTTTTCTTTCTTCTTTCTTTCTTTCTTTCTTTCTTTCTTTCTTTCTTTCTTCTCTTTCTTTCTTTCTTTCTTTCTTTCTTTTCTTTCTTTTCCTTTCTTTCTTCATTTCTTTTATTTCTTTATTTTCTGCCTTCCTACCTTGTTAGAAACGAAAACTTTTCTCTCTGTAACGTCCAACTATTCCCTGTTTACATCTCAGGTCCAATTCCTAGGTGTTCAGGATGGTTTGAGAGTCATGTGGGTAAGTGGATGGGGGGTGGGGTGGGGTTAGGGCCCTGCTGCTCTTTCATCTTGCCCCACCTCCCATAGTGTGTTTTCTGCCTCTATTTTAACAAATAACCATGAACAGTGGCTTAACACAATACATATTTATGTACACACTACTTCTGTAGTGCAAAAGTCTGACATAAATCTCATTGGATCAAAATCAAGGTGTTATCCGGGTGAATTCTTTTCTGGAAGCTTTGGGTGAGACTTTGTTTCTTCCTTTTTCCTGTTTCTAGAAGCTGCCTTTATGATTGGGCTCATGGCCCCTTCTTGGACCTTCAAAGCCAGCAGGGTTGCATCTCTTGTGCTCGTCCTTTATAGTCAGTTTCCCTAGACCCTGACTCTTGTGCCTCCCTCTTCCACTTTAAGGACCGTTGTGATTGCCTCAGATCTTTCCAGATAATCCAGGATAATCTCCCTATTTTCAGCTCAGCTGATGAACAACTGTAATTCTATCTATGTCATTAATTCCCCTTATCCATGCAACCTACCATATTCACAGGTTTATTATCTTTGTTGGCAATATTTTACCTATCATCGGTGGCCTTAGAAGAGATGAATTTTTGCCTAAATTCCCATTTAGGACACTGGAAATAAAAGTTTATTTCTCACTCTGCTCCTTCCACATCTGGCTACATCGAAATGAACTTGGCCCTGCAGAGTGTTCAGGCAGGAGAGCCTTCGTGTTTAGCTTTGGAGTCTGCTCCCCATCACTGCATTGCATGGCCAGCACCTGGAAGTTCCTGCAGTGTCTGAGAGTGGCCAGGAGACTCACTCCTGAAAAGACTGGAGAGGATGGGCTGGGGCATGTAGACAGATGGTATAATAGAGACCTGAAGGGGTTACCACACCAAAGAGAGCTGGGAGAGGCAGAAAGCCTTTCAGGATGGCCAAGCCCTGTTCCATTCAAGAGAGACCAGATCATAAGTTCCAATAGGCCTCAACTTTGGCTGCAAAAGCTGAAAAAATGAACAATCCTTAAGAGTGTGAGGATATTAGTAGGACAGAAGGTCTTAGGGACCTTCTTTCTGCTTCCAACAGCTCACACGCTACCTCCTCACTCCCATATTTTTATATACCATGTCAGAAACAAAGATGAAAAATATTTAAATTAATTTCTTTTCTGCCATGTAGGGTTTAGTGGATAGTGCCATACCTATTCCATGGATTGCTGAACAAATCATTGACTAGGATTATAGACCCAGGTCACCTCCAGACTAAGTACATGACTTCATGACAGAAAATGGGAGGTAACAGACATGGGACAAGCAATTAAATTCCATTCTTGGATTCTGAATGTTTTAGAGTCACTTTTTCATGAGAATAGCCCAATTCCAACAGTGATACCTCAGTTCATATTTGTGAAGCCTGGGGCATATTTGTGAAGACCAGATGTGAGAGGACATGGCCAGAGTCTGTAGCCAAAGGGAACCTGAAGCTTGTCTGGCAGAAGCCAATGACAGTGTGGGAAATCCTGTGAAATTAGCAAGTGAAGTCATACTGATCTTCCAACAATCAGCTCATCTAGCACCTGTTTTCACTCAAAGCAGACAGGTGAGGCAGAGATGGGTGTGGGAATGAGCATGTAGGAGAGGAGAACGGACAGAGAAATTGGGGTTGGGATAAAATTCTATACTTTCTGACACCTTATCAGAGACAACTGCCAAACCTCCAGATATTTCTGACCCACTCTATATTTACGTCTACACAAGGATAGGCTTGCTGGCCACATAGCTGAGATTTCCTGGAATAGAGACAGGCTAAATACTGGGGATGGGGGCAGCTTCCAAACAAGAGAAAAGACTTTTATCCAATATCCAGTTTTACTTAGCCAAACTTTGACAATCTGGACATAGTCAGAAAATCAGATTAAGAATAGAGGTCTTCTTATAAGTGGTTAGGTCCCTCAAAAAGAGTAAGTCTTTTGACTGGACTAAAATTTACTAAGAAGAGAATGTAATGGATTAAAAGGATGTAAGGAATATTTATTTGGGTGACACTTTTGTAGAATAGCAGGCGTGTTTGTTTATATTGACAATATTATGTTGATAAAGACTCTGGATACCTTTGCAAAGTTCATGTTCTCCACAGGATGACAGACAAATTCTACAAAAATTGTATATTGGCATGCATAATTATAACATGTGGCAAAATACTAAACAAAATTCTTGGTTTCCAGACAAAGAACAGCTACAGCTGGAGACTATAGAGTATCAACTGAGATTCTAGCTTTTTCTTGGAATACAGGCTAGATGGGAATTGGGTTTGCTTCCCTTGGGAAGATGCTGAAAACATTGTCTACATGGGAAGGAGGGTAAAACAGGTAAATAAGAATCAGACACTGTAGTAGAATCAGTAGAAGAAATGAACTAAATCTGTTTTCTTTTCATTCTGCACACACAGCCTCCCTTTTCAGTTGAATATAGTGATATGATTGAGTTTAGCATTGAAAGTGATGTATATCATTTACATTTCTGGCTCATAAGCACCTCACATTTGGAATCCCCTGTGAACTTTCTCCTTCTAGCTTGATCCAAAAGAAAACATAAACCTGGAAGGAAGTCATGTGTGGAAAATGCTTGAGTGACAAGTTGGAAAGAGCTTGGACTCTGAATCATCAAAAGGAATAAATATTTGTTCAGTTAAGCACATGTGCCTATATTTATAGAGAGCTAAACTTCTGTTGTGTTGATCCACTGAAATATTGGCTATTATTTGTAAGTTCAATTAGGGTTACTGTAAATAATATATACTTGTAATGCAGTAAACCTCTTCAATTATATACAGTTATTTATTGGGTCTTTTTCTCAGTGTAGGGACATAGATGTTTAGGCTTACCAATTTTGGTTGTTACTCTATGTGGAATGAGAAGTTATTTATACACGTCAAGTGGGAAGAGTGTGTGTGTATGGGATGATGGTGAAATGGTGTACATTTTATAAAAAATCAATCTGATGTCAGTGTGGAAAATGGACTGGATGACTGTGTTAGCAGATGCAGATAGTGTAGTTAGGAAGTTATTTAATAAGTCCAGGTATTATGATGAAGGCATTATGGGTTTTAGGATTAACTGCACAAATAGAAAGAGATAGTTGGATTTAGGGCATCTTCAGTACATTAAATCTAGAGGCAATGGCCAAGAAAATGGAATTGAGGGAGAAGTCAGTTTTACAAATACGTCCCTGACTTATGGTGTGTACAAATATTTGTTTGGTGACCCTGTTTCCTGAGACAGGGAATATTGGAAGAATAGCAGGTTTGGGGATGGAATAGAGAAAGATTTTAACTTCAGATTTGGACATGTTAATTCTAATGTACCTTTGGGATTACCAAGTGGGCAAGTAAATATTTGCGTAGTGGGACCATTAAAAGAGGAAGGAAAACAAGCTTATTCTAAACGCATTCAGTGACATTTTAGACACATGCCCCTATCATGAACCCTGTTGACACAACGTGTAGTTTTAATTGTTATAACTAGCTGCGTGTAGATGATTTGATGATTAGCTCACAAGGCCCGGTAGAACAACTTTGACTTCATCCCACTGGGAATCCTTTGGACGTATTAAGGGAATTTCAGAATTTTTTAAATAATAGATTTGCAGATAGAGGGAAGAAATGCTATCTCCCTCCAGTTTGGAGTTTCCAAGGAAAATCAATGCAAAAATGATTCTGCTTCATTTCTGTGCCTTTCGTGTTACTTCGAGAAAACATTTCTAATGATTTACAAGAAGTAGGTGAGAGTGCAGAGATTTTTGTAATTTTTGTTAATATAGTGTTGTAATTTGTCTGTCTGATAACAAACAGCTAAGTAAGAAATGAACATCCTAGATAGACTTTTTTTCTTTTTAACTCTAGACAGACAGAAGTAAATGTCTGTCTGGACATGTATATTTCAGTTAGAATTTTTACTCTGTAGATGACAGATTTGGGGGAAAGTTTTTAAGTAATAAACTTTGATTAACAGAATGAAAAATAGAAAAATTCAATAATGATGAGAAGAAAAATTCAGAGTTCATTTCATAATGTGAAGTTTGTTTAAATGAAACAAGCTATGCAGCTCAAATTTAGCTTATTTGCAATTTTTTTCAGACTGGGAAATTCTGGCTTAAGCTTGTGTCTGCATAAAACAATAAAAATTCCTTAATTTTATGAAATCATGAGAATATGGGCTGAAGTCACTGATGGTAACTTCAAAATGCTCCTTGTCTCATTTATTATATAACTCTTGAGACAAAATTCATAGAGATTACTAATTTTTGGTCAAGTCAAAAACTGTAGGAACTAAAACTTGGAAAAACAAATATTTGATTATTTGAGGTTATAAAGAAAGTTGGGCCAGTTTATGCAGAGGAAAAATGTCTTAAATTCTTAATTTTCCATTAATATTTTCATCAATGCTGTACATTTTAGGACTCCCTGTGGGTATACATTCAGAAGTAAAAATTACAAAGCACATAGATTCTTCCTTTATTTTCAGTGAAGATAGAAAAATATCTCACGATCTTCTCTTATGCTGATCACTGATTCTTTGAAAAAGAGCCTTTGTTTCTATTCTACATTAGACACAGTAGACAAAAGTCAGCTTTTCTAATATACTCTCATGGCAAGAAAAATTTATGTTCCATCAATATTGAAAAATGTGACTGTAAAATTATGAAATTTTTTTTCATGCAAGGAAATACCATAACAATTTATATATATACCTGAATACATATTTTTTCTTTTGATGATAATCCAAAACGATCTATATCCCCTGGAAAATTCATTTTTAGAGTTCTTTCAGAGACTATCCATAAATCATGAAAAAAAAATCAATGTCATTAGTGACTAAAGAATAAGTGTGCAGAAAAACATTTAATAAAAGATTACTAAAATTGCAAAAAAAGAAAGCACCCCACAACCTTCTAAAAAAACTCTTGTTCTATTTGAATCCCTATCTTATACAGTTACAGATAACTTTGGGATATTAAAAAGAAATTGTATCTACTCTCAATGGTTAAAAGTTGGCTCCCATTGACAATTTCCAAAAGAAAATTCTAATTTCCTGAAGCCTATTTCTGCCTTTAACTGATATTTATGTGCAAAATTAAGAGATGATTGCCTCCTAATTTTACAGTGGGTTTTTCAGTGATGAAACATCTTGTAAAAGAAAACAATAGGATTTCATCATTATTATTCTTTTCTCCAGTATTAACATGTTGGAGACTATTCTTCTGCACATTTCTTTATGGACATGGTCTATAGAAATATACATACAAATTAATTACATAATTTTATGTGAAAGAGATCATAGTACATATGCTGCTGTTCTTATAGAACTTTCATTTTGACTTTTCTCTTTTCCTCTTCTCTGTTTCACTCATTTTTACCTCTACCTCTATTCCAGAAAAGCCAGGGCTATGAATTTGATTTCTATTATCCACCCTTTTCCCCATGTAAAAGATTTAGAAATACTTGCTTATTTTATAATAATGAAATCTTATTTACACTTCTCTGCATCATATTCTTCTCAGGTAAATAAATGTGAAAATTCCCAATTCAAGTGAAATAACTCTTTTTCATAGCTGAATTATATTACAAAATATGAATGTGCATAACCATGATTTATTTAATCATCTTACTGTAGATGCATCTGGTCTTTGCCACTTTGAAAAATAATGCATTGGATTTCTTTGTATATTTATCTTCATGTACTTGTGCTTTTATTTCTGGGATATATGTAAGGCAAAATGGTAAATCAAAGGGTATGTACATTTTTTAAAGATTTAAATGGGATCATATAAAATTGCTTTGTCAAAAGGGCTGTTCCAATTCTAATTTCCACAAGTAACAAGGAAGGAGCACTTTTCTCATGTCAGCCAGCAATGTCTTTATTCATTTTAATTTCTGCTAATCTGATATGTGAGAAAGGAAGTATCTGTGTATATGTGTGTGTGTGTGTGTGTGTACACCAGCACTTGCACATGTGTGTATATTTGCAACACATAGAAAACTAGGCATCTTTTCATTTTATTTATTGGTCATTTTGATTCATTCATTTGTAAAATTGCTTGTTCATATCGTTTATGCATTCTTCTCTTAGTGTGTCTTTTTCTTACCTATTTTTGTTATTTTTATATTACATATTATATTATACATGTCTATATCTTTCATTTACATGGTAAAATATATTTCCCAACCTGTGATATGCCCCCTGGCTCTGTTCAGTACTCTTACTATTCATTAAAATTATAGAGTAGCTCTGCTTAGTACTGGCCTTCTTCTCTTGGATAAGAATTTCTCTAATCTCTATGTTATATTGTTGTCTCCTAAATTTCTTAGAAAATAGCTATGCTGTAAGGTAGGAGCCTAAACTTATTTACATCCAGACAGATAGCCAGCAGTGGCAGCACAATCCATTAAATCCATAGCCCTCTTCCTACCAAACTGAAACATCATATTTGTCTTATGCCACATTCCTGTATACAGTGGAATCTATTTCTGAGCTGGCTGCCCGTGATTGCACTGTTCTTCTTTTCTATTCTTCTGCCACTATTTGAATATTTTGATTGTTATGTCTTTATGTTATAGTTCAAAAGAAATTATTGTGCTCTTGACTATTCTTACTATTTATATGTTTCTTGAGTAAAATGGGAAATTTCTTCTTTCATATAAAATTTTTAAAGATTTTATTTACTTGAGAGAGAGAGAGAGAGAGAGTGCATGAACAGAATGGTGGTATGGGGAGAGGGAGAAGCAGACTCCCCACTGAGCAGGGAGCCCACATGGGGCTCCATTATGGGACCCTGAGGTCAGGACCCGAGGTGAAGGCAGGCACTTAACCGACTGAGCCACCCAGGCACCCCTCTTTCATACAAATTTTAAGAAGACCATATATAGTTTCTAAAACCTCTGCTGGATTCAAAAGGTTTTGTACTAAATTTTCTTGTTACTGTAGGTAAACTTCATTCTAAAACTTTTTATCCTGGAAAATTTTGAATGGATATTAAAGTAGACATATAAAGGTAAAAATTTGAAGATTGCTGATTACATGAAAAGCACCTTTTAGGGCAGCCCCAGTGGCTCAGCGGTTTAGCTCCACCTTCAGCCTGGGGTGTGATCCTGGAGACCCAGGATCGAGTCCCACGTTGGGCTCCCTGCATGGAGCCTGCTTCTTCCTCCGCCTGTGTCTCTGCCTCTCTCTCTCTCTCTCTGTGTCTCTCATGAATAAATAAATAAAGTATTTTAAAAAAAATCTTAAAAAAAAGAAAAGCATCTTTTAGAAATACATCGGTTACACAAAAATACACTGTTTTTATGATTTTATGGTAACTGTTTCCGCACTTTTTTCTCTTATTTACTGTCTGTCCAGATCAATTATGGCAGAAGAAAACAAGACACAGATGATTGAGTTCGTTCTCACAGGACTTACAGGTCATCCAGGGCCGCAGGTCCCCCTCTTCCTGGTGTTCTTGGTCATCTACCTCATCACCATGGTGGGCAACCTTGGTCTGGTTGCTCTCATCAGGAAAGACCCCCACCTGCACACCCCCATGTACTTATTCCTTGGCAGTTTGGCCTTTGCAGATGCTTGTACTTCATCCTCTGTGACTCCCAGGATGCTTATAAATTTTTTATCGAAGAATCATGTGATACCACTTTTTGACTGTATGGCTCAATTTTACATTTTTGGTTCCAGTGCCACCACAGAGTGTTTCCTCCTGGTAGTGATGGCCTATGACCGCTATGTAGCCATATGCAACCCTTTGCTTTATCCAGTCATGATGTCCAATAACCTTTGTACTCAGTTGATTGGAGTCTCATATTTTGTTGGTTTTCTACACTCAGCAATTCACGTGGGTTTGTTATTTAGGTTAACTTTCTGCCGGTCCAATGAAATACATTCTTTCTACTGTGAAATTTTACAACTCTTCAAAATTTCTTGTACCGATCCTACAGTTAACACACTTCTGGTTTTAATTTTTTCGGCCTTCATACAAATCTTTACGTTTATGACCATCATGGTTTCTTATACCTGTGTCCTCTTTGCCATCCTGAAAAAGAAGTCTGAAAAAGGCAGGAGTAAAGCCTTCTCCACATGCAGCGCCCACTTGCTCTCTGTCTCCTTGTTCTATGGCACCCTCTTCTTCATGTATGTGCGTCCTGGGTCTGGCCACACTGAAGATGATGACAAAATGTATTCTTTATTTTACACAATAATAATTCCTCTGCTAAATCCTTTTATTTACAGCCTGAGGAACAAAGAGGTTATAGATGCTTTGAGAAGAATAATTAAGAAATAAATCGTTGCCAATTTTCAAGATGTGTCTCTTTTGTCTTCTGATAAAAAAAAGCCCTGAGTCCTATAGGTAAACCACAACTGCCATTCCACCAGAAAGCTAATGGTCAGGGGGGTCCATAAGCTCTGTGTGAAGCATCCCAGCTTCCCATTATGCCTTCTTGGATATGAATCCAGTGAAAGCTTGGGAAGATTACCTATATAACTAGCTTATTTAGAAACACTGTGCCTTATTTTTATCTGAGCATTTAGCTTTTGCAAATTAGTTTTTTTCTAGGGCCTTCCAAAATTCCAGATAGAAACAGACAATGAGGGTGAGAAATAGCTGTAAAAGAGGCTGGCCTATATGGGGAGTCATTTAGTTCATGGATGAGCCCAGCCCATTGCTCTGGACTTGCAAGCTAATAAGGCTCTACTGTTTCCTTCCATACACAGTAACCCTAAGTGACTGATAAAATAAAATCCTGCTTCTTGGCAGAATATTTCCTGAGAAGAAACATACTATTTCATGATAAATTTAGGAAAATGAAAAATTCTAAAGAAATTCATGGATGTTAAGAAGAAAATGAGAGCTGGCATGAATTAAAGAATGAAGCATCAAAATTAACTACAGCTCATAGCTGTAACTCCACACGCTGTTGTTATCAGGGATACTGCATGCAGCATGATATTCAATAATTTATAAGTTAAGTAATATTTGAGTACAATAAAAAGCAATTTTGGAGATCAGCCTTGTGGTTGCATTACTATTCCCATAAGTTTTAGGAGGAGCCAACTAGGGAAAAGGCAAGGAGCCTGGATCAGAGACAAGAACCTGACTTTGCATTTAGAGTATGGGTGAAAACTGTCAGTGAATTCTCTCCCACTAATTAACTAATTATCAACCAGTCGAAAGATAGATATATTCTAATGTATTTTAGAATTATATAGACATTTCTGATATTTCCCACTCATTTTTTCTCCCTTCCCCTTTATTCCCTTTCATTATTTTTTATATTCCCCAAATGAATGGGATCATATAGAGACTCCTAACTCTGGGAAATGAACTAGGGGTGGTAGAGGGGGAGATGGGTGGGGGATGGGGTGACTGGGTGACGGGTACTGAGGGGGGCACTTGATGAGATGAGCACTGGGTGTTATTCTATATGTTGGCAAATTGAACACCAATAAAAAATAAATTTATAAAAAAAAGAATTATATAGACATAGGTGATTCAATTCCTCTTTTGGCAAAACAATTATATTCCTTGAACAATTTGGTTTTGTTTTCTTTTCTCTTTTTTGAGCATATTCACTTAGGAAAAACAAAATGAGAATTAAGTTTAAGTTGTAGAAGAATGAAAATATGCCTGTTGTTCTAATATTTTTAAAACACTTTGTTATTTTATTTGAGAGAGAGAGAGGGAGGAGAGAGAGAGAGAGAGAGAGAGAGAGAGAGAGAGAGAGAGAGAACAAGCTGGGGGAGGGGCAGAGGGAGAGAGACAAGCAGGCTCCCCGGTGAGCAGGGAGCCAGACCTGGGGCTGGATCCCAGGACCCTGAGATCATGACCTGAGCTGAAGGCAGGCACTTTAACCAACGGAGCCACCCTAAAATGCTTTAGATCTTGTCAATAGTTCCAACAAATATACTAAACATATTATCTAAAAATGTAGGCATGTAAAGAATATCTCTTATCATTTAAATTTATTTATCTCTCACATAAACACTATTGGAAAAAGTCAACTTGTTTGTACGGTCATAACTTCAATTGGTCCTCGATAACAAAATTACTTTAAAATATTCCACATGGGATCCCTGGGTGGCGCAGCGGTTTGGCGCCTGCCTTTGGCCCAGGGCGCGATCCTGGAGACCCGGGATCGAATCCCACGTCGGGCTCCCGGTGCATGGAGCCTGCTTCTCCCTCTGCCTATGTCTCTGCGCCTCTCTCTCTCTCTCTCTCTCTCTCTCTCTCTCTCTCTCTGACTATCATAAATAAATAAAAATTAAAAATAAAATATCCCACATGATTAAGTTTATTCTCCTTAAAAACCCTCTGTACTTGTAGGGATTCTCAGAAATTTCACAGTATTTCTGACTCATTTTACAATCACTGTAAACTAAGTCTGTTTCTTTAACATATTAATTTTCTCTTTGAGTAAAACTTTTCTTGTATAATTTACTATTGGTCTTTCAAAAGCAAACCCTAAATACTTTTTTATTATTTATGTAAGTGTAAATATACTCATTTTTTGAGGTACATGAAACATGTTTTATTTGAAGTATCTTTTTTTAAAAGATTTTATTTATTTATTCATAAGAGACACAGAAAGAGAGAGGCAGAGATACAGGCAAAGGGAGAAGCAGGCCCCATTCAGGGAGCCCGATGTGGGACTTGATACTGGAACTCCAGGATCATGCCCTAAGCCGAAGGCAGATGCTCAACCGCTGAGCCACCCAGATGTCCCTGAAATATATTCAAAAAGAACTATATGCTATGGTATTTACACTCCTTTATTGTCTTTATAATTGCACAGGTAATATATGATTTTATCAGGATTATTTTCAATAATTTCCCAGGTATTATATTACTTTGGAAATAAAGGGTTAAGAGCTGAACTGTAATCTTTTATTCCAGTTTGAGGGCCCTCTAAGAAATTGACATTTATAGTGGAAGGCAAATTATGGTATAAATTTTATCAGTGGACTTGTGGTTATATAGTGTCAAACATCTAGGATTTAGCAAAATGGATTGGTCAGTAAGCAAAGGCAAACAGGGAAAATGGCTAGAAACATTGCTTATTGGTTATTAGTAGCATTAACAAAATGGAAATTCTATCAGAAGGACACAAAGGAGTAGACTGACTCAGGAGACATGAGACAAATATATAAAATAGAAGATGAGTCATGAGGGTTTTTTGCTTGGCAGATACTATTTTTATCTAGAAGCTAACATATTCACTATCCATGAGAATGGAGGGCAAGACCAGATAACCATGGAAATGGGAGGGTACTGTTAAATAATTTGGACATCTTTCCAACAAATAAACACTAGAAACTTGATGAGTTTTTGTTAGTCCAGATACTCAGATCACATGATCAAGGGAGTGGTATTTCTTTTTATTTTTTTTCTTTTTTCTTTTTCCTTTTTCTTTTTTTTTCTTTCTTTCTTTCTTTTTTTTTTTTTTTTGTATTTCAATGATAGAGAATCCACTGAGTCTGAATGGAGAGAATTAAATGGCCTTACGAGTATGGACTGTAGTACATATTTTCATTCCAAATAATGATACTACCATTGTTAAGGTAGAAATTTAACAAGCTTACACCAAAAAGGGTGCCTGCCCAATTCTTTTCACCTAATATAAGATACATGCACCTATATAAAAGATCCCTGTAGAAATAAATGGTAGTAGAAAAGTTCTAAATGCAGGTACCTTAGATTATATATAGAAAACAGTAATATCACTCCTAATGAAAAATGTCTGTATGCAAACTCTGAGAAATTCAATGGTAAGGACCTGGGCATCTGGGGCACCTGGGTGGCTCAGTGACTAAGGGTCTGCCTTTGGCTCAGGTCATGATCCTGGGGTCCTGGGATCGAGTCCCACATCAGGCTCCCTGTAGGGAGCCTGCTTCTCCTTCTGCCTATGTCTCTGCCTCTCTCTGTGTGTCTCTCATGAATAAATAGATAAAATCTTTTTAAAAAGGACAATTCATTATGCCTGGTGCCATTAAACAATCTTGTAAGAGAATAAAATGGTTTGCAGACAGCTAACCAAATTTGTTAGCAAGCTCCTTCTATTGGGTCTTAGTGATAGAAAAAAGTTTTATCTTTTTTTGAAAAGAAAGGAATAACCAATGATGGCACAGTTGAATGGAATTATTTTGGTGCCTCATGAAAATTGGATGAAAAAGAAATAAATTGGCAAAGGTGCTATATAAAATTTGATCGTGATTACTAGCTGGGAGGTGGAAAACACCTGGTAGTTTGGGCAACTGCACTTGCCTTGCTAAAAAGAACCCGATAGATTTGTTGTATTTCTTCTTGTGTGGGATACATCAAGGGGTACTGGTAAAATAAAGTGAATGAGCAAGGTGCCAGGATACTCCATTTGTTAAGGCAGTAGAATGAGCAAAATATCAGCAGGGAAATCCAAAGATGAATAACTGGTCAAAGTTGAATGGCTTTGCGGTAGTGAACAGAATTTTCTGGGATTACCGGAAACTGAATCATGGTATGTGATGACATCAGCAAGAGACAGGAGGACAACATTGGGGGGCCACAGATAAAACTTTGAGGATAATGTGATGCTATAGTAGTAGGTACCAGAGTTTTATTAAATTACAAATTTGTGATTATTTTTTTAAAGAACCTCCAAACAGTTTTCCATAGCAGCTGTAGTGCCAATTCACATTAACATCAACCGTGCACAAAGGGTTCTTTTTTCTTCTCATGCTGACCAACACTTGCTTATTGGATAACAGCCATTCCAGCAGATCTGAGGTGATATTACACTGTGGATTTGATTTGCATTTTTCTGATGATTAGTGATATTGAGCATCTTTTCATGTAGATATTGGTCATTTGGAGTATTCTTTGGAAAAAATTTCTTTAAGGTTCTCTATTTCTAAATTGGATTACTTGAGTATTTTTGCTAAGTTATATGAGCTTTTTATATATTTTGGATACTAACTCCTTCTCAAATATATGGTTTGCCAATACTTTTGCTTTTGTTTGTTGCCTTTGCTACCGTAGTCAACTCCAAAAAATTATTGCCAAGACTGATGTCAAGGAGCTCACCCTCTATGTTTTCTTCTAGGATTTTTATGGATTCAGGTCTTACATCCAAGTCCTTATTCTTGCTTTGAGCTAATTTTGTGTATGGCATAAATACATAAATATAGTGGTCCTCTTTCATTCTTTGCACATGGCTATCCAGTTTTCTCAACACTATTTATTAAAGAGATTTCTTTTCCCTATTGCATATTCTTGCTCCTTTGTAGTAAATTAATTGACCATATATGCATACTTTTTATACTTTTTTACTTTTTTTTAAAGTAGGCTCCATGCCCAGCATAGAGGCCCCACATGGGGCTTGAACTCAAAACCCTGAGATCAAGACCTGAGCTGAAATCAAGAGTCAGACTTAACTGACTGAGCCACCTAGGTGTCATGGTTTTTATATTTTTTTTAACACATCAATTTCTACGATATTTGATGGACAAAAATAGACACACTAAAACTGCAACAAACACTAGGAACTATATCATTCTTTCCCCTCATTATTCATTATTGCTTAAAATTCTTGTAGATGTTGAATAGAAGCTTTCAACTGTATATGTAATTTTCACTAAGTTAAATTGACCTTTTTGTCCATTCAGTCCATTTCTAGTTGTATTATACAAACTAGAGAGTTTATTTAATTTTTTAAAAGATTTTATTTATTTATTCACGAGAAAGGCAGAGACACAGGCAGAGAGAGAAGCAGGCTCCTTGCAGAGAGTCGGATGCAGGACTGGATCCCTGGACCCTGTGATCATGCCCTGAGCTGAAGGTAGATGCGCAACCACTGTGCCACCCAGGCTTCCCACAAACTAGAGAGTTTAAAGACAATTTCCAAAAGTATATTTTCATGCAGAGGATTAATGTCCCGATAATTTACATTTTAATTTAGGTTTATATGTGAACCAACAAATCCTATATTTCTGTATCAGTGTGGAAATGAGATTGAAATCATGTTTAGGGGCACTTGGGGACTCAGGCATGGCGTCTGCTTCTCTCCCTCTCTGTTTGCCCCTTTCCCTGCTGTACTCTTTCTAAATAAATAAATAAATAAATAAATATTTAGCAAATAAAATAATATTTAATAAATGGTATTATATCAGTTAATATTATGATGCCATAATTAATAATTCTATTTCATATTAATGCTATAAAAGTTTCCATTTTATTAAAGTCCAATATATCAATTTTTTAAATGGTCACATCATATTGTATCACCTGAGAAACCTAAACCTTACAGTGAGGTCAAGAAGATTTTGTCCTGTGTATTTTTTCTACAATTTTTAGAGAGTTTTAGTTTGAACATTTAGCTTTAAGAATTATTCCAATTTACTTTTTGTTTATGGGATGAGTTAAGTGTTGAGGTTCGTTTTTTTACACAGATAATCAGTTTTTAAAAATCCTAGTTTTTGAAAAACTTCTCTCTTCTCTCATTGAATTACACTGGTACTCTTGAAAAAAATCAACTGACCATATATATCAGTCAGAATTCTCCAGAGAAGCAGAACCAATAAAGATATTTATTTTAAGAATTGTGGGGACTGGCATGTCTGAAACTCACAGGGCAGGTTGGAAACTCAGGGAGTATTTCTATAGGGCCGTCTTGAGGAAGACTTTCTTCATCTCCAGGAAGCATCAAGGCCTTCTAGTGACTGAATGAGGCACACTAACATTATTGACAATAATCTCCTTTACTTAAAAGTCAACTGAGTGTAAATGTTATTACATCTACAAAATACTTTCACAGAAACATCTAGACTAGCATTTACCTAAACATCACAGGGCTCACCTCATATGTTCTTAGGTATCACAGCAGTTCTCTGCTCCCTTTTGTCTGTCTGACACAATTTTTTGTATATTTGTCCAGCTTTCTATCTATGTGTAGTGGAAGTTCAAGGCCCACAGCAATTAGTTTTTCACTGAGGAAAAACTGAAATAGAAGACACTGTTTTCTATCATTTCTTATCTCTGGCTAAAATTTCCTAGTACTTTCTTTTCTGGCTACAAGATAGAATCTACATTTCTTAGCATAGTGTGAAGATCCGTAAAGGAACTAAGCAATATTCTGCACTCTTGCATTAAATAATTTACTTTTCCCTGTGACTATTGCTCCCTTCTTCTTCAAATGGAAGGTCTTCCTTCATCTTTCATTTCTAAAGTATTTCCTTTTTAAAAAAAATCTTGATCATCCCAAAAGTGTGCAGTTGCTTCCTTAAGATTTACATTTTATTATTCATGCCAAATAAATTAGTTCAATCATTCATGTATTTGTTCAAGAAAACTTATGAAACATCTAATTGATAAATTTAACCACTTGTTATTATTTTCAAAGAACTGACAGTCTAGAGAAAGAAATGCACTGTAAAGATGGTGACTACAAAAGAGAATGAAAGTGGCATAAAAGAAGCATGAGGAGGGGTACCTAGCTGGCTCAGTCGGTGGAGCATGCGACTCTTGATCTCAGGGTTGTGAATTCAATCCCAATGTTGGGCATAGCAATTACTTAAAAATAAAATTGTAAAAAAAAAAGAAGCACAAGGAATAGAGCTGGAGTAAAGGAGATTCATCTTAAGTCTATTTTATGGTAATAATGAAGAAGAATTAGAAATAAATTCCTAGAAGAGATGGCATTGATGTAGGAGTAGAAGCACAAGAGTTAGCAAGAGTCTACAAGGCACTTGTGTCAAAACAAGGGAGCATAATATATAAAAATAATGCTCCAAGTATGAAACGTGTTTAAATTTAGCTGGAACATAGGTGATGGGGGACAGTGGTATCATAGATAATACTGGAGATTTAACCAGGGATTAGACAATGGAAAACCACTTGTTATGCTAATGAGCTGGATTTATAATAGGTGAAGGAGTTACAAATGATAGGTGATGAGCAAGATAAAAAGTTACATTTTGAAAGTTCATTTCTGGTGAGTCCATAAAAAACAGATCGAAAACAGGGCAAGATTAAATACAAGGAGAAAAATAAGGCTATAATAACAAATCATTAAAAATTTCTTTTCCCAGATATCTAGAAATATTGCTCCACTGCATATGTCTGGATTTATATGTTGCCATTAAGAAGGTCTGATGCCAACCTGATTTTCTTTCTTTTGTCTGGAAGCCCAGAGAGTATTTATTCCTTTTACTTTAAAATTTAGTAGTTTTAATATGCTTTGTCTCAAATGGATTACCTAATTTTCCGAGGCATGTAATGAACTTATTAATAATATATAAATATATTTTTATTTCTGTAAAGTTTTCTTAGATTATAATTGTCATAACTATTTAATTGATTTATTTTTCTTCTTCAGAGACTCATTACATATGTTGGATTTTATTTGTATATCAGCTATATGAATAATTTTTTCTCTGATCATTTTTACCTCTTTTTACTTTTGTTTTTATCCCTTGGCTTTTTTCATAAGCGTTTGGAATGTTTCACTTATTTATGTGTAAAAAAAATGACCAAAATTTCGTGACCTACCAGCAATCTAATTACTATCTCTCACAATTCTGTGGATTGGCCAGGCTCAAATGGGCAGGTATTTTGCTCCACATGATGTCAGCTGATCTGTAGTAATCTGTAAGCATAACTGTTCTGGATTTTCCACCATGGCTCATTCATAAATCTGGTCCATTGATGAAAATGACTGGAACACTGGGCTCAACTGACATATTGGAGTCTTTGGGCCTCTCTCTCTCCATATGATGTCTCAGGATCCAAAGGGAAAGCAACTTCTTAGGCTTCAATAAGCACAGCATCACTTTTGCTGCGTCTACTGTTTATTGAGAGACATTGACATTGGGCCAGCCCAGATTCAGTGTAGGTGGGATTACACAAGAGCATGAATACTATGACATTTAGATCATCAGAGGCCATCATTAGAAACCAGCTATCACATTCAATATTTTACAGTATGTTTTCAAAAATATATACTTTTCTCAACACCTTTTAGGTAAGTCTGTATCTAAGGATATTTTTTTCTTCTTTAATTCTTTCCTGAATCTGGTCAACTTATTTCACATCTTAATATCTGTTCTTAGTTTCAGAATTTTTTATTTGAATTAGTTTTCTTATGTATCTGCATGTTTAAGGATGCTTAATTTGAGTTGCTATCCTGTGATTCTATGTTACAATCATATTTTCCCGTATGGGTGTTTTTAGGGGGGGAAATACAGGAATGCATTAGTTTTCATCTTACATAGCTTACTATGGATATTCTCAATTGCTTTCTGGCCTTTGAAATGTTATTTTCCAGGACCATCACTTATAGGTATTGATAGACATGTAGAAGGGGTTTGGATTATTTACTAGATTTTTGTAGTTCTCCATGCCATTCTTCTGTTAGCCTATAGTAAAATGGAAGTTTCAAATTTCTAGGACCTTCCTTGGAGGAGAATTTGAAGTATCTTCGGATTTTGTGATTCCCTTTTGTCTCTTTAGGAGCCTAATTCCCTTCTGTCTCTTTACTACCATTGAGAGGGTTTCCTCCATCTTCCATATCCTATCTCCTAGAGGTGATGCTCTTACTGAGACTGCTTATTTTACTCTTGTCCACTTCTAGGTACTTTCCTATTGATAACTCATAGTCTTTACTCTTAGCTATCAAGTTTCTGGCTGGTTCTTGGTATTTTCTTCACTCAAGATGGAATTTCATATTTCTGGGATTGATTTTATCCATGTTCTGCTTCTTTGAGGCCCCAGTTCTGCTTTTTTTTTTTCCCTGTAGAGTCTCCATCTTTTCTGTAGTCAGGTTCAGGTCCCAGAGTGGGTTTTAGGTATAATTTATTGCTTACCTGTAAATTAAAGTTCATAGTATTTTCTGTTTCCTGGGTATACTGATATGTGTTTTCTGTATGTATTTTTAAAAGATTTATTTATTTAAGGAGAGCGCACACAGGTATGTGCACCTGAGTTGGGGGAGGGGCAGACAGATGGAACTGTCAAACAGACTTTCTGCTGAGCATGGAGCCCCAGGCAGGGCTCCACAAGGGGCTCCAACTCCCAACACATGAAATCATGACCTGGGTGAAAACCAAGAGTCATTCACTTAACTGCTTGAGCCACCTAGGTGCCTCTTTATGGATTTGTTATTGTTGTTGTTGTTCATCAGTATTTTTTTTTTAATTTGAAGGTGTGTGGGTGAGACTTAGATTCTTCTAGTTTCCATTATCTTATGGAAACCATATGGATAAGAAGGATTAAATTAATTCTTAGTAGCCAACATTACTTTTAGATGACACAGGGTATAAATAAATCAACTAAATCTCCTGTATATCTTTAAAAAATTCTTTGGTATGTAGGCAAGTCAAATCCATTTTAAGGGCTTGGGATAGAAACCACTATTTTTCTGAAAGATAATGATGTTTGGGACATTTTGATCTTCACAAATCTCTATATTCTACTATATCCTTTATAGCAAAATAAGGATCTCCATGCATTTTTTACTATTTGAACAGAAATTATGTCAAATCCTGGATTTATAATTTCTCACATCTGTGTCAGCCACGATGTTCCAGGCTATAGTACGTATGCTTTATCCTTAATGGGACTTTTCTCTTTATCCATGGAAACTGGATTATAAATATGTTGAAATTCTGTTGCTGTCTTGAGAGATTACTTGACTAGTACTTGTCAATCTACTTTTAAATTGCACAGATATTAAACTTAGATAATGTAATATCAAGTACATCAGGCACTGTTAACAAAAACACAGAAAGGGATCCCTTCTGCGCCTGGGTGGCGCAGGGGTTTGGCGCCTGCCTTTGGCCCAGGGCGCGATCCTGGAGACCCGGAATCGAATCCCACGTCGGGCTCCCGATGCATGGAGCCTGCTTTTCCCTCTGCCTATGTCTCTGCCTCTCTTTCTCTGTGTGTGTGACTATCATAAGTAAAAAATTAAAAAAAAAATAAAATTGTTTTAAAAAAAACAAAAAAACAAAAAACCAAAAACACAGAAAACTAAATCAATGTGGTGATCCTGCTTTTATTGGAAAGGATAATGGTAATTAAAAGATATTTGAACCAATATGATATTAAAGTTCAAGCGAAGGACAAAGAAGTCAAACATATTAATCTTCTCTATTGATTATAGAGATCTTTTATATGACCATAAAAATTGAACCTTCAAAAAATGTAATACCTGGATTCTTCAGCAAGACTGATCCATGTCATCTATAAGTTCCATTGCTATTTATTCCCACTAAACAACACAAAGGCTATCACTAGCCAGATAATATGTTTCTGTCGAATATCACTTTGCAACCACAGAGGATTAGTTACCATAAAAGAACAGGGAACCATTGCTGCTATTTAGGGTGTTAAACAAAGATAGGGAGGGCACATGGAACACTTGAAAATTTGCATATGTATATACTTCAGGACAAATTTACTATAATCATATTTCACAGTTACTTATTTAGTTGTCAATATATATGTAAGTTTTATTAATGAATTCTTGGAGCACTGAAGATTATAAATTATCATGTAAGGGGAATGTAGGTAAATTGGGGATAAAGATTAAAAAATGCATATCTCCTACTTTAGTGGGCTTTAAAGCTAAATTTTTAAGCCTATTTTTAAATGGCTCAGAAAATGTTGGAGCAAGTCTTTTTGGCATGGTTAACCACCCTCTAATGAGGTAACCTTAGGTCAATGTCCAAGGTGAGTAATTAAGTGAGAAGAGACTAGCCAAGGGAAAAGTCACTTGATCTTGACCTGAGGAGATACTGGCATAAGGGAGCTCTTCTTTCAACATAAATTTATTTAGGACTTTTGGAGAGTAAGGAGGAAGCCAACTATAATGATTGAAATACATCTTATATTCAAACCATCTGTTGTACCGCCTTGAGAGTGATCATCTTTGCTTCTATGGGGAAAAAAAAAACCTTAACAGTGTGCCATGAGGATGGTAATTATTTGAAATAATGAGAAAATACCCAAGGGAAATTTGCAAAAGTTTGCTGACAGGAAATTAGGTAACACTTTCACTAAATAACTTTCCAGTTCTTATGTGAGGAGCAATGGGCATTATTAGCAGACATTTCCATCAGTCCCCAAACATCTCCTCTAAATGAGTGCTGGGCTGATAATGAGATACTTTAAATTGAGATTCAAATTACATCGGGTACTGATTAATTCAATCCTTATTAATTTCAACTCTTATTAATCCTGATTCGAATCAGGTCCTTGTCAGCTACAGATTCTCACTTGCTTCTTCTTTCTTGAGCTCCATCAATATCAGCATCCCTGGCTCTTTACAACTCAACTATGGAATAAATTGATAGTTATAGTCAACTGGCTTCTACAGTATATTTGGAAATGACCAGTTCTCAATCTTTAACATGTCCATGTCACCAAATTCTTATTACTGACTTTAGAAACTTTCTCAATCCTTTGACTCACCAGTATGATATCTTCTAAAGTTTCAAAAATGAAATTCTTCAGAAGATACTTCTGGGAAGAAAAAAAAGCAGAACAATGTTTAAAATGGATATAGCTGTAATTTGGTTTGTCAAGTTCAGGGAGGAACTATTGTAACCTGTTTTTCTTTATTTCTGCAACCTTCAACAGAGAACAAAGAGAAGAAAAATTAATGAAATATATATTATATCATAGTCATTCTAGACTAGTGTACATTAACAAAAATCCCTGTGATGTTGCTTTATTTGATCTTGCTTGCTCTTTCTATATTGCTTGCTCTGTAACATTTTTAGTTTACTTATCTTCTCCCAGATATACTTAAGAAAAAAAAGCAAAATCTTGCCCAAAACTTTCTCAACTCCTGCTTAGGTAAGTTATTTAGCTTCCCTTACAAAGTATTCTGTATCTACCTTCCTACCTCTAAAGATGTTTGGCTAATTTATTCTGTCATGAAATTCCCCTTATTGTCTTCCTAGTAGCTTTCTACCATTTCATATAAATTTTTCTGTCTTCATTCTTTAATTCTCCAATCTATATTTCTTGCTTTCCATAATGTTCTTTTTTTGTTGTGGAAAATTTTAATTTTGAGCAATTTACATTTTTTTCAATTCAAATGAGCATCATTCTATTCAAGTTACTTTTCTTTGTCCTTCACATTAATATTAAATTTCTCCAAATAACATTCCCTAATGGCAATGGCTCCCTGAACTATTCGTAAGTACAGAAATCCTCAGTAAATATTTTTTTAGGTTCTACTAATACTCTAGCATTTTAAGCTCTCTCCCCCTCCCTGAGGGTGTATATACCAGGACAGTGAAAAGGAGACTTAAAGATTAATTCTAAATTACTTATGGCATAAGGTACATTTTCACAACCACCTATGTACTTCATTACTCTAATTATAGTTATTAGAATTGTACTGGCCAGATTATCAGTACTGTGAATAAAAGGACATAAAAGTATGCAGTGAAGTCTGGAAAACTATTTATAAGCTCTTTTTATATTCCTTTCTCTCCTTCCATTGGCTAAATAAAATGTTTGATTGAAAGGAACACAGTGCTAAAGTGGGTTTCTAGGGAATTACCTTATAAGAATTTCCTGAGCTTTTTCTTCTTTCAGTAATCACCAATGGGATTGAATTGAATATTCTCAAGTGGCACAGCTTAACATAAGTCTCAGAATAGAGAAGACTCATACATATATATTTGTGGAAGAATACATATTTTTAAAAGAATATACATATGTTCTTATGTGATTTTAAAATATAAACATAAAATTTACATATTTAAATTTTTATCATATGGGATATAATAAAGATCCATCCAGTTAGCAAACATTTATATGACACCCGTGTAAGGCAGTGTTCCTAGTATAAGTATTATCTTATTTAATCTTCATAGAACCTTATAAAGTAGAACTATCTTGTCCTTGTTTTACATATGAGGTAACTGGAGTACAAAGAGATTAAGTAAGTAATCTCATGAAGTGCCTGAAAATGACTAAACACAGGCAATTTGGTTCCAGGGCCCCTGCACTTAACCATTATACTATATGATAAGAAGTGTCCGAGAAGCTTATGGTATGGGAAAGAAGAAAATGGGCAAAGAAAAAAAGCAGAGGGTAGTTCTACCTTTAATTTTTTAGGGAACCTCTACACTGTTTTCCACAGTGGCTGCACCAGTTTGCGTTCCCACCAACAGTGCAAGAGAGTTCCTTTTTCTCCATATCCGTCAATAGTTGTTTCTTTCTTTTTTTTAAAGAGGAGGAGCAGGCTCCCTGCAGGGAGCCCAATGCAGGATTCGATCCCCAGGATCATGACCCGAGCCAAAGGCAGATGCTCAACCACTGAGCCACCCAGGTGCCCACCAATAATTGTTTCTTGGGCTTTTGATTTGAGCCATTCTATGGGTATGAGGTGATATCTCATTGTCATTTTGATTTATTCTTCCCTGATGATGAGTGATGTTGAACATCTTTTCATGTATCCATTGGCCATCTGTATGTGTTCCTTGGAGAAATGTCTGTGCGTGTTTTCTGCCTATTTTTTAATTGGATTATTTGGTTTTTGGATATTGAGTTGTATAAGTCCTTTATATATTTTGGATAATAGTCCTTTATTAGATGTGTTATTTTCAAATATCTTCTCCCATTAGGCAGGTTGTCTTTTAGTTTTGTTGACTGTTCCTTTGCTATGCAGAAGCTTTTTATTTTGATGAAGACCCAATAGTTTATTTTGCTTTTACTTCTCTTGCCTTAGGAGGCATATCTAGAAAAATATTGCCATGGCTGATGCCAGAAAAATTATTGCCTGTGTTCTCTTCTAGGATTTTTATGGTTTCAGGTCTCACATTTAAGTGCTTAATCCATTTTGAGTTTATTTTTGTGTATGGTGTAAGAAAATGGTCCAGTTTAATTCTTTTGCATGTAACTGTCCAGCTTTTTTCAAAATCATTTGTTAAAGAGACTATCTTTTTCCATAATTCTTGTCCCTTTTGTTGGAGATTAATTGACCATATAATCAGGTTTATCTCCGGGCTCTCTGTTCTGTTCTGTTGATCTATGTGTCTATTTTTGTGCCAGTACCACACGACAGCTTTGTAATATATCTTGAAATCTGGGATTGTGAAACTTCCAGTTTTTTTCTTTTTAAGACTGCTTGACTATTTCGTGTCTTTTGTGGTTCCATACAAATTTTAGGATTATTTGTTCTAGTTCTGTGAAAAAAAAATTATGTATTCTAGTTCTGTTGGTATTTTGAAGGGATTGCATTAAATCTAATGATTGCTTGGGTAGTATGGACATTTTAACAATATTTGTTCTTCCAGTTCATGAGCATGGAATACCTTTCTATTTGTCATCTTCAACTCTTTCATCAATGTTTTATATTTTTCAGGGTACAGATTTTTCACGTCCTTGGTTAAGTTTATTTCTAGGTGTTTTATTATTTTTGGTGTAATTTTAAGTGACATGTTTTCTTAATTTCTCTTTCTGCTACTTCATTATTTGTGTATAGAAATGCAACAATTTCTGTATACTGATTTTTTATCCTGCAACCTTACTGAATTCATTTATCAGTCTAGTAGTTTTTTGGTAGAGCATTTAAGGTTTTCTATATATAGTGTTATGTCATCTGCACATAGTGAAAGTTTTACTTCTGTTTATTTCAGAAAGTCTTATTTTTAGATAAGGCAGCATGTTGTAGTAGAAAGAACAACAGATTTAAATTATAAAATCTGTTCTTTTTCCTAACTCTTAGATGATTATAGGGATAAAATTCCACAGACTTTTTGTAGATCACATTGGTTTTAGCTATATCTTTACACACATAGATATAAGTAATAAAAGCAGTATTTGATGTCACTCTAATTGGCCAAATGCTTAATTTATCTATCAGTATGATAGGATGTGAATGACAAATATGATAATTGTGAATGATAAAGAGAAAAACATCTTTCTTAGAGCGAGACTGCCAGAATGATGTGAGGAACTTGGCCCAATTAGCAGATTAAAGTCTCTGGAGATGAGCAAAGCATTTATAATAAATTAAGAATTTATTTAACAAAGTATGTGGAAACTCAGTAAGAACTGTGAAAGGCCATGACATTTGAGCTAAGTACTGCACTCATCCTTCTACTCAAGTCTGTGTTGTCAAAGAGCTATTCTAGCAAGCTTAGCAGCTAAGTGGTATTTCCTCTAAATTGCTAGAGTAGAAGAGCTATTTTGAGTGTATCTGGCTGCCAAAGAAAATTGAAAGACTCCATCTCCTTCAGTTCCATGCTTCAGAAAAATATATGAGACAGTGGTGTTGGCCAAGTGGCAGGACCAGTTTTTGCTACTACACCTCTAACCTTTACAGTTTCTTCTCTGTAGGAAGGATATGAGTGAAAACTGGTGAAGAGTGACTTTTCTATCCTACCCTACTCTAGTTCCATGGGAAAGAGATTCTTCCTACAGAAGATGGGAAGAAGTCCGAAAGACTGGAACAATTTTTCAATTATAATGAAAAACATGATCAAAATGTGTTATTATAAACATGCACAACAAGGAAGCTCAACAAACTTCAAGTAGGATAAATGCAGAGATTCAAAAACTGGACATGGCATAGTTAGAATGTTGAAAGCCCTAGATTAAGAGAAAACATTGAAAGTAGAAAGAGAAAAATACCTCAACACATTTGAGAGAATAACAAAGATTAACAGCTGACTCTCATCAGAAACAATAAAGACTAGAATGCAGTAGGATGATATATTCAAAGCACTAAGTGAAAAAAAATAACTCTCAACTAAGTATCTTCTACCCAGCAACACTATCTTGTAAAAAATTAAGGCAAGATAAAAATATTCTAGAATAAATAAAAAATGAGAGAATGCCTGGCTAGTAAACCTGCCCTAATTTAGGATATCTTTTAGGCTGAAAATAAGTAACATTAGACAGTAACTTAAATCCACACAGAAAATAAAAAAGTAATAGTAAATCAGAAGACAAAGGAAGCATGTGGGAACAAAGATATTCTAGAATAAGGAAATTACACCATACAGTAACTGAAGATAACCAGAAATGATAGTTAAGATTAATATAACAAATTTTCTCTATATATTTTCTTTCCTTTTGTGTCCCAGCTAATTTAAGAGTCAAAACATTATATTAAGCAATCATTGAACAAGGAGTCTGTAACATATGGATATAACAGTATAAGCCTTACTTATCTTACTGGTTTTAAGTTAATGTGAGTTTGAAGAAGATTATAAGAGAATATACACTATTATAAGCCCTAAACCACCTACTAAGAAAGTAATTCAAATTATATTTAAAACTCATTAAAGGTATTATAATGATACACTAGAAAATATCTGTTTGGTGTCAAAAAAGGCAACAAAGGAGAAAAGAGAGAAAAATAACATAAGATATATCAAAAACAAAAAGTAAATGGCAGAAGTAAATCCAAATATATCAATATAACTTTAAATGTGATAAACAGTCCACCAAAAGGCAAAGATTATTGGACATCATCACATTGTCATCATCATAAATACAAGATACAACCACATTCTATCCACAGATGTACTTTAGATTCAAAGACCCAAATGGCTTTCAATTTTCTAAACAAAGAAAGTTATAACATGCAAACAGCCATAAGAAAGCTAGAGTTGGCTACACTAATATTAGACAAAAGAGACTCTAAGACAAAATGTAAATTAGAAACTATTTTGTGATGAATGGAAATAAAAACACATCAAAACTACAGGATGTAGCTAAACTAGTACTTAAAGGGAAATTTATAGCTGTAAAAGCGGAAAAAGTTTTGAAATAAACAGCCTAACCTTCCACCTTAAGAAACCAGAACAAGACAAGGTAAATCCAAAACAAGCATAAGAGGAGAAATAATAGGGGCACCCAGGTGGCTCAGTGGTTGAGCGTCTGCCTTTGGCTCAGGTCGTGATCCCCAGGTCCTTGGATTGAGTCTTGCATCAGGCTCCTCGCAGGGAGCCTACTTCTCCCTGTCTATGACTCTACCTCTTGTGAGTAAATAAATAAAATCTTAAAAAAAAGAAAAATGGAAAATGTGTAAACTTTACATGACTATGCTATAAAAATATGATTGATGACTTTAAGCAATTTATAGTCTTTTAAACACCCAGTTAGTAGTCAGAATGTATGATATGCTTTTCATCTATAGTCAAGAATGAAGCAATATTTCAGTTGCATTTACTGTTATATCATATCTCAGTAGGGAAGCTCTACCCCCAAGGTATAGCCCTTTTTGGAAACTGTTTGAAGTGCATGTAAAGTCTTTTAAAAGCCTTCCATATAACCCAAGCATTTCCAGCTGCATTATTCTTGCTTTGTAAGACTTTTACATACAAAATCTTATTTGTGATTAAATAGTATGAAGTTCATGAGTTTTAAATACAAAAGTTTTTACAGCATTTTAAGGTAATTGCAGTCACTTAAGTACTTTTAATTAAGTACCCTTCCTGCCAACATTAAAATATTTGTCTAAGCATATACACAAATACCTAGCAATAAGTAGAGTTAAAAATTTCTGATAAGTATTAATTGCTATTTTTATTCTGACAGATAACATCAATGGAAAAATCATTATTAGAAGTACTATTTATACAAAATTATTTTTTTAAGTAGCTTCCATGCCCAGAGTTTACAGTTGGAGTTATGTGTGGGTACCACCTTGGCAACAGCAGATTAGAAAAGTCACATAATTCAATACCTTTCAATCTACAGGCCCCTCATCATTTTTCTATTGTTTCTGTTTTTTTTTTCATCTCTTTCTATATCCATTCTATGCCTAAAGATACATGGGGTCAGGCCATGTGAATATGGTTTATGTCATCACTATGAATGTCATTTTCAGTTGAGAATATCTGAGACTATAATATTAATTAGGCTAGATACCCAAAACTGTACTGAAATTTCTGTATGGGCCAGATGAGTGAGTAGTCATCTTATGATATAAATCAGGGGAAGAGATAGCAGAGGAAATGTTACCCATTTGTAATAAAACTGAGAGAAAAATAGATAATGGACACTTGACATGAATACAATAGGAACATTGAACACTGGAACTCATCACAAATTACCTATTAGAGATTGTTCAATATCCTAAGATATCTGAGTGTTTTTTGTAGCTTTGGCACATGTAAGTTTTGGAGATGGACTTGAAAAGGTAGGTTGGAAAAAACTTGGAGAAGTTTTGAATGGCTGATGATTTGTAGTTTTATTCAAATTGCAATGACTCAGATGGTTTTTGAGTGAAGTAACCTGATAAGAGCTGAACTATATTTGAATACATGATCTAATATGTGGGCATGCCCATAGACTGCTGGACAGCATTATCAATGAACTCAAAAAGGTGGTGCCCTATAAAATCTGACAAAAAGGCAAATTGGCTGATAAATTAAATGTAAATCTAACATTCCATCCTATCACCCAAACTAATGGAGCCTTGTTTCTATGAATGTCACTGTTAAGAAACACTGCTCTATAGATAGCACACTGCTTGTCTGATTCACTGGAACATTTCATTGTACTGAGATAAAATCATAGCAGTTCGATGGAAACATTGTGGGGTAAATTTATGCCAATATATTAAATATTAATTAATTAGCATTCTAGGCTATAGAGAGAAGAATAAAACTCTCTAAGTTGCTGCTCTGTCACTTTCTCACTGATCCAAGGTCTGAGGAAAAGCATTAAAAACTCTTAATATGGAGCAGAAATGGGCCATTCAAAAGGATAATTTCTTTCTTCTAGTACTTGGGAATAAGGTTGCTTTTTACACAGGGAAATCCATCCCATAAATTTCCACCTTTCCACTCTCAGTGATACACTAAAAAAAGGGGGAGGGCATGGGGGCTAAACTACAGCCAAAACAAGAAAGAATGATTATTTTCTTCCTCTCCCCGCTTTTCTACTTCCTAAGTGCTAAATAAGCAAAAAATCCTTGGGATTCCAGACACAATGGAGAGTAGTCTTGTAAAGCAGTTAGGATCCTTTAGTCAAAAATCCTCATTTTTTACAAGTCAGGAGTGTTAGTGCTATAACACACAGAATTAACAGAGGCCGCTCCTTCTCACTTCAATTTTCACCTCAACACACCAGGCATCCTCTCTGTATATTCAACAAGCTACTACCTGGGAAGAAGAGACATCATCAATTCACTGAGGTCAGGAGTCTGTTGCAGTCATTAGGCCCAGGATTCACGTTGTGTGAAATGGTGAAGCAAGTCAACCATAGCCAAAGTCAGAAGTCGGAATGAAGGCCCTGGCACTGATTGAGTGAGAGAGAGCTAGACCTGTTCTTCAGGAGGGTGGGGGGAATGAGGCTTCCAGCTGAACGTGTACATTGCCCTGGGTAGCGTAGACATTTTCACAATATTCTTCCAATCCATGAACATGGGATATTTTTCCATCTCTTTGTGTCTTCCTCAATTTCTTTCAGAAGTGTTCTGTAGTTATTAAGGTATAGATCCTTTATCTCTTTGGTTAGGTTTATTCCTAGGTATGTCCGCAATGGCCAAACTGTGGAAGGAGCCTCGATGTCCATCGACAGATGATGGATAAAGAAGATGTGGTCTACATATACAAAGTAATATTACTCAGCCATTAGAAATGACATGACGTTGAAGCAAGCACCCACCATTTGCTTCAACAGGGATGGAATGGAGGGTATTATGCTGAGTGAAGTAAGTCAGTCGGAGAAGGACAAACATTATGTGGTTTCATTCATATGGGGAATATAAGAAATAGTGAAAGGGGTTATAAGGAAAGGAAAGAAAATGAGTGGGAAATATCCGAGAGGGAGACAGAACATGAGAGACTCCTAACTCTGGGAAATGAACAAGGGGTAGTGGAAAGGGAGGTGGGTGGGGGGATGGGGTGACTGGGTGATGGGTACTGAGGTGGGCACTTGATGGGATGAGCACTGGGTGTTATACTATATGTTGGCAAGTTGAACTCCAATAAAAAAAATACACACAAAAAAGAAAGAAGCTTCCAGCTGAACGGATATGAAAGCCTTTGTGGCTGAGAGTCAAATATCCTGCCATGTTTAAAAGTTACTGCTCTGATGAGGAATTATTAGTCGTCTGGTATGAAATTTGCACAATCCACAAAGCTACCCACAGACAGGATAAATTCCCGTTTCACTGAGTGAATCTCACAGTTACGACACCACAAGTAATTACTTCTCAGAGGAAGCCTTTGCAGCTCAAGAATACTGAGCCATCAATCCTATTATCTGTCAGAAATTCAGGGTTCTACTATCTCCTACCTAGATCAGATTTTTGTTGTATGCTTCACTATGTCCAAGACAGTGAAAGGACAAATTCATAATTATTCTTTGCCATTTTCTTATGACCTGTTGGAATATCTTATGACCTGTTCATATCACTGCAGAAAATGTAGTGCCAGCCAGTGGGCACTGTTAGGACTTCTACCTGGGTTCTTGGGCCTCTGTCCGCCTCATCACAAAAAGAGCATGTTCCTCACACAAAGGCAGAATTCTAATGGGCTTGGAGAGAGGCTGGCAGCCTAGCCACTGTTTAAGGAGAACTCTTTACATTTTTTTTTAAGAGGGAGAGAGAAAGAGAAAGAGCTGGTGGGGGGCAGGGGAGAGAGAAAATCTTAAGCAGGCTTCATGCCCAGCACAAGCCCAACACAGGGCTCCATCTCAGGGCCCTGAAATCATGACCTGAGCCAAAATCAAGAGTCAGACACTTAATGGACTGAGCCACATAGTGCCCCAACTCCTTACATTCTTACAATAAGATTAGAAAAACAAAAGGACAAACTCTAATTTTTTTTTCTCATCAATGCTGCATATACAGAAGCCATGATTTTGAACTTTTTAATTTACTGTAATTTTGATTTTTAACTTTAGCTCTTGAATCAATTGTGTTGTCAAAGAAATATCAGACTCATTCACCTAAAGAGTCCATTAACTATAATAGACAAAAACTTTGTATAGAGGATGATTAGATACGTTTTAGGATGAGGGAAGGGAAATACAGGCTTAAAGACTTTGATCTTTCTTCTAAGATTCATCATAAGTTGTATTTAAGGGTTTAAATGGAGTTGCATCCATGGGTGTAGGAATGGTGCTGATTTTAATGGTTTGGCATTTTATAAAGATGACATTGGCTCAAATGCAGAGAATGGTAGGAGCAAATATTAGAAAACACACATAGATTATTAAAAGGTTATGTCCGTACTCAAGGTGGGCAATAGGGTTTTCTTGGATTTTGAGAGAAGTGAATGGTTTCACCAGATATTAAAGAGATAAAAGCTATGGGTTGGATAATGACTTTGACAAAATTCAAGGGGAAATTCAGTGTCAAAGAATGGGTTTCAGGTTTGTTTCTTTAAAAATGGGGTAACAATGATGCCATTAACTGAGAATGGGAAAACAGACTGAGGGCCACATTTGGTGGTAGTGTTGGAAAAGATTGAATTTGGATCTGGACATTCTGAGTTTCATGTCTTTGAGATGTTTGAAGAAACTATCAGATGGTTGGGATGAGGCAACACCAAGAGCAATAAATGAAAGGAAATTAATATGATCTAAAAACTGCTCAGAGGCAGTTTGTCATGTCGCCCTCACAAGGAACTCAATAACACAGGTGCTTCTAATTGTTACACCTGATGTGTCTGGGCTATTCCCTGATTAGCTCACAATGCCCAGTAGAACAGCTTTGCCTCCATCACACAGGGAATCCATTGGTAACTTCCACTGAGGGAATTCTAAGGACTTTCTTCTTCTTTTTTATGAGTAGATTTGAAAAAGAGAACAAATAAATATCTCCTTGCAGTTGAGATTTCCAAGGAAAATCTTTGCACAAGGAATCACTGCTTCATTCTGCACCTGCCACTTTTCTTCACTTAAAGGTTTCAAGAGGAAATACCGTGGATGTGAAAGCAGCCAGCAGCTTCCTCAATTTGGCAACTCATAAAGATGACTTGGCCCTAATGTAAAGTGTGGTAGAGGGAAATTTACATTTTTTCTTTTTTTTTTCTTTGAGAACCCACCATCTTTCCTTTAACAAACCTTATCATCTCTGTCTCCAAAAATCTTAAAGAAACTAGGTAAGGACACTAGGATCTGTCTAATTTTCATTATTTGTAGTTTTTCAGTTGGCTTATTTGAAAATGAGATATCCAGGTAAGAAATGAAAATCCTGGTAACCCTATGAGATTTTCTGTTTCTCTTCAGGTTAGACAATTCTGGATGTTTGTCACAAATACTAAGTGTTTTACTGTTGAAGAGACATATAATAAGATTTCTTTTTAATAGTAAACATGAGATAACAGAAAAATGAGACAAATGGAAAAAATAATGATAATGACTCAAGAGTTTCAGATATTATTTCATACTATTAGAAAATTTTCTTTGTCAGGGTAATGACAACTAAATTATGCTGCTAAAACTTCTGTAATTTGTTCATGGAATCATGAAAAGACTAAATTCACCAATTTAGCCCTTATAAATAGTATATATTTATCTCTACACACATACACACATACAGTGTATATCTATATCTGTATATATTCTTATATATAAACACACATATATCTATACATAATGTAGATATAGATAGATGGATAGATATAGAATAGATGAGATAGATAGATAGATGATAGATAGATATGGAAAAGACCTAAGCACTTAATAGTTCTTGACCTAATTATGAAAATAGGGTGTATCAATTATGGGTTTAACATTGTTAAGAAAGCTAAGTAGTCTCACTCGGTCAAAACCTCCACCTTGGAAATTAAATGACTTGCCATCAGTGTCCATTAGGCCAATTTTTAAAAAAGATTTTCTAAAAATTTATTTATGAGAGACACATAGAGAGAAGCAGAGACACAGGCAGAGGGGGAAGCAGGCTCCCTGTGGGGAGCCCAATGTGGGACTCGATCCCAAGACCCCTGGGATCATGACCCGAGCAGAAGGCAGATGCTCAACCGCTGAGCCACCCAGGTGCCCCATTAGGCCAATTTTTAGAGGAGACATTTCAGTCAGTCTTCTTGATTCTCATTGTTTCAGGGCTCCTCAATGGCATATATTTTAAAAGATAAATTTTTAAAGCTGATTTTTTCTTGTTCTAGTCTCAGAGAAGATGGAAAATAACTCACAATCCTCCCTATTGTAGAACCATTAAGACAAATATTGCCTCTGGACCTATTTTAAAGTTAAACAATACAATTTTGGTAAATAGGCAAAATTTATGCATTTTAATCAGCAAGAAGTATGTGTATAAAATTATGTTATTCATTTTACTTTGAGAAACAATGAATATATTCATCAAATTACAGGCAGATTTTCTCCTTCTAGGTGATCTGAGTCTGTGCATTCACTTCTAAATCTCTTGGGATCTCTTCTTTTGGACTTACTTTTAGACAAAATTTTTAGGTCATAGAACAAAATCAAAGTATTTAAAGGCCACCAAATATTCCATCTATAATGTGGGTAAAAATTATAAGATATTAACCAACATATCAAAAAGGAAACGTACCTGAACATGAAGAAAACTATTTAAAAGTTTAATTTTAGTTTAAATAGTTTAATTTAATTTAAAAAATCTGTGCTTGTATACCTAACTTTATTCATTTACAAAAAATCTGAGTGAGAAAGAGAAAGAGAAATCACTCCCAATGGGTGATTTCAAATATGATCGAAAATATTCACAAGCATTTGCTACAGAATCCAACATTTTTCTATATTTTACAATACAGAAAATATGTAAAATAAAATTTACTTATGATTAATTCCTATTTTTCATTAAAATATTTATTGCCACCTACTAATGCAATAAAAGTATTCCTATTTCTCTCCTTTTCTCTTCTTCACTATCAAAACTCTTATGACTATTCTTAAGTATATGTCTTTGACCATATATAAATATCTATAATTGTATAAATAGGATGACAATATATGTTGTGTCTTTATCACAAAAACTGTTTGGGGGGCAGCCTGGGTGGCTCAGCGGTTTAGCGCCGCCTTCGGCCCAGGCATGATCCTAGAGACCTGGGATCGAGTCCCACGTCTGGCTCCCTGAATGGAGCCTGCTTCTCCCTCTGCCTGTGTCTCTACCTCTCTGTCTCTCTGTTTCTCATGAATAAATAAATAAAATCTTAAAAAAAACTGTTTGGGGGTATCGTTTATTTCTGTTTCCCTTTGCTTTATTACTCTCCTCTCACCTACACCAGACAATAAATATTAACAAGCTAGTGTCTATCATTTCACACAGTCTTTATGTTCTTATGGTTATTTGCAAATGTATATGAGTGCATGTGTTCATAGATGTAGAGTGGGAATTTTAAGATATTGCCTGTTTAGTGGGATAATATTAAAAACATTTCTCTGCATTTTATTTTTTTTCACATTCCTAACAATTGTGGAAATTTCTTTGAAACAAGTGGTAGAGCAATAACTCATTTTAAATGACTGCTACAATATTGATTAGTATTAGGATTTGTTCAACTATTGCTTCATCCTTTTGGTTTACATATTATTTCCAGTCTTTTGCCACCATGATGAACAAGGATGCAGTAGACTTCTCTCCCTATGAAATGATATGTTATTGCTATAGAATGGATTGAAGGCATGGATCACTGGGTTGAAAAGTATGTGTATTTTTATTTTTAAAAAATATTGCCAAATTGTTTCTTCAAAGTCTTAATAATTTACATTTTTACCAGAAGTGGGAAAGTGTCCTTTTCCAGGTTTTGACAACTAGTAGATTTTGCTAATCTGTGGAATGAAAAATGTCTTGTTTTATTTGCACATCTTGCATATTGGTGAAGGTGAGAATCTTTTCCCACATTTATTGAATGTATTGACATAGTCTTCTGTGACTTTTCCTTTCAATTCCATTTTTATTTTTCCATTGAGTTATTTGACTTTTCTTACCAATTAGTAATATTTCTTTGCATGTGATAGGTACAAATATTTTAGCTATTAATTGCACATGATTTCCAGTTTTATTCATCTTTGTGAAAGATTTGATACTCTATTTTTATGAATTTAAACATTAGATTAAACACATTATATCTTTATTATGGATTTCTTATATTAGTCAAAGATTTTTGTAATATATTTAAATTATATTTATTTTATGAATTTTCTTAGAATGTTTAAAATATTTGTTTTTTTAGTTTTTACTTTTTAGTCCTTGATCCAGCAGTGATTTTAGATTTTGTTTGTTTTGAGAGAGAGAGAGAGAGAGAGAGAGAGAGATCAGAGGAAGGGGAAGAGGCAGAGAGAGAATCTCAAGTAGACTCCACACTGAGTGTGGAGCCTGATGTGGAGCCCGATATCATGACCCTGAGTTGGTAACCTGAGCTGAAATCAAGATTTAGATGCCTAACTGAATGATCCTTCAGGCACCCCCATTCCAGCAGCAATTTTAAAGCAAACATAGAAAAGGAAGCTATTCTTACTTTTTTTTTCAGATAGGCGAATATAGCCACAATATATCAGTCTCAATTGAAAAATCATCACATACTATATTAAATTCTAATACATATTCTTGAATCAATCTTTGGAATTTTTATTTCCTATTTCCATGTCATATTATATTCTATAAAATGACTTTGTTTTAACATTTGCCACTGCACACTTGACTTGCATACTGTAGATATTTTCCTTGTAGATAAATATTGCATACTGTAGATATTTTCCTCTTCAAAATACTTTTATTTTATAAGATCTTGATGCTTATGCTATCACATTAAAAAGCAATCCAGGGGCACCTGGGTGGCTCAGTGGGTTAAGTGTCTGTCTTTGGCTCAGGTCATAATACCAAGCCCTACATCAGGCTCCCTGCTCAGAGGGGAGCCTGCTTTTCCTTCTCCCTCTGCTCCCCCTGCTGTGCTATCTCTCTCTCTCTCTCTCTGTCAAATAAATAACCAAAATCTTTTTAAAAAGCAATTATGATTCTAACTGAAATTAAATTGAATTCTACTGACATTTTTATAATACTAAGTCTTCTTATCTGAGAATATATTTTGTCTATTTCTTTAGAAATTGCCTTTGCTGATTTTGTACAATTTTAGTAACATAGGTATTACATATTTTAAGACTATTTCAATGTATTTTAAAGTGTATGGTTATTATATATTTCCCTTTTTTCCTTTTCCTTGTTTGTATAGAAAAAAGTAGTGATCACTTATATATTCATTCTTTATCTAGTAAAGTCATAATGTTATTTGGTTATAATGATATAACATTAGCAAAAATATGAATTTATCTCCCACAATTTTATGACATTTCATTGTATCTTTATTATATCTTAGGTGTATTGAAGTTTCTTTTTTTCAGATTTTATTTATTTTTCATGAGAGACACAGACAGAGAGGCAGAGACACAGGCAGAAGGAGAAGCCTGATGTGGGATTTGATTCCAGGACCCTGGGATCATGCCCTGAGCCAAAGGCAGACGCTCAGACACTGAGCCACCCAGGTGACCTGATATATTGCAGTTTCTAAAAAATACTGTACAATAATGGTCAGAGTAAGCATTTCAATCTATTCTTAATTTAAAAGACATACTGTATTACATAGAATGTATGCTATTGGTTTTAATAACTAATCTTTAGCTTGCTTATTTATTTATTTATTTTTGTATTTAGAGAGATAAAGAGCTCATGCACATGCACATAAGCAGGGGGGCAGGGTAGAGGCAGAGGAGGGAGAGAGAGGATCCCAAGCAGACCGCACAACCAGCGCAGAGCCCCATGCAGGGCTCAATCTCACAACCCTGAGAGCATGACCTGAGCTGAAATCAAGAGTCAGACACTTAACTGCCTGGGCCACCCTGGTACTCCTAACATATTTAAAAAGCTTAATTCTATTATTTTTATTTTTATTAAAGACTTTAAAATTAGAGGATGATTATTAAATTATAATCAATTATTTTCCAAATCAAAATATAAGCCCATTTCTCTTATAACAAGTAATGAATTCCATATAGATATATTTCCCCTATTTTTTAGGAACAGTTGCCCAAACACATATTGTGTGTAAAGAATACTCAAGTGTAAAGGTAAACGTTCTGATTAAAAGGGATATATAAAGAACGAAGATACATTTATTTTCAAATAAAATGTGATTATTTTCATGGTAGTTTATGACTGTGTTCTTCACTTATTCTTTCATTTCAGTGATCAGCTTCAGTGAATCTGATGGAAACAAAACACAGGTGACTGAGTTTGTTCTCACAGGACTTACAGATCGTCCAGGACTGCAGGTCCCCCTGTTCCTGGTGTTCTTGGTCATCTACCTCACCACCATGGTGGGCAACCTGGCACTGATTTTTCTCATCTGGAAGGACCCCCATCTTCACACCCCCATGTACTTACTCCTTGGCAGTTTGGCCTTTGCAGATGCTTGTTCCTCATCTTCTGTGACTCCCAGGATGCTAATGGATTTTTTATCTAAGAATCATATGATATCACTGGTGGAGTGCGTCACCCAATTTTATATTTTTGCTTCCAGTGCAAACACAGAGTGTTTCCTCCTGGTAGTGATGGCCTATGACCGCTATGTAGCCATATGCAACCCTTTGCTTTATCCAGTGGTGATGTCCAATATCTTCTGCATTCAGTTATTAAGTGTTTCATATATTATTGGGTTTCTGCACCCTATGATGCATGTCAGTTTGTTATGTAGATTAACTTTCTGCAAGTCTAATGTAATACATTATTTCTACTGTGAAATTTTACAATTGTTTAAGATTTCCTGTACTGACCCTAGAGTTAATATGCTCCTGATTTTTATATTTTCAGTCTTTATACAGTTTTTCACTTTCATGACTATTATTATCTCTTATTCCTATGTCCTCTTTGCCATCCTGAAAAAGAAGTCTGAAAAGGGCAGGAGCAAAGCCTTCTCCACATGCAGCGCCCACCTGCTCTCTGTCTCCTTGTTCTATGGGACCCTATTCTTCATGTATGTGCGTCCTGGGTCTGGGCCAGCTGAAAATCAAGATAAAATGTATTCTGTATTTTACGCAATAATAATTCCCCTACTAAATCCTTTTATTTACAGCCTGAGAAACAAAGAGGTGATAGGTGCCTTGAGGAGAATAATATACATAAATAGTTTATAGGGCAAAATTTAAACTTGCTCTTTTCAAACTTTGCAAAATGCAAGGGATGTGAAGTTATCCAAATTAGCCTTGGCTTTATAGTTTTAGTAGAAGACAGTGTCTAGGGCAGTTTCTGAGTGCCATGTGATGAAAGTCAGCTTCAAAGGAGATTTGTTTCAATGGAAGGAGATCTAATATCACACAGAACTGAATTCTTAATGAAATATAGAATTAAGTATTTATTTAGAATTTATGTTTTTTACTCTTTGTAAATTTCCTCTAAATTAGATATAATAGTTTGTAATTTTATCGTGGGAGACATTTGCATGTTTCTTTATTTGAGCCTGGTGTGACTAGCCAAGACAATTGTCCAGAGTCTGCATATCAAAAGCCTTACTGCTTTTCCAGTTCGCATTCCCATCAACAATATAAGAGGGTTCTGTTTTCTCCACATCCTCGCCAACACCTGTTTTTCCCTGTGTTAGTTAATTTTAGCCATTCTGTCTGGTGTGAGATGATCTCTCATTATAGTTTTGACTTATATTTCCCTGATGATGAGTGATGTTGAGCATCTTTTCTTGTGTCTGTTGGCCATCTGTATGGCTTCTTTGGAAAAATGTCTATTCATGTCTTCTGCCCATTTTTTAAATGGGGCTTAGATCATAGATCATAGATCAAGACATGAGCTGAGATGGAGAGTCAGAGTCTCCAATTGGCTGTGCCACCCAGGTGCCCTTGGGTTATTTGGTTTTTGCATGTTGAATTGTATAAGTTCTTTATATATTTTGGAGAATAACCTTTTACAAGATATGTCTTTTCCAAATATCTCTTCCCATTCCAAAGGTTGCCTTTTAGTTTTGTTGATTGTTTCCTTCACTGCTTAGAAGCTTTTTATCTTAATGAAGTCCCAATAGTTTATTTTTGCTTTTATTTCCTTTGCTTCAGGAGGTATATCCAGTAAGAAGTTGCTATGGCTGAGGTCAAAGAGGTTGCTGCCTGTGTTCTTCTCTAGGATTTTGATGACCTCATATCTGACATTTAGGTCTTTCATCCATTTTTAATTTATTTTTTTGTGTGTAGTGTAAGAAATGATCTGGCAATCGCACTCCTAGGTATTCACCCAAAGGATTCAAAAATACGGATTCAAAGGGATACATGCACCCTAATATTCATAGCAGCATTATCAACAATAGCCATATTATGGAAAGAGCCCAAATGTCTATCAACTGAGAAATGAATAAAGAAGAGCCTTGTTCTTTGAAAAGATTTATAAAATTGGTAAACTTTTAGCCAAACTGGCCAAGAAAAGACTTGAGTTACTAATGACCCAAATGCAGATATCTGAAGATAAAGAAGATACATCATTATAGATGCTAAAGACATATCTTGAATAGCTGTATGTACAAAAATTATGCCAACTAGATGAAATGAACAAACTTCCTGAAAATATACAAACTATCAAAGCTTATTTAAGAATAAATAGATCACCTGAATAGTTGTGTGGGTTTTTAATTTGAATTTTTAGTTAAAAATCATCAAACAAAGAAAAGCCTAAGTCCACATATTTTATATAAAACAGATAAGCAGCAATAGCTAACTTAACTTCTAGGAGTTTTGGGGAGAATTACATAAATCTTTTAGATATTCTAGAAAAAGATATAAGTGCAGAGAAAAATAAGCAATAAAGTTTGGTCAAAATAACACATCATGTAAATCTTCTTTAACATATGAAAATCTGTTTGGAGACTTCTTTTTCTCTAGCTCCCCCAACCTAAAAGTATATAATCAATTGCTTCTCACAATCACAGGGCAGCTCTTTCTGCCCACAGGTCCTGTCCCTGTGCTATAATAAAAGCTCCTTTTTGTACTGGAAAAAAGAAGCCACAGGAAATTATGGTCTAGCCTAGAAATCCAATGGGCTTTTCTCCTGTAAGTCCAATTTGAATCTTGATTTCTAGTATAAAAGCAATGGATAGAAAATGGATGTTACCCACTGTGCACAAGGCTGGCATGGGTTAGCCAGACCAAACCCTGGTGGCCAGTTTGAAGAAGTGAAATGAAGCTGGCCACGTTTGGCAGGAAAAGTTTATTTCTCCAGTCAGGATGGAGAGAGAGAGATGACTGGGCCTGTTTTAGGGGAGTATGCCTGGGGAGACTAGTTGGCATTTCTGCTAAAAATGGGAGAAAGCAATGGTACGTCAAAGCCACAGGCAGACTCCTGGATGCCTCCTAAACACACCCATGTGGTCCTGCAGAATCTAGTCATTTGCTATATCATAATAATATCTTCTTTTATTTTAATAAATGAATTGCCTAAGACAAGGAAAAAAGAAAGTGCAGAAGATATCAGAGTAGAGACTTAAACTCCTTTCTCTAGAGCTTTCACTATCTCATATTAAGCATGAATAGCGGTTTACAAAATATGTATATTGCATAATTTCCCTATCTGCAAACATGCAGATGTACATATGTGTGGACACTACGCACAATAGTTAAAAGCATATGAAAGCAGAGGTAAATCTGACAGATAATGTATGAGATATATACCCAGAAAAAGGGGGGAAAAAGCTTTTCTGAAAGAAATTAAAGAATATCTAAATAAATGGAAAGATGGGTTGAAAGATTCAATATTGGAAAAAAAAAGTCAATATCCCTAAATGCATCTACAGATTTAATAAAAAGCCCAGTAAAAATCACAGCAAGATTTCTTATAGAAACTGATAAAGCTGATTCTATTCTATTCACATGGAAATGCAAAGGATGTACAATAATAGTCAAGACAATTTTAAAAAAACAAAATTAGAGGTCTAACAATATAGGATTCTAAGATTTCGTATAGAGTTTTGGTATCAAGACAGTGTTGTACTATTGTAAACAGACAAATAGATGAGTGAAACAGAATAAAATGCAGAAATAAACCCATAAATATACGGACAGTTGATTTTATAAATGTAAACAAAGTAATTCAGCAGAGAAAAGATAGTTTTTTCAAAAAATTATGTAGAAACAATTGGACATCTGAAAAGGAACTTTGATCTAGATAATACATGAAAAGGATAATAGACATAATCAAAGAAATATAATACCAAAAGCACTGTTCATAAAAGAATAAAAAACCCAGATAATTAACTTCATTGAAAGACTTGCTCTTCATAAATATTTCTAAAATAAAATGACAAACCATAGAATTTCAGAAAATATATATAAAAATCATATAGCTGATAAAAGAGTCATATTCGGATATATGGAGTACTATCAAAACTCAAAAACAGAAAACAAACAATCCAATTAAAAACTAGCAAAATTGAGATGCCTGACTGGCTCAGCAGTTAAGTGTCTGCCTTGGGCTCGAGGCATGATCCTAGAGTCCCAGGATCCAGTCCCACGTTGGGCTCCCTGCATGGAGCCTGCTTCTCCCTCTACCTGTGTCTCTGCCTTTCTCTGTCTCTCAGGAATAAATAAATAAAATCCTTAAAAAAAACTAGCAAAATATTTGACTAGACTCTTCACTGAAGATAGTATACAGAAGTCAAAAAGTGGCACAAAATGATGGTAACCATCATTAATTATCAGGAAAATGAAAATTAAAACCACCATGGAACACCACAACCTACCTATTAAAATAACTGAAATTGAAAGACAATCCATACCAGAAGCAGCAATACTGGGCCTTTTGTACTCATAGACAGGCAACAAATGGAGTTAGGAGATAATGACACAAAATTTAAGGGAGTAAGAAATGTCAGCCAAGTTTTGGTTATGTTAAAAACCACCTCTGGGGCTCCTGGATGGCTTAGTCAGGTAAGCATCTAACTCTTGATTTTGGCTCAAGTCATGATCTCAGGGTCATGGGATGAAGCCTCAGCCAGCGGGGGTCTGCTTGAGATTCTCCTGCCCTCTCCCTCTGCCTGTCCCCCAGCTTATACACATGTTCCCTACCACCCCAAATAAATAAATAAAATCTTAAAAAAAATTACCACCTCTACACATCATGCTGCTTACTGAACCCTTTGCAGAATTTTCACAGTGAACCTTCTTTTACGTTTGTTATTTTTCTTCACACTGTCTTTCACTATCAACATTCTATAGAATGTTGGAAATCCAGGAAAATGGATCAATAAATCTATCAAAAAATACATCTCTTTCCCTGCCTATGTTGCTAACCATGATGCAACTGGAGGTTAAATTTTTTGGTAAGATATCAAATCGAATTGTCACAAATAAGTAAATTAAGTTGTCTTTTTCTGAATGAATGTTCCTTGGCAACTTTCTCTGTTAATGCACAAGAAATAAATCTAAACCAGGTGTTAAATCCTTCAATATTTTTAATTATGGTAGGGTAAAGAGTAAAGTCCCTGACCCAGCCTCCAAGGTCCCTTATGATCCACATATGCTGGCCTCCTTGATCCCAACTGACTCCTGCCTGCTTCTCTCTTAACATGCCAGTTACATTTACAGTGTAGTGCTTTTCCCATGATCCAGGCTTTCCAATAATCTAGGTCCTCCAATGGCCAAGGTCATGGGCATGACACATGTCCATGGGCAGCAATCACCATGTAGAAACAAAGACCCTCAAGCCACACCCAGACCTACTGACACAGAACCTGCATTTTTTAAAAAAAATATTTATTTAGTCATTCATTCATTCATGAAAGACACACAGAGAGAGGCAGAGACACAGGCAGAGGGAGAAGCAGACTTCATGCAGGGAGCCCAGTGTGGAGCTCGATCCTGCGACTCCAGGATCACACCCTGGGCCAAAGGCAGGCGCTAAACTGCTGAGCCACCCAGGGTCTCCCAGAACCTGCATTTTTAACAAGACCTCTCTCTAGGAGACTCACAGGCATTAATATTTGAGGAACACTGAGCTATGGCACCTCTTGCTGTGATGCTTTATCTTTGTTTCCCTTTGCACTTCCCTTGATCTTTGCCTAGTAAGATTTTTCATCAGATTTCAGCTTAAAGTGTGAAGTCAGGTCTAGGTCTGGAATGTAAGCTGAAGTTTGCATGAGGACAGTTTTCTTTGGGGTGGGTTCCTGAAGGGAATCTAGAACTTTGGCCTCATTAAAATCCTGTAGGATCAGCTCAGATAAGAATATATTAGTCAAAGCACTCAGAGCAACGCATCTTTATGCAATGCATGCTTGCATAAACATGCCAGAGGTGTCCCTTGTGGTGGAAAGTAGTGGCATAAAGTCCAATTTCAACTGTTAAAACTAGAACTGTAATGTGACTTGATGTTTATGATCTCACAGGCTGTAATGCCCGATGGGACACCTGGACTTCACATACACATTCAAGTCTGCAATGCCCAGAAGAACAGCTTAGTTTTGTCCTATCGGGAACCCTTGGGTGCTATTAGGGGAGTTTTAGTTATTCACCCTTCCTCTTCTGGAAAAAGCACAAGTTGTACTACTGAGCGACTCTTGTGTTCAAAGTGAATTTATATAAACAACATTTTCCTGAGTTTGGTAAACAAAGCCTCCAAAATGAATCAGTATGTAAAGAATTGCTGCCTATGCTACTGGTGCAACTATTTTTTTTCCACTTGAGAAAGCCTAACCCTGAAAAGTTCTCCAGAGTGTCTTAGCACATATTGGTAAGAGATCGAGTTTTGAAATGTATTTTGTTATATAGAAAGTTTCTAAAAATATTTTACTCTTGTGAGTAAAATTTGGTTGAGCCAAATAGCTCTAAGACTAAACTGCACTTTGTAATCATATTTAATTATCTGGCTAGAAATATTATAACAACTCTATGGGGTAAGTTTTGGTGAACTAGAATGTTAGATAATTTAAAAATGGGTTTAAGGACTTAGGTCATAATGATCCCCATGTAACAAGTCTTTCTGATGACTCTGTTCAAAATGTTTATTTCATTTAATTAACCACATTCTCTGATTAAAATGTTAATTAACTTAAACATTACCTCTGCATCCTTCTACTCACTCTGACAATAATTTCATTATTTTATATATATATAAGTTTATTTTTATATAATTTATATATATTTATATAATAAATTTTTATTCTCTCTCTCTCTCTCTCTCTCTATATATATATATATATATATATGAAGGGAAGTGCAAAATGTCCCTCCAGTGTTCTTTCCATTTTCTGACTCAACATAGGCTCACAGATTGAATTTGAGAATTTTCAATTATTTAGTAGTTTGGGATTGCATGGAAGGAAACTCATTTCAAATAAATATACATTTCAAAATAGCAATAATTGGCATAGATTATTTATATTGCCTGTATTAGGTTCAAGTCTTTGGCTCATTTTATTCTGTTAAAAAAAACAGGTGGAGAAGAAAGGACTCCCAAGTAAAATGGGAATAGCTAGAGAAAGTCAGTTCTTATTATTGGAGAAAGAGTGACTTTTAAATATGAAAAGAACTTTCAGCAGTGCTGGTTATTTGTGAACAGTACAAGGGTCCTGGCCTCAAATTAAAATGATAGTCTCTATTTCACACACATTTTCCATAGGAAAATAAAGCTGGAAGTTCGAATAAAAGAAAAAGGAAGTATTCCCATGGGTAGTCGGTGGGCAGCAGACGATCTCCATCTGCTCCCCCACACTCCTTGGAGCACACCATTTCATTCTTTCATTCTCCTCACTGGTGTGCATATGCCTTGTTTCCAATTCACTTCTCTTTACACTCTGACCTCAGCTCCATAGAGGTATATCTAGATATATAGAGTTCCCACAAAATGGGAACTGCTCTCCCTAAAACCACTAGGAATCTCTTGATTCCCACACTTAATGATCGCTGATCATTCCTTATCCTACCAGAGCACTTATTTCACTTTTGGCACTGTACTGTACTTTGTCCTTGAGTGTTTTTAATTTCACAGCACCCAGCTTTCCAATTCCTTCAGACTTCTCTGATCACTCTGCCCAGTATCCTTTTCTGGTCTTTCTTTCTTCTTTCTTTCTTTCTTTCTTTCTTTCTTTCTTTCTTTCTTTCTTTCTTTCTTTCTTTCTTCCTTTCTTTCTTGTAACCAGGGCTCTTGGTTTGTAAGAGAAAAAGAATGAATGGAATGGAAATGGGTTTTAACATTGAAACACTAGGGGAGTTGGAGAAATGGAGAAATGGCAGGAACCCAAGGCAGGAAAGATAGCCTGTCAACACCAAAACCCTGTCCCTAGTCTATGCAACTCAGTAAGGGCTGTTGTCCTCGTTGCTACACACAGAATGCAACAGATCACACTGATAATGCTATCATTGTGGGTGTAGGATACATTTTCAAGGGTCTTGATATTGCTGCCTTGGCTAACTTTGCAACCAAAATTGTATTCCCTGACCCTTTGTCTCCTTTTATGCATATTCCAAATCCAGCATAGGTGAGTTTGGCCAAATCTATATCAAGTCCCCTTATTCTAGGTGCAAGGGCATGGGAAAGTCAGCTTCTAGAAATTTTGGTGCCTAGACTGGATGACAGCTTTTGTCTGCCTCCAAGACTCATGTGCTACAATAGAGGATCAAATGTTATCCAACTAATATATGATGTATATCCATTTTGTACCCTCTAATAAAACTTCCTCGAGTTTCTTTCTATGTCCTCCTTCTTTTACCTTATGCACACTCTTCAATGGATGGGTCATAAATACTATGCCTTTAGTCACCACAATGACTCCCAAGTCATCATTTCTGTTAAGCTCTTATAGAACCATACTGCTGAGTACATCTCACCTGGGTGTTGCCAGAATGCTCCTTGCAAAAACTGGCTATTACATCTGAACTCTCAGTCTCACTGCTGATGACCATCTACCCAGGCACCAAATGTCTTCTCTTTCTTTTACTGACCACTTCCCTTCACATCTACTATGCCACTGAGTCCTAGTGACTGTACATTCTGGTTTACTTTGATCTACCTCTTTGTTCTCCTCATTACTCCCAATGTCGTATCACACTCAGACTAAGAACTTCCCACACTGTTTAAACAACTGGGGAGCATTTATAAAATGCAATATTATTCCAACCAAATCATGACCTACTGAATCAACTTCTATAGTAATATCTCAGAATCTATATTTTGTACAAAAACTCTCCTACACGATTTTGATGTATAATTTGGCTTGGGAATCACCAGACAATAACAACAGCTTCCTGTTTAGTGTCCTTTACTCTACAACCAAACATTTAATTTAATAAAAATCTGATGATGCCAGTCGCTTTCTTAAAAGTTTTCAGTCCTTGATTGTTGTTGTTTGAAGAATAAAACTGAAGATGTTCCACATGGCATTCAAGTCATCTTATAATCCAGGCCCTTCTAACACCTTTACTTTTGATGCTGCATCAATGTCCTGCACACAGAATTTCCCTACCTCATTCAATAGTTACCCCATAAACTTGCTTATGTTCAGAATGTTTTTCTTGTCTTCTAAATCTGTTTATGCTGTATATATTTTGAATTGAAATAATTGCATTTTTCCAATATACCAATTTCCCCCAATAGTTTCCATGTTGGAGTAAATAAAATTAAAGGATCTTCAGGCTAGTGAGTGATTTTATTTCAGTTCCCCTCACTGAATTTTCTTTTATTTCTTCTATTTATTTATGTTCTTTAATTTCAGGGGCCATCTATTAATAATATGGAAACTAAAAATGCAACAGAACTGGAAGCGTTTGTTCTCACAGGACTCACATATCAACCCGAGTGGCAAATTCCTCTGTTCCTGGTGTTCTTGGTTATCTATCTCATCACCATTGTGGGGAACCTTGGTCTGATTGCTCTCATCTGCAATGACCCTCAGCTTTACATCCCCATGTACTTATTCCTTGGCAGTCTGGCATTTGTGGATGCTTGGATATCATCCACAGTGACCCCCAAGATGCTGGTCAACTTCTTTGCTAAGAGCTGGACGATTTCTCTCTCTGAATGCATGGTACAGTTTTTTTTCTTTACAACTGGTGCAACCACAGAATGTTTTCTGCTGGCAACAATGGCATATGATCGCTATGTGGCCATATGCAAGCCTTTACTTTATCCAGTGATTATGACCAACAGACTATCCATGCAGCTGTTAGTTTCCTCATTTGTCGGTGGCTTTCTTCATGCCATAATTCATGTAGGCTTTTTATTCAGATTAACCTTCTGTAATACTAACATAATACATCACTTTTACTGTGACATCATGCCATTATTTAAAATTTCTTGTATGGATCCTTCTATTAATATTCTCATAGTATACATTTTTTCTGGGTCAATTCAGATGCTCACCATTCTGATTGTTCTTATCTCTTACACATTAGTTCTCTTTATAATCTTAAAAAAGAAGTCTCTACAAGGCATAAGGAAAGCCTTCTCTACCTGTGGGGCCCATCTCTTATCTGTGTCTTTGTACTATGGCCCCCTCCTTTTTATGTATGTGCGCCCTAGATCTGCACAAGCAGATGATCAAGATATGATGGATTCTCTGTTCTACACTGTCATAATTCCTGTTTTAAATCCAGTTATTTACAGCCTGAGAAATAAGAAAGTCATAGATTCACTGAGAAAAATATTAAAGAGAAATGCTTAGATTGCATACAAGCATCTAGTCTCCTTTCATTAAAAAGACAAAATTGTCCAGATTACATGTGGCTATGTGTTGACTGGTACTCAAATTTTTTTGTGGTTATAATTGTCCTAGTATTTTAATGACTTATGGTGGGAGAATCTAATAATTTCCTTAAAATATTTGTGTATGTTATTCAAAAGCACACAAGAAATTGAAATCGAGTGCTGAAATCATACTTAAATAATTAAAGCAGGAAACAAAAATGAAAACATTTCACAAGTTTGTCTGTTCTTTGGTGTGACTTTATAAATGCAGTGGGTACTAAGAGGGCATAGTGCTTCTGATTGGAACTTGATTGTGATGTCTTTGCTACTTATACAATGTGTAGCCAAAGACCCGTGTTACATTTAACTTGATAGTGGAGGCAGATTTGTGTTTGAGTGAACAGAGGCAAATCCCAGGAGCTCAGCCATCAAAGGGTTTTTCTTTCCACTTTATTTGGGGCATGGTGAATTTCACTTCCTGTGGGGATTCAACTCTGATACACAGAGAGAAATAAAAAGAAATGGAAGCAATGAGGGAAAAAATGACAAGGGTGTTAAAACAGTGAAGACAGGGCTAAATCATACGAGATGCTCTTAGCTCAGTGCGCTTCTTAGAGGAAGGAAGAGGCAAGTTGTCTGTCACTATCTCTGATGCCTTCTACAGACCCTTTCTAGCTGTGTTTGTATGACAGGAATCTGGAAAACTTCACTAAAAAAGAAAGGTAGCAGATTCAGCTGAGGATTTAAGTTGGGGTGAACATAGACAAAAGTGACTGAATAGGATGTGACTGAATATTCCTAGATTTTAAAAAATAAGCTAGAAAGATTAAGAAAACAATAATATGGACTTTATTGGAATCTGCTGTTGACAATGAGAGGGTTTATTTTATTTTATTTTTTTTGTTTCAACTAATCTTTTTTTTTAATAAATTAATTTTTATTGGTGTTCAATTTGCCAACATACAGAATAACACCCAGTGCTCATCCTGTCAAGTGTCCCCCTCAGTGCCCGTCACCCATTCACCCCCACCCCCCGCCCTCCTCTCCCTCCACCACCCCTAGTTCATTTCCCAGAGTTAGAAGTCTTCATGTTCTGTCTCCCTTTCTGATATTTCCCACACATTTCTTCTCCCTTCCCTTATATTCCCTTTCACTATTATTCACATTCTCCAAATGAATGAGAACATACACTGTTTGTCCTTCTCCGATTGACTCACTTCACTCAGCATAATACCCTCCAGTTCCATCCACGTTGAAGCAAATGGTGGGTATTTGTCGTTTCTAATGGCTGAGGAATATTCCATTGTATACGTAAACCACATCTTCTTTATCCATCATCTTTCGATGGACACCGAGGCTCCTTCCACAGTTTGGCTATTGTGGACATGGCTGCTAGAAACATTGGGGTGCAGGTGTCCCAGCGTTTCACTGCATCTGTATCTTTGGGGTAAATCCCTAACAGTGCAATTGCTGGGTCGTAGGGCAGGTCTATTTTTAACTCTTTGAGGAACCTCCACAGTTTTCCAGAGTGGCTGTACCAGTTCACATTTCCACCAACAGTGCAAGAGGGTTCCCTTTTCTCCACATCCTCTCCAACATTTGTGGTTTCCTGCCTTGTTAATTTTCCCCATTCTCACTGGTGTGAGGTGGTATTGACAATGAGAGTGTTTAAATGAATATTACCAAAGTCCAAATGTTAAGATGATATAACGTCAAAGAGGGTGCCTCAGAGAGACATGAAAATCAGCAAGTTAGGATGTTACGAGCCTCAAGAGCTGATAAAAGCCCAGATACTTTTGATTTATAATTGATTTATAATTGAATGAATAAAAATTACAAATCTTTGGCATACTAAATATCAGGACTCCTGACCTATTCAGATGCTAATGTCTCATTGAAGTCTTCTGTCCATTGCCTTGGGAAAATAGAGCTTATGGAAGAGTCATGAATGCCAGCCCCAGGAAGCTGAACTTTAAGAACCGATGCAAACACCCATTAGGAAGGCAAGATCTAGTTAAACAGAGAGGATGTGCTGAATGGAAAATATAAATATAAATATGCTGCTCTTCCTTCCTCTTCCCTTTCCTCCCGCAGTCATGTCTTTTGGGAAAAATTTTATCCATATAATCTAATGGCTACAGACAGGGTCTACTGTTTAACGTTTTGTTTCGGTGTCATTACTTTTACCAAGTCAACTTTTCTGAACCTCATTATGAGTGTTACAATACAGTTGGCCCCACTTTTATTGATATAATTGACATAGAGCACTGTGCATGTTGAAGGTAAACAACATAATGAGTTTACATTCCCATATTGTGACACAATTACCAGAATCAGTTTGGTTAAATACCATCATCTCTTATAGATACAAAAATAAATAAAAAAGAATTTTCGTTGTGATGAGAACTCTCTATATTTATTCTCTTGCCACCTCTCAGATACACTATAAAGCAGTATCACTGGAGTTGTCATGTTGTACTGTAAATCGCTATTACTTCTTTACCTTAAAATTCAAAGTTTGTACCTTTTCACCTTTCCCTCAATCACCATTCTGGTTACTTCAATCTCATCCCTTTTTCTGAATTAGTTTTTTCTTCTTTCTTCTGTTTTAGATTCCACATATTAGGGAATATATATATATATATATATATATATATATATATATATATTTGCCATTCTCTGTCTCACTCATTTCACTTGGCATATTGCCTTCGAAGTCCAGTACCGTTATCACACATAGCAGGATTTCCTTTCCTATGGCTGACTCCTATTCCATTCTACAGCTAACACTGCTTTATCCAGTCACTGTTGATGGGCACGGAAGTTCTCGTGTCTTGGTTGTTGAACACAGTGCTTCTCGATAATGGAGGTGCAAGCATTTCCTAGACATATTCTGTTTTCTATGGATATGGTCCCAGAAGTGGAAATGCTCAATACTATGGTAGCCCTATTTTTAAATTTTAAGGAACCACCATATGTTTTGCATAGCAACTGTACCAATGTGGGATCCCAACAACAGTGCCCAAGGGTTCCCTTTTCTCCACATTCTCAGCAGCATCTCTTTATCTCTTATCTTTTCTATGATAGCCCTTGCAATGGATGTGATGTGATGTCTCATTGTGTTCTTGGCTTGCATTTTTCTGATGGTTAGTCATGTTGTCTACCTGTTTATCATGTGTTCACTTTCTCTAGGAAAATGCCAGAGCATTGTGCACTGCGTCTGGGTTCCAGGGACAAGACCAGTCTCCACAGGACCTTCAGGATACTCATTTAGATAGGCATGGATGGGTGCAGGGTCACTCTTCTGGCTAAGGTGCAGTCTCATATTTGTAAAGAGGATACTAATGGAGAGGACAGGAAAGGGATGAAAGGGAGGCTTCTGAGGTCCTTTACTCTGTCCTTGGAGCCCACAGGTCCTGCTCCTTTGCCCTTGTGATTCTGGAAAGACACTGCCTTAAGGACACCCAAATAAAACTGTTCTTTTCTTTGGTGGTGTACCTGCCTGGGGCTGTAATGCTAGAGCTGAAGAGCACGATGCAGGAGGCCTCTTCTGCAATGGTATCTAGGGACTTCTGCTGGAGGAACTGCAGAGAAAAGACTCCTGCAGAGGCCATTTGTGGTTCTCCCCCTTTCCCAGACCCAACTTGAAACTCTTAGTGGCATCTCTCCCTGCAGTCGAGGTAGTTGAAAGGGGAGATGGCTTTCAAGAACTTCTCATTGGGCAGCCCCAGTGGCGCAGCAGTTTAGCGCCGCCTGCAACCCAGGGCATGATCCTGGAGACCCTGGATCGAGTCCCGCATCAGGCTCCCTGTGTGAAACCTGCTTCTCCCTCTGCCTGTGTCTCTGCCTCTCTCTCTGTCTCTCTCTGCATCTCTATGAATAAATAAATAAAATCTAAAAAAAAAAAAGAACTTCTCATTGATCCATTCGGTAACTAGGCACTAAGCACTGAGGTATACCTTGGTGGGCCCAGGTGGAGCTGAAAATACCATGAGCTCCCTGCCTTTAGGAACTTACAGTCTGGAAATGGACAAAAGCACAAAAACAACAACCCATGAAAGAAAAGAGCAAGTGCTGTATGCTACACAAGACTGTATGCTGGGAAGCAAGGCTGGGGAGTCATGGGAGAGAAAGGTAAGAAAGGTCTCAGTGAGGGTGACATTGGTGAGAACAGAATAACAAAAGGGATTTAGATCTGCACACATCTGGGTGCAGCGTGTTGGGAAGAAAGGACCCCTGCTGAAGATACTAACAGAAGCTGGTTTGGCCAGAGGAGGTGGAAAAGGCAGCCAGCGTGGCTGAGGGGAAATGCAGAGGGATCTGAAGAGAGGGAAGAGGGCAGGGGGAGATGCTGAGGCCTGGTGGACTGGTAGTAATGTATTGTTCCTCTGCTACTCTATTGCCCCAGGACCTTGCATCTTACACTTTGTATATTTAATTTCTCACCAGTTCTGTGGATGAGGAAGCCAGGCACAAATTAGCTTGGTTCCTCCACCTCCAGGTACGTCAGAGGCTGTGGCTGTGGCCTCATGGGAGGCTAGCCTGGCAGAGGATTTTCTGTCAAGTGGATTCAGTTCTCTGCCACATGGGCCTATGTACATGGCAGCTCAAAACATCTCTGGTTGATTTTTGATTCAGGGATAGAGAAGAAAATGGGAAAGGGAAAGGGTAAGCAGTGGTACACGAGTTAGTGGGATAGGAGAGGAAACAAATAGGAAGTGAAAGGCTATTTCCAATTGGAACTTAGATGTGACATGCCATCTTGTTGGCTGTACTGTATTGGTCAAAAGCCAGTCACTAAGCACCTTGGGGTGATACAGGGATACTTATGCCACAGGTCAGGATCCTGGGAGCCATTGTAAAGGCTATGGCCCTCAGAGGCCAAAACGAGGCAACAAGGTCTCATTCTAAATATAACAGGAAATAATTGGACAGTTTGTTTGACTACAGAAGATGACCATGTCTGCCTCTTGGAGTATTTCCACCCCATCGTGGTGCCCCCACTGAAATGAGGCCAGAGGGAACGTGCTATTGTGATATTACATTGCTGGAACCCAGGCCACTTTCAAGTGGTACTCCATGGCTCATCCCACCCCTTCTGGTCAATCTTCCACCCGTTTATTTGTGCCTCAGATACACAGGATATCAGCCCACACGTGTTATAAATATCATGCATAGACCCCTGGCGATGTGCCTAGGAAGTAGATTCTAGGCTGATCCCCACAGTGCAGGTTGGGAAACTGTGGACTATTTGAGAGACCCAGTGGGTTAGGTAGGACACAGCACTGGGAAAACAGAGAAATAAAGGTCTGAATTCAGCTCCATGTCCTCAAAGGTAGACCTTACTTGCATGTTCAGAGAGTTGTGTCTATGGCATTTTTTGGCTCATGATGTACAGTTAAGGAGATGGCATGGGGTAAGCAGTCATCTGCCAAGAAGGGGCTCTGAATATGGCTGACTGAAGGAAGGGGCCCAGGTCCCAGAATCTTGAAAAAGTGACATCACTTTCTTGGTGACAGGCCCACAACTGATTTAGAACTCTGGTAACCAGGCACCTGCATTCTATAACAGCTCACTTTACTGGAGACGGTCAAGAGAACAAGTTGTCCTACTTTTAGGGGCTCTGGGCTCAGGAGAGTCCAGAGTGAGAGACATTCATGTAGCTGTCAACGTCAGCTCGGCCTTCTTCTCCGAAGCTTCTGGTTATGTGGTGGGAGACCTCAACAGGTACCACAAGGCAACTTGGGGAGGCCATTGGAGAGCAGGCACACTGTGATCTCATTTGAGTAGGCTCGCACCTCTTATACCTCATTGTGTGTGTGTCTGTGTGTTTATGTGTGTGTGAGTGTGTCTGGGTCTGTGTGTGTATGTGTGTGGGGGTGTGTGTAGAGGGGACAGAGGAGAGGAACATGCCCTTCCTGGGCACAAACCAGCTGCCAGGTGTTGGAAGCCCGACACATCTTTTGTGTTCAGACCCCAGGTCATAGCAGGCAAGATTAGAAGGTGAGTTCTGGGGACCAAGCTCAACTTCCAATATGTTAGTCATGAGCCCAAGAGCCTCTTTCATCTGGCTTCCTCCTTGCCAGATGTCTCCACAGCTGCCCCTCTGGCCTGAACAGGAGAACACGATTTCTAATGGGGGTGTCCCCTTCGGGGTGATGTCGAGGGAGGACCCTAATGTCTCTTGGCCCTGTATATATGGGGCACTGTATTTGCAGAGCTGCACCCAGGAGATCTTGGAGGAGATGGTCTGTGGCTTCAACTATTCCAACTCCCTAGACAATGATCAGGTGCACCAGACAAACAGGGATCAGTGCTGTTCTGAGGTGAGAAAGGGAAGAGGGCTCACCACAGAAATATGGTCCCCACACAAGCATGGAGAGAAAACTGGGGCCCTCCCATAGTGGTTCCACATAAGTGTCTCACAGGCCCAACCACAAAGAGATCTGAAAGATCTGAACCTCCATGCCTAGCCTCCAGCTACATATGATGTGGGAAGACACTCTTCACCTGCGCTGGAATGGTGCAGAATATATTTCATGTTTTTGAGGAGTTGGTGGGGGAGTTGTTTTGTTTTGTTTTTCACAAAGCCATGAGTATCTTTGCGTTTTACTTCTGTTTTTATTATTTCACCTACTCGTCTCAGATATCCTGTGTAGAAGCCAGCTCCACTGTCCCTGCAGACCTTCTCCGAGCCCTTCCAGATCATCACACTAAAGAGGGTGATTTAATACAAAAGGAAGGGTGGGATGAAGCCATTCTATATGTTTTCATATATGTTTATATAGTTTCTCTCTATAGATTCTATATGTTTCTCAATAACACATCATCTCTCAGAACACATCAAATCATTGTAGGCCCAACAGGTCATGAGCTGTATCCCTATAGATCTTTGTAGTACTCCATAAATGAGGCCGTCTGCCACAGGAATTCAGACTTTCAAGGCCCTTGGCACTTGACCTGCCGCCATTCTCTTGCCATTTCTGCAGTGCTGCAAGGAACACCTTATGTGTCCCCACAGACTGTTTTGGTTGCTAGATCTGCCATAACCTGGAACCCCAGATTAGGGGGAAGGCCTCTGAAGCCTCCTGGCACCAGGAGCTGGCTCTTTTTGTAATGATCCACCCAGGAAATCTTGGATGAGTTGCTCCAAGAGTTCAACTCCTCCATCTCCCCTGACAAGCACAGGGGCATCATCAGGCCACCGACATCCATTGAAGGTCTGCGGTGAGAACAGGTTCACATTCATGGTCAAACTCAAGACCCAGAGATGATCAGAGCAAGACCAGAACCCAGGCTAGAAACAACTGACACCCTTGGACCCTGCAGGAGAAGGTAGTTTTCCCCTGACCCTTCCTCCCTAGATCAGAAACAGATTAAGCCACATCAGCTTAAGGGAAATCCCATGCAGCCCATGCTCTGGTCTCTTCTCAGCCCCAGTGTATGTGATCTTGAGCAGCATTTGAGGGTCTAGCCCTCTGTGTTCTATCGGCAGTGGGGATATAACTGAAGACTCAGTGGCATACTGGTCTTCATAAAAGCTATTAGTTGAGAGTAATGCTGTTGTTGCTCAGCTAACAGAATGTGTTGAAGTTACCAATAGTTTACCATGTCTTCCCTAAAACCGATGGTACTTTGAAGCCTCGAACCTTTTTCTGTGTGGGCACTCAAGTCCCTTGTCCTGTACAACTTCCCGAGGGGATGGGAGTCTCTGGTCTGAGTGCCAGACCCTGATCTTCCCAGTGGTTCATGGTTTGGAAGCTGACTACAGGGCCCCTCCTTGTGTCTCTGGTGTGAAAAGGAATCAACCCTATCCCTGGGTGAGGCCAGGACCATGCTGACGCTCAGAGAAGGGAGAATGGATGATTTTCTACAGTCCTTGGGACCATCCTTCCAGGACAGAAGCCTCGCAAACAACCCAGTCATTTCCTGTCTCTACCAGGTGTTCACCATAGCCCAACAGGTCCTGGGCCAGCAATTCCCCAGGTGAGTGACCACCCCATACACAGGACAGGGGGCGGGGGGCTCACCTCTACTACCAGTATGTTTTGGGAATGTCACTGCACCTCTCTGAGCTTCCTTTTCCTCCTCTGAAAAGTGCTGGGGTAAGAGGATGAACCTCATTGGGCTACTGTGGGAAATCTTGAGAGAAAACATGGCATAGACTTATCTGGTGCCTGGCTCTGTAGAAAGGGCTGCTGGGCATCTTCCTGTGTGGCAGTTGTCTCTCCCCGTGAAGAAGCTCTCCTCATCAACCCTCATGGGCCTGTGGCACTTCTGGTTTTACAGAAGCACATGCAAAGCAGGCCGTTTTCCTGTTTGCAAAGGACTTCTGAGATTCCACCGAACTGGTCCTGATACTTGTCCTTTATGTGGCCAGAGTAGAGGTCACTGGGGGAAGGCCGAGCAGCTCAAGGTCCAATCAGTATACAGAAAGTGCTGGTTGGGAGTCCTTCATCCATTAATACATATTAAGCACCTAGTATTGCAGACACATTTCTAGTCACTGAGATAATTGAAGGAATAAAGAAGATATAGTGTCTCAGTCCCAAGACTAATCAGAGTGTCAGTCAATCACTCTGCATGTCATAGGCACACATGTCCATAGTTTGTTAGATGTGACATCTTCATGGCCGCCTCAAGGGATGAATGGATCCACCCATGTTTGGACCATTATCATGGATGATAAGACCAAGTAAGGGCACTGGGTGGCTCAGTCAGGTAGGCCTCTGCCATCAGGTCAGGTCATTATCCCAGGGTCCTGTGTTTGAGCCCTACATTGGACTCCCTGCTGAGTGGGGAGCCTGCTCACCATGCTTATTCACTCTGTCTCCGCTCTCTTTCTCTCTTTCTCTAATTAATACATATCCTTAAAAAATTTTTGGGAAAGATAAAGTAAAACTTTGATTGATCCTTGGATTCAGAAGGAGAACCTTAATTCCTCCACAAAGCACATTGGGAGACTAAGGGTTTGTGGCTGGGGAGTGACTCTCAGAGCCATGGATCTCATAGCTCTCTTGATTTCCATTGGGACGGCTTCATTTTGGGAGCTTCCTGTGAAGAGGCAAATGAGTCAAAGAGAGCTGTAGATGGGGTCCCAAGCCCTCTGGGAAGCGGAGCACAGTCTGGGCCGATTCGGTGCCTCAAACATCCATCCCTTCAACTGTCCCATCTTGCTCTTCCTACACCTCCCTCTACCACCTCTTCTGACCTCCACAACTGGGGCCAAGAACAGAAGCTTTGGTGAGCAGACCACTCACCGATCTGCCACAAACCTAAGCCCGATAACGGTGTGAATGGAGGATGGAGTAGACGAGGCCCTTGGCCATTGAGAAAAGAGGATAAGTAGAAAAACCAGACTCAACAGGTTTTCTGGACGACCAGGTTGTCCACTGCAAGGACAGCAACAGGGGGGTTGGAAGTCATTCTCTGGGACCCACACAGAAAGAATGGTGCTATGGGAGTACCATGTGGCATGAAAGACCATGCTCTGATGCTGCTCCGCATATGACTCTCCCCAGCACCCTCTCTCCCATCTTGGGTACCTGGCCTGACCAGAAACTGCAGGACACCTGGCAGTCCCTGCACTGTGCCTGTTAAGAAGTAAAGGGGGCCTGGGTGCAGGCAAATTTGTATAACCTGAATTGCCATGCTCCCATTATCATGATGCCACGGGAACTTCTGCAGTTCACTGAGGCAGACACAGAATCAGAGGGTAAGGGGGATTGCAAGCTGGAAAGACTATCTGGGATGGGGTTCAGGGGCTGGGTGTTTCTCTATTGGCCATGGAATCTGCCCTGTTTTTGGAAGATCATGGGGCAAGTCAATCTCATTGACAAACATTTCTCTTTATCCTGTCCCAGTGCCAGCTCCACGGCTCCTTCCAGCATCTCCTCCATCAGCTGTTCCAGACCTGGAACAAGAGCCTGTGCCTTCTTCATGTGTACCAGGTCATGAGCTGCAGTCAGTTCCACCACCAGCTTTCCTGGGGATTGTCACTCCTTCCCTAAGCATAAAGACAGAGCCACCTCCAGCCCCAGAGGCGACCTGCCACTGGTGCATAACCCCCGAGCACAAGCTGCATGAGGAGAAGCCCGGGTTCATGGACTTCTCTCCCAAACTGGTGGCAGAGCAGTTGACATCCATAGACGTCGTGAGCAGCTGGGCACCCAGGATGGGGCCAGGGCAGGCTTGCTTTCTGTTGTCATCTGCCCCAGACCTGCCTTTCCCTGATGTGGGCTTGTATGGTCGGGGTCCAAATCTCAGCTCCATCACTTACCAACCACATCAACCTGTCCAGTTCCTGAAACCCTTGCTTTCACTGTCCAGCTGCAGACTATGGAGATAGACCCTGAGAAGGACTGATGCAGAGTTCCTGTGTCGATTAAATGAGACAGAACCGATAGACAAATGGACAGGCCCTGGTCCTTGGGTGGGGGAGGGCAACTCACTGTGTGCGGCCAAGCCCATGGCTCACCCACGCATCTGCCTTGGAGGCCGAGCACCCTACACTTATTAGGCATCTAATGTGTGCTGAAGTACAGGGAGGCAGACAAACCTGTGGTTGTACCTCCCTCTGTGAGAATGTGCTGCTGAAAGGGGAGTAGGGCCAGAGGCATGAACAGTGGGAGGGGAAGATGCCCCTCTGAGGAGCCCCCTTGAACTGCCACCTGTAACTTGAAGTTAGTGGGGTGATCAGTGTACAAATGCCCTCCTCCCCCCCCCCCGGCAGTATCTGCTCCTCGTTCATCCTGAACTGGGCTCCCTCAGTGAAGAGGAATGAAGTGCAGTCCAGAGACTCTAACTGGGTTCAGGCCAATTTCTGCGCTTGCTGAGCCCCAGCTCTGACATGGGACCCCTACGTAGGACATGAATCTTGCATGTGAAATGGCTGTGTGAAAATTCCCCGAATAGCCAGGGGAATTTTAAAAAAGAAAACCATATCTGGGGGCATCACAATGCCAGATTTCAGGTTGTACTACAAAGCTGTGGTCATCAAGACAGTGTGGTACTGGCACAAAAACAGACACATAGATCAATGGAACAGAATAGAGAACCCAGAAGTGGACCCTGAACTTTATGGTCAACTAATATTCGATAAAGGAGGAAAGACGATCCACTGGAAGAAAGACAGTCTCTTCAATAAATGGTGCTGGGAAAATTGGACATCCACATGCAGAAGAATGAAACTGGACCACTCTCTTGCACCAGACACAAAGATAAACTCAAAATGGATGAAAGATCTAAATGTGAGACAAGATTCCATCAAAATCCTAGAGGAGAATACAGGCAACACCCTTTTTGAACTCGGCCACAGTAACTTCTTGCAAGATACATCCGTGAAGGTAAAAGAAACAAAAGCAAAAATGAACTATTGGGATTTCATCAAGATAAGAAGCTCTTGCACAGCAAAGGATACAGTCAACAAAACTACAAGACAACCTACAGAATGGGAGAAGATATTTGCAAATGACATACCAGATAAAGGGCTAGTTTCCAAGATCTATAAAGAACTTATTAAACTCAACAGCAAAGAAACAAACAATCCAATCATGAAATGGGCAAAAGACATGAAGAGAAATCTCACAGAGGAAGACATAGACATGGCCAACATGCACATGAGAAAATGCTCTGCATCACTTGCCATCAGGGAAATACAAATCAAAACCACAATGAGATACCACCTCACACCAGTGAGAATGGGGAAAATTAACAAGGCAGGAAACCACAAATGTTGGAGAGGATGCGGAGAAAAGGGAACCATCTCTTACACTGTTGGTGGGAATGTGAACTGGTGCAGCCACTCTGGAAAACTGTGTGGAGGTTCCTCAAAGAGTTAAAAATAGACCTGCCCTACGACCCAGCAATTGCACTGCTGGGCATTTACCCCAAAGATACAGATGCAATGAAACGCCGGGACACCTGCACCCCGATGTTTCTAGCAGCAATGTCCACAATAGCCACAACTGTGGAAGGAGCCTCGGTGTCCATCGAAAGATGAATGGATAAAGAAGCTGTGGTCTATGTATACAATGGAATATTCCTCAGCCATTACAAATGACAAATACCCACCATTTGCTTCGACGTGGATGGAACTGGAGGGTATTATGCTGAGTGAAGTAAGTCAATCGGAGAAGGACAAACAGTGTATGTTCTCATTCATTTGGGGAATATAAATAATAGTGAAAGGGAATAGAGGGGAAGGGAGAAGAAATGGGTAGGAAATATCAGAAAGGGAGACAGAACATAAAGACTCCTAACTCTGGGAAACGAACTAGGGGTGGTGGAAGGGGAGGAAGGCAGGGGGTGGGGTGACTGAGTGATGGGCACTGAGGGGGGCACTTGACGGGATGAGCACTGGGTGTTATTCTGTATGTTGGCAAATTGAACACCAATAAAAAATAAATTTATTATTAAAAAAATAAACACATGTACACATACCAAAAAAAAAATGAAATGGCTGTGTGAGTGAGCGTCCCCTTATTCTCTAGGATCTGTTCAAGAAGGTGCTGCCCCAACAGTGCCTGAGCTCCATTTGGTCCAAGAGAAATGAACCTGGGAATGAGCACCTGACATGGACAGTCAGTGCCACCATCACTCAGTTCAACAACGTGGCCAATGCGTCATCACCACCTGCCTTGGCAACCCACGCATGACAGCCTGGGACAGGGCCATGGTGGTGGAGCACTGGATCAAGGTGGCCAAGGTAAGCCTACAGGAGGCCCAGCTGACCTGCTCTCCTGAGCCTTGGGAACTTCCAGGGTCATGCTCACCTTTCCTTGCATGGCCCAATGTTGGGATGCTCAGTTCCTACATGACTCTTTCCTTGGAGTGAAGGAAAATGCCCCTCTCCCCAGGAGAGCTCATCCCTGGGTCTTCCATGTGCCCTTCTGTAGGTCCCTGGACATCTGTCTCATCTAGGAGAGGAGACTGACACTGAAGAATTGTGCAGCTCTCCAGCAAATAGGGCTCCTGCTATCCACCTGACAGCTCATTCTCTTCCCTCCCCAGGCCTGTCAAATCTTACGGAACTACTCCTCCATGCATGCCATCAACTCTGCTCTGCAGAGTGTCTCAATTTACCGCCTGAAGAACACATGGGCCAAAGTTTCCAGGTGAGGGGTCCTCTCTCCAGAAGGACCATGAAGGATGAGGGATGTCCCATATGCCTGTCCTTTCTTCCCCCCTCAGTCACCCTGGACTGCCTAGGAGGCAGCAAACTGCGACAACAGGATGTGGGCGGGCAGGCGGGCAAGTCATTTTCTCAGCCTTCCTGGGGAATAGGCCACCATGCCTCCAAATGTCCCCATTTGGGGACACTGGGCTGAGCTGAATTAAAAGTTTTTGGATGTGAACATTACAGCAACTAGAGTCTCTTCCCAGTGGAAACCAAAACTGACCAAAGCAGAGCTGTTCAATTAATAGGGAATTGGATGCACTGGATGACCCACAGGAGAGCTCCCTCCCATGTTCTCCAACGACCTGAGTGCTCAGAGGAACCCAAAGAAAACCCTGATCCAGCAGTTTGACTCCTTTGAGGTCTCAGATCACAGGGACTTGCACTCAACCTTACCATAGTATTCCAACATCCATCCTGCCTTCTTTATCTCTATTCAGGAAGAAGATTCAAACATTTTAAAAAATGTGCATCAAGGACAATCCACAGAGCAGGAACCTGCTTATCCAGGTAGCATGGAATGTGTTGGTATTGAAAGAGATGAGGCGTGGGAGCAACAGTGTCCTTAGTGAATGAATTAGTGACTGCCCAGGAGCATTCCTTCAGGGAGTGAAGGCTCTGGCATGAACGTGGACGCAGTCTGGGGTGAAAATCCACAAGGGGTGGAAAAGCAGTTGCTGCTCAACCAGAATCCCTAGGCTGGACACACGCACTCCCTGTCGCCAGCTGGTCCAGATGGTGGCCTCTACCAAACTTGAGAGCCCAGAGGACATGCCTCTGCTCAGTGAGGGGTTTGGATGGGATGAGGGCCACAACAATGACGATAGGAATAGGACACTGGGTCCTCAGGAGGCCAAAGGAGGGAACTGGAATTCTCACCTTTCCCAGTGAGGAACCGGGCTCGGAGAGGCCAGGCTGCAAGCTCAAGGCCACACATGGAGTGAATGTTGGAGCTGAGGTTGTTCTAGAATCACTCATGGCAGGCTTAAGGATAACGTAGCTTGCTACCCTCTACCTTGGATCAGATGTCCAGGGTCTGAAGTCAAAGATGGTGGGGAGAAGTGGCCGGAGGTGGTTATGGTCTTGAGGAACTAGTCTTTGGCCCTGCAGGAACGGCCATCTAAACTTGGAACCCTGGGGATAGATGTCCAGAGAGCATGGAAGAGGGGGCAGCAGAAGAAGGTGAGCGTGCCCCAGATACATGGCCTCGAGCCCAGAGGAGAGGGAGACTTCCCTGAAAGCTGGAAGTCCCCAAATCAAGACAGGTGGGGGCTTCCAACTCCAGCTCTGCCTCCTGTTGCCACAGCTTCTAAAATCCTTCCTTCGAAGTGACCCGGAAGAGGGTCTATAAAGCTGGATACAGATGTGTTTGTGGGTGGGCAGGGGCCCAGGGCCACATATACAATGATGTTCTGAAGCACGCCCTTGAAATGATTAGGAGGACTCTGATGTTCTTAGAGGGTGAGGGAAGGGGAACTGAGGGGAGGCCGCCAAGAGTCCTTGTCTGCACCAGGTGTGAAGCTGGGGTGGGCAGGCCAGGAGGCTGAACTGTGTCCCAGGGAGGATCCCTGTGGACACGAGAGAGCAGGGACGCATTCCACCCCCAACCCCCTGACACAGAGTGTCGTCCCCTTCCTTGGCACCTTCCTCACTGACCTGTTCATGCTGGATACTGCAGTGGAGGAGTACCTGGAGATGCATGAGCCCGAGGGCTGGGAAGGAGGGGCTGGAATCCTGATGTGTGGGAGCACAGGACCCCTGAACTGAGCCCTGAGCTCTCAGTCCTTGGCAAATCTTCCCCACGTGACAGCCTCCCCACTGCCCCTGGGAGCTAGGGTTACTTGCCCATGTCTGTGATGAGTGAAGGAGGCTGCACTTAGTTCACTGGTCCTGAGATCAAATCTGCTGCCTGAATGCCAAGCAGCACGAGGTTAGTCTGGGTTGAGCTCAGCCTGTCCCTTTGAGGTTGCCTGTGGGGGCAGAGTGAAGTCAGGATCCCCAACTTGAGAGGGCACTAAAAGAGCCTAGCATCTCCTGCCCACCTGAGGCTTTGGCCTCCCCCTCCTGTGCTACAGGACGCTAGACCAGCCACCCCATGTCTTCCTTTCCCTGGATCCCAGAGTCTGGCCTAGATCGCAGTCCTGTCATCTGGGTAGTCATGGCCCCTTGTGTGCCTGGCCCTAGTGCAGCATGAGATGGGGTGGTTAGTAGCAGCCAGTAATAACCGGAGTCCTCTCACTGATAGACTGTGCTTGTCTGCTTTCTAGGGCAATGAGATCAACCACTGGAAGAAGAATAAGGTGAGGCTTTGACTTCCTATAGGGAAGAGAAGGGCTGTGGCTGTCAGAGATGTCCCCGGGAGGACCATTCCTTGCCTCCATCCCCTCATTGTCACATTTTTGGGAATAGTTTCATAATAAAGGAAAAGTCCCATGCAGTTGGTGAGGACAGAGGCATGGCCATCAAGGATAACTGGCCAGAGCAGGGGCGGTGTATACTCACCTCTGAGAATAAGTTGGGACTGGATGAATTTGTAGGATGGGGGGTCACCATGTGTCAATGACCCAGCATTGGTCCCCTGTCCCAGTGCTCAGCCCTCCGGAGACCTTACAGCTTCCCCACCCAGGCTCTTCATGCATCCTGTCCTTCTCTCTCGACCCAGGAATACAGAGTCATGATCAAGATCATGCTGCTCCAGGTGGCTGCAGATCATTACAACATAGAGCCCAAGCATCCATTTAGGGCCTGGTTCCAGTCTGGGAAGTGGCTCAGTGAAGAGGAGAGGTGGGGCCCATCAGGAGCTGATGAGGGTGGGGAGACTCCTCAGGTGGCCACGCCAGGGATCCTTCTTCTTTGGCTCCCGGGGCAGCCTTCAGCCTTGCTGCTGGGGCACCAGGCTCCAGCTCCTTGAAAAATACCAGGAAATACTCCTGAATTGAAGCTCCTACTCAACTCACTTGTGTCACTCTGTCCTTAGCTACATCCTGTCCTGCCAGCTGGAACCCCGAACCTAGCTCACAAACAGGAAGAACTGGCCACAGTCAACCTCAGGCCTGAGCCGGTGTCTAGGGGCAACAACGGGCACAGGACCCACCTGCTCGACACCACTTCCTTCTGTCTCTTTACTTATTTGGAGGACCAATATTTCATTGTCTTAAATAGTAAATGGTAGATTTCAATATTATAATATTAAAGCCTCTTTACAGTCCAGGAGTAGTTTGGTTCTTTTACTTCCTATAGTAATCTAAAAGAATTAAAGAGTCTCATATTCGTTTTCTATTTTTTCCCCTAGATATTCTTTCTTTATTCACAAGAGACACACAGAGAGAGGCAGGCTCCCTGTGGGGAACCTGGATCTGAGACAAAGGCAGACGCCCAAACACTAAGCCACCCAGGCAACCCTCTTATGCTCATTTTAAACAAGAAATCTTACAGAGTCATCAGCTCCTGTATGTGGGAAAAAGTAGAAGATCCAGCCCTCCTCCCTAGCTACTGAAGGGCATCCCCAAGCCTCCCTTTCTCAGAGGACAGTGTAAGGAACTTGGGCAAACAGCAGAGACACCCCTTCATAACTGCTGAGATTTAGAAGTTGCAGGTACTTCCACTGGAATAGCAACAACCACTGAACCTGGGGGTCTTGAAAGGGACCACTCGCCAGAACCACCTCCTGCCCCGGAAAGGGACTCCCTTTGTACACTTTAAAGGAAGGAGGACTTTTTCTTGCCACTTTTTCTGATGTGGATTATTTTGGCTTGGATTTGGGGGTTTGACATTCCCATTATTTGGAACGTGTAGTTGTCTAGTTGAACCTCTGGAATTGCATCAACACTAAAGTGGGGACACACATGTAAAGAGACCATATGCTGCACATGGAAGGCATGAGACCAGTGGAAGATAATTAGTGGATGAAATAGGGCAGGCAGGGCTTTCCATCCTCAGTCTCACTCTAGGGTTTCCAACTTCACCCCTGACCAAGATTGCAATCCTCCTGGGATCCCCGTCAGCAATCTCTGAATTCCTTTTCCCTCTTGGTTTGTATGAGGGGGAAAGATATTTGTGTACATTGAAGGCCACACCTGGGCCAGGTTCCATAAACATATGTGCTGGCTTCTGAGCTAGGATTTCCTGCCTCCCTGTATTTCTTTAGGCAGCTCTCTTGAAGGCAGAAATTCTCTGAAGGCCCCAGCTTCTTGGTCAGGTGCATAGTAGCCACTCTTCCCTGGCGGGGACCTGATGGGTCAGACATTGGTTCTCCCTTGGCAGAATAATGGTTTGGCCAGAGAAACCCCCACACACTCCTTGCTGGACAAGATGACTTTTAGGTTTTTGTTGTTCTGATGTCCATGGTCCCAGACATTCACCAGTTTTCACACTCAGTCTCAGTGTACACACTTACACTGACTTGTCTGAAATCGCTAACTGAGCCTGACTCCTTAGGTCTTGTACTTCGGTTATGTCATGGGGGCGCATGAACCTTTCCTGTCAGGAGCTTTGAAAGATGACAAATGAGAGAGGAGCATTCAGGGGGTTCCATGAGGGGAATGCCACCAAGCTGATGACCTGAGTGATCAAACGGCAATAAATATATTCCTATCAATAATTACTATGAATGGGGGAGGGGGCAATGTGGTGGAAGAGGAGGGTCCCCATGTCACCTGTCCCCCCCCAGCTTACCTGGATAACTTTCACATCATCCTGAAAACCTACGAATTCGGCCTGAGATTTAAAGAGAGCAGCTGGAACACTGCGGTGAGGAGACTTTGCGCTTCTATCAAGGTAGGAAGACGTGGAAAAAGTAAAGAAATACAAAAGCATCCAAGGGGGAGGGGCCCCCAAAGAGCCAGGCTAAGGCCCCAGGGCGAGGGTGCCCAGGACAGGAGAGAAGCTAGCAGGGAGTTGGAGCAGGATCCCAGGAGGGCGGGGATGCCCTCAGGCTCCCAGGGGCACTAACAGAGCACCTGCGCCCCGGGAGGAGCACCCCACCCTGCAGCCAAGCTCTCTAAAGGACTGCAGTGCATGCCCCAGGGCCCCAGGAACAGATTCCAGGAGCATAGGCCTGTTGCCCAGGGTGCAGGGGACACAGCCCAAGATCCGGCCTCCCCCTGGGACAGGCAGAAGCCAGGAGGGCCCAGGACAGCAAGGATGCTCCTGCCCCGGGGGGCCCTGAGCTGTGCAGGTCATTGCCCCTGTCCCCGGAGCATCCAGGCCCCTGCAGACTGGGAGCTGCGGTCGCTACTGCAGGAGCTGACTCCAGGGCTGGGGAGCTGGCTGCAGCCACTGTGGTTGTTCCTCCTGGTGTCACCTTGTACCTGGGATGGAGCAGGAGCCTCACAGGATGAACAGCTCCCACGGAGCCTCACAGTGGCCTCACAGGATAAACAGAATAAACAGCTCCCACTGAGCCATGCACCAGGCAGGGGGCTGAGCAGCTCCCCCAGGTGCTCACACCTGAGAATCAGCACAGCAGGCCCCTCCCCCAGAAGACCAGCTAGACAGAGAGGGGAAAAGCAAGTTATTGACCAAGCAGCACTGGAAAGCTCCAAGGGAAGTCCGGGGATTTGCAGTATATAGAATCAGACGATACTCCCCCTTGTTTTTTGTTTTCTGTTTGCTTTTGTATTTGAGTTCTTTCCAGTTTTTGGATGGATGCTTGTATTGAGATGTATTTCCCCCTCAGGACTGCTTTTGCTGTATCCCAAAGATTTTGAAAGGTTGTATCTTCATTCCCTTTAGTTTCCATGAATCTTTTAAATTCTCTAATTTCCTGGTTGACCCTTTCATCTTTTAGCAGGATGGTCCTTAACCTCCATGCATTTGAAATTCTTCCAAATTTCTTCTTGTGATTTAGTTCTAGTTTCAGAGCATTATGGTCTGAAAATATGCAGGGGACAATCCCAATCTTTTGGTATCAGTTAAGACCTGATTTGGAGAAAGTTTCATCTGCACGTGAGAAGAATGTGTATTCAGTTGCATTTGGGCATAAGTAAATACCCTTTTTACTTTTTTCTCCTTTTTTTCTTCTTTTTTCTCTTCTCTCTTTTACTCCTTTTCCCAATACAACTTGTTTTTGGCCACTCTGCACTGAGCCCAATGTCTAGAAGGAAAAACTCACCTCAAAAGAGAGAAGCAAAACAGTCCTCTCTCCCACAGAGTTACAGAACCTGGATTACAATTCAATGTCAGAAAGCCAATTAAGAAGCACAATTATAAGACTACTGGTGGCTCTAGAAAAAAGCGTAAAGGATTCAAGAGACTTCATGACTGCAGAATTTAGATCTAATCAGGCAGAAATTAAAAATCAATTAAATGAGATGCAATCCAAACTAGAGGTCCTAACCACGAGGGTTAACGAAGTAGAAGAACGAGTGAGTGACATAGAAGACAAGTTGATGGCGAAGAGGGAAACTGAGGAAAAAAGAGGAAAACAATTAAAACATCATGAGGATAGATTAAGGGAAATAAATGATAGCCTCAGAAGGAAAAATCTACATTAAATTGGGGTTCCCGAGGGCGCCAAAAGGGATAGAGGTCCAGAAACTGTATTTGAACAAATCATAGCTGAGTACTTTCTTAATCTGGGGAGGGAAACAGGCATTCAGATCCAGGAAATAGAGAGATTCTCCCACCCCCCCGCCGCCGAAATCATTTAAAACTGCTCAACACCTCGACATTTAATAGTGAAACTTGCAAATTCCAAAGAAAAGGAGAAGATCCTTAAAGCAGCAAGAGACAAGAAATCTCTAACTTTTATAGGGAGAAATATTAGATTAACAGCAGACCTCTCCACAGAGACCTGACAGGCCAGAAAGGGCTGGCAGGATATATTCAGGGTCCTAAATGAGAAGAACCTGCAGCCAAGAACACTTTATCCAGCAAGGCTCTCATTCAGAATAGGGTAGATCAAGAGATTCCAAGATAGGCAGAAACTGAAAGAATATGTGACCACCAAGCCAGCTCTGCAAGAAATACTAAGGGGGACTCTGTAATAGAAAGAGGAGGTCCAAGGGAACAATCCACAAAAACAGGGACTGAATAGGTATCATGATGACACTAAATTCATATCTTTCAATAGTAACTCTGAATGTGAATGGGCTTAATGACCCCATCAAAAGGCGCAGGGTTTCAGACTGAATAAAAAAGCAGGACCCATCTATTTGCTGTCTACAAGAGACTCATTTTAGACAGAAGGACACCTACAGCCTGAAAATAAAAGGTTGGAGGACCATGTACCATTCAAATGGTCCTCAAAAGAAAACAGAGGTAGCCATCCTTATATCAGATAAACTAAAGTTTATACCCAAGTCTGTAGTAAAAGATGAAGAGGGACACTATATCGTACTTAAAGGATCTATCTAACAAGAGGACCTAACAATCATGAATATTTATGCCCCGAATGTGGGAGCTAAGTATATCAATCAATTAATAACCAAAGTTAAGACATACTTAGATAATAATACACTTATACTTGGTGATTTGAAAACAGCACTTTCTACAATCGACAGATCTTCTAAGCACAACATCTCCAAAGAAACAAGAGCTTTAAATGATACACCGGACCAGATGGATTTCACAGGTATTTACTTATGCCCAAATGCGACTGAATACACATTCTTCTCACATGCAGATGAAACTTTCTCCAGAATAGACCACATACTGGGTCACAAATCAGGTCTTAACTGATACCAAAAGATTGGGATTGTCCCCTGCATATTTTCAGACCATAATGCTCTGAAACTAGAACTAAATCACAAGAAGAAGTTTGGAAGAATTTCAAATGCATGGAGGTTAAGGACCATCCTGCTAAAAGATGAAAGGGTCAACCAGGAAATTAGAGAAGAATTTAAAAGATTCATGGAAACTAAAGGGAATGAAGATACAACCTTTCAAAATCTTTGGGATACAGCAAAAGCAGTCCTGAGGGGGAAATACATCTCAATACAAGCATCCATCCAAAAACTGGAAAGAACTCAAATACAAAAGCTAACCTTGCACCTCAAGGAGCTGGAGAAAAAACAGCAAATATATCCTACACCCAGCAGAAGAAGAGAATTAATAAAGATTTGAGCAGAACTCAATGAAATAGAGACCAGAACTACTGTGGAATAGATCAACAAAACCAGGAGTTGGTTCTTTGAAAGAATTAATAAGATAGATAAACCGTTAGCCAGCCTTATTAAAAAGACGAGAGAAAAGACTCAAATTAATAAAATCATGGATAAGAAAGGAGAGATCACCACCAATACCTAGGAAATACAAACGATTTTAAAAACTTATTATGAGCAGCTATACACCAATAAATTAGGCAATCTAGAAGAAATGGACACATTTCTGGGAAACCAGAAACTACCAAAACTGGAACAGGAAGAAACAGAAAACCTGAACCAGGGACGAAATTGAAGCAGTCATCAAAAACCTCCCAAGACACAAAAGTCCAGGGCCAAATGGCTTCCCAGGGGAATTCTATCAAACGTTTAAAGAAGAAATCATACCTATTCTACTAAAGCTGTTCGGAAAGATAGAAAGAGATGGAGTACTTCCAAACTCATTCTATGAGGCCAGCATCACCTTAATTCCAAAACTGGACAAAGACCCCACCAAAAAGGAGAATTATAGACCAATATCCCTGATGAACACAGATGCAAAAATTCTCAGCAAGATACTAGCCAATAGGATCCAACAATACACTAAGAAGATTATTCACCATGACCAAGTGGGATTTATCCCCGGGATGCAAGGCTAGCTTGTAAAGCAATCAATGTGAGTGATCATATCAACAAGAGAAAAAACAAGAACCATATGATCCTCTCAATAGATACAAAGAAAGCATTTGACAAAATACAGCATCCATTCCTGATCAAAATTCTTCAGAGTGTAGGGATAAAGGGAACATTCCTCAGCATCTTAGCCATCTACGAAAAGCCCACAGCAAATATCATTCTCAATGGGGAAGCACTGGGAGCCTTTCCCCTAAGACCAGGAATACGATAGGGATGTCCACTCTCACCACTGCTATTCAACATAGCACTAGAAGTCCTAGCCTCAGCAATCAGACAACAAAAAGAAATAAAAGGCATTCAAGTTGGCAAAGAAGAATTCAAACTCTCCCTCTTCGCAGATGACATGATACTGTACATAGAAAATACAAAAGAATCCACTCCAAGATTGCTAGAACTCACACAGCAATTCGGCAGTGTGGCAGGATACAAAATCAATGCCCAGTAATCAGTGGCATTTCTATACACTAACAAAGAGACTGAAGAAAGAGAAATTAAGGAGTCAATCCCATTTACAACTGCACCCAAAAGCATAAGATACCTAGGAATAAACCTAACCAAAGAGGTAAAAGATCTATACCCTAAAAACTACAGAATACTTCTGAAAGAAATTGAGGAAGGCACAGAGATGGAAGACATTCCATGCTCATGGATTGGAAGAATTAATATTGTGAAAATGTCAATGTTACCCAGGGCAATTTACACATTTAATGCCATCCCTATCAAAATGCCATGGACTTTCTTCAGAGAGTTGGAAAAAATCATCTTAAGATTTGTGTGAAATCAGAAAAGACCCCGAATAGCCAGGGAAATATTAAAAAAGAAAACCATATCTGGGGGCATCACAATGCCAGATTTCAGGTTGTACTACAAAGCTGTGGTCATCAAGACAGTGTGGTACTGGCACAAAAACAGACACATCGATCAATGGAACAGAATAGAGAACCCAGAAATGGGCCCTCAACTAATATTGGACAAAGCAGGAAAGACTATCCACTGGGAAAAAGACAGTCTCTTCAATAAATGGTGCTGGGAAAATTGGACAGCCACGTGCGGAAGAATGAAACTAGATTATTCTCTTACACCAGACACAAAGATAAACTCAAAATGGATGAAAGATCTAAATGTGAGACAAGATTCCATCAAAATCCTAGAGGAAAACACAGGCAACACCCTTTTGAACTTGGCCACAGCAACTTCTTGCAAGATACATCCGTGAAGGCAAGAGAAACAAAAGCAAAAATGAATTATTGTGACTTCATCGAGATAAAAAGCTTCTGCACAGCAAAAGAAACAGGCAATAAAACTCAAAGACAACCTACAGAATGGGAGAAGATATTTGCAAATGACCTATCAGATAAAGGGCTAGTATCCAAGATCTATAAAGAAATTATTAAACTCAACAGCAAAGAAACAAACAATCCAATCATGAAAAGGGCAAAAGACATGAACAGAAATCTCACAGAGGAAGACCTAGACATGGCCAACACGCACATGAGTAAATGCTCTGCATCACTTGCCATCAGGGAAATACACATCAAAACCACAATGAGATACCACCTCACACCAGTGAGAATGGGGAAAATTAACAAGGCAGGAAACAACAAATGTTGGGGGGGATCTGGAGAAAGGGGAACCCTCTTGCACTGGTGTTGGGAATGTGAACTGGTGCAGCCACTCTGGAAAACTGTGGAGGTTCCTCAAAGATTTAAAAATAGACCTGCCCTATGACCCAGCAATTGCACTGCTGGGCATTTACCCCAAAGATACAGATGCAATGAAACGCCGGGACACCTGAACCCCAATGTTTATAGCAGCAATGGCCACAATAGCCAAACTGTGGAAGGAGCCTCGGTGTCCATCGAAAGATGATGGATAAAGAAGATGTGGTCTATGTATACAATGGAATATTCCTCAGCCATTGGAAACGACAAATACCCACTATTTGCTTCGATGTGGATGGAACTGGAGGGTATTACGCTGAGTGAAATAAGTCAATTGGAGAAGGACAAACATTATATGGTCTCATTCATTTGGGGAATATAAAAATTAATGAAAGGGAATAAAAGTAAAGGAGAGAAAATGATTGAAAATATCGGTGAGGGTGACAAAACATGAGAGACACCTAACTCTGGGTAATGAACAAGTGGTAGTGGAAGGGGAGGTGGTCAGGGGGTTGGGGTGACTGGGTAATGGGCACTGAGGGGGGCACTTGGCGGGATGAGCACTGGGTGTTATGCTATATGTTGGCAAATCGAACTCCAATAAAAAAATTTTTTAAAAAAGATGATATCCCCTTTCAATAGTGTTTAATAGACTGTTATTGCTACTAGGCTATGTAGTGTCATATATGGTATATGTATCCTGATTCGTATACATACATATGCATATATTATTTGTCTGCTCATGTGGAAGTTCAGATTATATGATACAGATCTACATATATTTACACTTATTTCTCTAACCATATATCTGTCAGTATTGTCAGTATCCTCTTCACCCTGTAGCTATTAACCCTTGTTTTAGTTTTTAAAAACCTGTTTTAATGCTGAAGTCCTCTCCCTACAATTCTTCCAACAGACCCAGTTTTAAGCCCATATAGAGTTACTGAAAGCCTTCCAGACACCTCTCACTCTCTCAGGTTCAACTTTTTGCCTCTATGGGTCTCTCCATAGAGAATAAGATCCTCCATCTTAGCCCTCAACTGCCCATCTTTATTTGCAATTGAAATTATGTCTTTTCTTCAAACTCTATAACTTAAATGTTACAGCTTCCTTTATCCATTTCCAGATTACCACAAAGAGGATAGGAATGCATACTCATTTGAAGCATGTAAGTTTATTTATTCTTTTTAGATCATACTTGGCCTTGTATAGTATTTATTTTTGGTTTACATACTCTTTTAGATTATAACTTAGAAGTCCTAGTACTCTTGTACTTGTGCAGTGCATGGAACAGTGACTTACACATGAGGTCCAAAGTATTTGTGAAATACTTGTGAAATTTAAAAAATGTAACAGCACAGATACACAAAATACAATAGACTGTGGCACTCTTTTTCAGTATGGTAATGAGTCTAGGGAAATTACTACTTTTGAGATGGCTGTTACAGGCCAGCACTCCTTCCTGTTTCTTCTCATGATAATCTCAAGTATCATAAACCTAAAGTGAATTCTTCTTCCTATCACTAGAACTTGTTCCTGGGATGGAGCATGACAAAAAGCAAGGAGAAGCCCTTTAATTAAATGCTTGTTTAAAGATATAAAACATTTAAGTCTTTAAGACAAAGATCATTATTATGTATTTCTGGAGGTGCAGATCACAAGATTAGACCAGGCCATCTGCTCTCGTTTTGTTTCCCTAAGAAATATCCCCAGGAAAGGAAGTGAATAAATTATAGTCCAGCTGCTTTTATTCTTTAAATCTGGAGAATTCATGTTATTGCATATCTGTGGAGCTTACTGAGTCTTTGCTGTATCATTTCCTATTGTTCTGATTTTTCCTGTTATTTATGTAGATCTTTCTTCTTCATTCACTGTTATGACCACAAAATGAAAATAGTAAAATTACTACTGTGAATTTCTTCATTCTCAGAAAGGTCTGTTATCCTAATTGGCTCTTTATTTGAATGAGAAGTTGGCCATCCAGCTGTGAATCTATGAGCATGGTGTGTTAACATGTCAAGTGTTACTTTAAGCTGGGGAGTATGGGACAGACAGTTTGGGCCTCTCAGAAGCTCAGATTTTCTCTGAAGCCTCCTCTTGTATATCTCAGGTCTAGAGATTCCTTCATTCTGGTTTGAACTTCAACTACTGTGTTTCTTCCAGAAAATCACCAAAATCCCTTCTCCACTGATATAATCTCAGTCTCATTTCTGTTACAAATATATTCATTTTTACCTTATTTTTGTCATATAAATAGCATATTGGGAAAGCAGTAGAATACATATCTGTGCAAAGCCCATATTTTGGGTAAGATATTCACTGATTCCTTTAAAGAGAAACTATGAAATTACAGATATATTATTTCAGATATTTAGATGTAAAGGATGATATCACAATGCTAACTTTAGATATTTGTCTGGAACAACTGCTCTGATGTGGGATTAAGCCATCGCTTGGAAATACGAATAACATACTTTGAATACTTTTTTGTTATGAAGGTGTGTTCATTTTCTTAACCTAGAGATTTAAAAGAACTCATAGCTCCAATAAAAATCATCTACATAGTGAAGGAATTATCAACAAAACAAAAAGACACCCTACTGAAAGGGAGAAAATATTCCCAAATGATATTTCTGTTAAGTAGTTAATTGTCAAAATATACAAAGAATTTATATAACTGAACACCAAGGAAACCCAAATAATCTGATTAAAAATGGGCAGAGGACCTAAATAGACATTTTTCCAAAGAAGACATATAGATGGCCAACAGACACATGAACTGATGATGCTCAACATCACTAATCATCAGGGAAATGCAAATCAAAACAATGAGATACACCTCACATCTAGCACAATACTTAAAATCAAAACCACAAGAAATAACAAATGTTGGTTAAGGTGTGTAGAAAATGGAACCCTCATGCATTTTGTGAGAATACAAATTGGTGTAGCCACTGTTAAAAAAGTGTGGAGGTTCCTCAAAAAATTAAAAATAGAACTACTATATGATACAGTAATTCCTCTACTGAGTACTTACGCAAATAAAATGAAAATACTAATTCAAAAAGATATACACAACCCTATTTTATTGCAACATTATTTACAATAGCCAAGACATGAGGGCAACTCAAGTGTCCATTGGTTGATGAATGCACAAAGAAGTGTGATGTGTATGTGTGTGTATAATGGAATATTATTCAGCCATAGAAAGAATGACGTCTTGACATCTGCAACAACATAGAAGAAGTACGATGTTGTATTCCTAAAAATTACAATGCTAAGTGAAATAAGTCAGTCGGAGAAAAATAAAAACCATATGATTTCACACATATGTGGAATTTAAGAAACAAAACAAATGAACAAAACAAAACAAAAAAGATGAACAAACATAAAAAAATGACAAATATAGAGAACAAATGGGTGGATGGGAGGTGAGTGGGAGGGGTGGGTGAAATAGATAAAGGAGATTAAGAGAACACTTATTTTAATGAGCACTGAGAAACATATAGAACTGTTGAGTCACCAACACTGTGTTAATGAACTTGAATAAAATTTAAAAAATAACTCATATTTCCTATTTTTTAATGTAAATAAATATAGTATATATACAAATTTCTCATCACTTTATAATACTTTGTACTGCTCAGAAGATTGCTAACAAAATTATCTTGGATTGTATTCAAAGAAACAGCATCATTAGGTTAAGACAAACACCAAGCAACACTAGAACAGTATTTCTCAAATATGCGTATTAGGTATATGTCAAAATCTCTCTGATACAGGCATTCATGTTGTTTTTTTTCTACAATGGTGGTTCTTTACACTTTAGTGAGCATCAAGATCATGTGGAGAGCTTGTGAAAACATATTGACAGGCTCCATCATTAGTGTTTCTGATTTAGCAATGTCGATGCTGTTGGTTTAAAACCATACTTAGGAATCGGGTGGCCCGGATGGCTCAGCGGTTTAGCGCCGCCTTCAGCCCAGGGTGTGATCCTGGAGTCCGGGGATGGAGTCCCACATCAGGCTCCCTGCATGGAGCCTGCTTCTCCCCCTGCCTGTGTCTCTGCCTCTCTCTCTATCTCTCATTAATAAATAAATAAATAAATAAAATATTTTTAAAAATACTTAGGAATCATTGTTTAAATAATCAGTGAAGCAAAATTTTTATAATAACAAAGTATTTAGAGCAGTCAAAATGGAATTTCTATACATCCTCTATCTCCTACTTAAGCAATGCTGTGTGTAAAACTATGATATTGCATAGTGGATAAGGATTTCTGTTAAGTCCAAGATGATGGTTCTAGTAGAATCAATGAATGCATGTAGGGTTTATCTGTATCTAGAGTAAGTGCCTATTCCAATAAGAAAAAAACACTTCCCTTTTATGATGGAAACTGTCCAATGTAATCAACCTGCTACTAGGTAGCTAGCTGATCAATCTAATAAATGGTGATATACAAGAGACTCAATGTTATCTCAAGTCCTGGCAGACTGAACACTCAACAATGGCCATAGTCAAGGTGGCCTGAATAAATGAAGTCCATGACGTGAACACACACATAACTTCCCCCTGGCACTGGATCATTTCTGGTCATGAACCCACTGGATGATGACAGAAATGTCTGAAGAAAACTTAGATTGAAAAATGGGCCATTCCATCTAGTTGATTTTTTAAATCTTTCTTTGCTGAGTTCCCCCTTCGATGATTGTTCTTTTTTTTATTTTTTTAAATTTATTTATGATAGTCACACAGAGAGAGAAAGAGAGAGAGGCAGAGACACAGGCAGAGGGAGAAGCAGGCTCCATGCACCGGGAGCCCGACGTGGGATTCGATCCCGGGTCTCCAGGATCGCGCCCTGGGCCAAAGGCAGGCGCCAAACTGCTGCGCCACCCAGGGATCCCTCGATGATTGTTCTTATGAGACAAGAATATCTTCATGTTTTTTGCCTATTTGGAGAGATCTATTTACATACCTGTTCCACAAATTTCCTTGTCTTCGATTTTCTAATAATATTCCTTCAAAGTTCCTGCTCTCCCAGAAAACCATTAGTCATACCCCATGAATTGGTATGTAATCACACCTCTGGCCATCTCTCCTTCCAAAGTGAACAACCAATTGTGCTGCTCTGAGTTCTACCACTTGGAAGATTTCCATTCACCTCTGCCTTTTAGGAATATTGCAGGGAGGGGTTGCAGTGCTGTATCTGTCCACTTCCGGGTGATGTCTGCATTTCGTGCAGAACCATCTATAAACCAGGACCCTGTTTTTGTCTTCCTCTGTCAACTGATCATAAAGAATTTCCCTTGAGCCCATGGGTGAGGCTGTGAGTGAGAGGCCAGTATAGCAGGAATAGGGACATGAGCATTTGGGCCACTTCTTCATGTAACTACTGGTGCCTTCAGGGTCTGCTCAGGCTCCTACATTTATACACTGGTTTCATTTCATGGTGTATTCCCACAGATGCCCACCTCATGGTGGATCAAATAATCTGCTTATAAATAAGAGCAGCTTTGGTTGCATGTGGAATCAGTGGCCCATAGTTAAGCAGTCCATTTACACTAAGAGACAATGACTGTTTCTTCAAAGTAGAGTAGCTATCCACTGAGGATGGCAGGGCTTTACTCCACAATTCTACCGGCCTGCCTGGTGATTCACCTCTAGAGGCCTACCAGAGGCTCAAAGCCTCCCCACTGGATCTGCCCCTTCAAGCACCATTGGCTCTGCGGACTTACATGGCCTAACTGATGGAGTAGCTTGCATAGCAACCTATGCTTGTTACAAAGCCTTTTCCTGTCCTGAACCCACTCACAAGGAGCAGTTTATCTGGTCCCTTGGTAAATGGGCCAGTGTAATACACCCAAATGAGGATGACACTGTGTTCAGAATCCATAGGAACCCACTAGGTATTGTGACTCCTTTTTGGATGTGCCCTATATCACTTGGCCCCTAAGAATCTCACTGTAGTATAAGGCCTCTTAATTTTTTAAAGTAGGCTCCATGCACAATGTGGGGCTTGAACTCACAACCCTGCTGTATGGACTTAGCCAGCTAGGTGCCCCATTTTTTTTTGCATTTATTTCTCACCCACTGTCATGCATATTTTTTACCAAGAAGCATAGAATATTGCTGCTTCTTGCTCACTGGTATCTTAATGTCATCTGTGTAATGGGCCAATTTGAGATCTTTGTCAGAAAGAAAGGCAATCAAGATTCCTGAGAAATATTTGCACATGATACATCTGATAATGACTTGTATATATGAAGAATTTACAAAATATACTAGTTAATTAACTCCAAGAAAAATTAACTCAGTTAAAAAACTGGCAAAGGGGATCCCTGGGTGGTGCAGCGGTTTGGCGCCTGCCTTTGGCCCGGGGCGCGATCCTGGAGACCCAGGATCGAATCCCACGTTGGGCTCCCGGTGCATGGAGCCTGCTTCTCCCTCTGCCTGTGTCTCTGCCTCTCTCTCTCTCTCTCTGTGTGTGTGACTATCATAAATAAATTAAAAATTAAAAAAAAACTGGCAAAGATTGGAGCAAGACAGTTCATCAAACAAGACAGTTCACCAAACAAGATATAAAGATATCAAAACAGGACCCAAAAAGATACTTTATACAATGGTTTATCAGAGAAATACACGTGAGAAGCACAATGAAATACCACAACTCACTTGTATAAATAACTCAAATTGAGAAGACTATTCTTACTGGAAGCAGTATCATAGGCCTTTTGTACGCATAGGTAGGCAACAAAATGAGTGGAGAGATAATTATACAAAATTGAAAGGGTCAGTATATTTAAGTTGTTTGTGTTATGTTGAAGCCACTCCTGCACATCACACTACTTACTCCATCCTTCCATGAAGTTTTCAGAATGACATTAATTTCATGAATGCTGTCTTCCTCCTCTATTTTGGCTTTCACAAGCAAAACTATGAGGAAGTGACATAACTGATTAATCAGTCTGCCCAAAAAGATGCTGTTTGCTTTCCCCTAGCTGCCTATCAATTCCCATCTGAAGGTTGAACATTTATTCCTCTTCAAATATCAAATCAAAGTGTCACAAATAAGTAAATTTTTATTTTTCTGAAAGAAAGTACATTGACAACTTTCTTTGCTAATGCACAAGGGGCAAACCTGAATGCTTTACCATCATGTTCAAAATCTGTCATTTATATTAAGTTGGGGTAAAAAACAAAGTCTCTGAACTAGCCTCCAACGCATGTGTGGTCCCACCTGTGCTGGCCTCCCTGGCCCTATCTGGTTACTCCTAGCTTGTCCCTTTGTAATTCAGCACGTTGTGCTTCTCCCATGATTCAGGCTCTCCGATTATCTAGGTCCTCCAATGGCCAAGGTCATGGGCATGACACATGTCCACAGGTAGCAATCACCATGTAGAAACGAAGACCCTCAAGTCACACCCCAATCTACTGACACAGAACCTGAATTTTTTTTAATTTTTATTTATTTATGATAGTCACACACACACAGAGAGAGAGAGGCACAGACATAGGCAGAGGGAGAAGCAGGCTCCATGCACCAGAAGCCCGACGTGGGACTCGATCCCGGGTCTCCAGGATCGCGCCCTGGGCCAAAGGCAGGTGCTAAACCACTGCGCCACCCAGGGATCCCCCAGAACCTGAATTTTTAACAAGATCTCTCTCTAGGAGACTCACAGGCATTAACATTTGCGGAGCACTGAGCTATGGCACCTCTCGCTGTGATGCTTTATCTTTGTTTCCCTTTGCACCTCCCTTGATCTTTCCCTAGTAAGATTTTTCATCAGATTTCAGCTTGAAGTTTGGAGTCAGGTCTAGGTCTGGAATGTGACCTGAAGTTTGCATGAGGAGGACAGTTTTCTTTGGGGTGGGTTCCTGAAGGGAATCTAGAACTTTGGCCTCATTAAAATCATGTAGGATCAGCTCAGACAAGAACATATTAATCAAAGCACTCAGAGTAACGCCTATTTCACAGATAAACCGATTTGCATAAACATGCCAGAGGTGTCACTTGTGGTGGAAAGTAGTGGCATAAAGTCCAATTTCAACTGTTAAAACTAGAACTGTAATGTGACTTGATGTTTATGATCTCACAGGCTGTAATGCCCAATGGGACACCTGGACTTCGCATACACTTTCAAGTCTGCAATGCCCAGAAGAACGGCTTAGTTTTGTCCTAAAGGGAGTCGTGGGGTACTATCAGAGGAATTTTAATATTTCATTCCTTCCTTTTTTTGGCAAAAGCATATAGGTTTCTGATGATTGGTTGACTCTTGCGTTTGAAGCAAATTGGTATAAATAACCTTTTCTTGAGCTTTGTAAGTGAAGCAAACAGAATGAATCAGCGTGCAAAGACTTGCTGCCTATGTTATGGTCACTCTAGCGGTATTGTATTTTTTTTCTCCTTTAGAAAGCCTAACACTTTGAAGTGATTTCCTCAGATTTCTTATTAGATATGGGTAAGAGAGAAATGACTTCTATGACATTCATTAGTCTTTCTATATAAAGGTGAAATACTGTTACACTTGTAAGAATTTCACACTGGAATTACAGATGCCAAAAAACAGGTGAATAATGGAAACCGAATAATCAATAAGTTAATATATTTTATGTTGATAGCCATAATCTAGATAAGCAAAATAGCTGTGAGATGAATTACTCTGTTAAACAATGTTTTATTATCCATTAACATAACTATAATGACTTTATAAATAAAAGTGGTGAACTGAAATGTGAAACATTTAAAATTTTATTTTATTTTAAATATTTTATTTATCTATTCATGAGAGACAGAGACACAGGGAGAGGAAGAAGCAGGCTCCATGTAGGGAGCCTGATGTGGGACTCGATCCGGAGTCTCCAGGATCAGGCCCTGGGATGAAGCCCACGCTAAACTGCCGAGCCACCCCGGCTGCCCACATTTAAAAATTTAAACTGCACTTAAGTATCACAGGTTTTAATGATTTCTACATAAGAAATCTTCCTGGTTATTCTGATTAAAAGTTTAGTTTTGTCTTACTGATCATATTTTCTGATTAAAACTTTTTTTTTGATTAAAACTTTTAAGGTAAGTCACTTGTATATTAACTTCATCCTTTCTGCCACTTCTGATAAGAATTTTGTTGACTGTTTTGCCATATATGTAGCAAGAAATTGGCAGTTAGTGTCCTTTTGCAGCTCCAGCATGTATGGCCTGGTAAATATCAGCACAAATAGAACCTGAGGATTTTCAATTATTTAGTGATTCAGGATGCATAGAAGGAAGTCCTTTTCAAATAAATAGGCCTTTAATAATGGCAATGCTGGCCTTGATTATCTATGTTATTTATATTTTACTCTGGTTTTTGGCTTAATCTTAATGCTAAAAAAAAAAAACTGATGGTGAAATAGTTCTCTCAAGTAAAACCAGCAGGATTTCCACAAAAGAGCCTTCTACAAAAGTTCTAATCACTGTAATAAAAAATATAAAGCAACTTTTAAATATGAGTGGAACTTTCAGGCAGTGCTAGTATACATATAAACAACACAGAGTGTATAAAGTTGAACTGAAAAACTCCTGCATAGACATAATCCCTAGGAAAATAAGTTTGGGAATTTGAAGAAGAGAAAAAGAAGATTACAGAGTCGACAACTTTAAATGAAAACGGAAGTTAAGATAAAGTTACCCCCCCAAACTCTGGGCCTTTCCGTTTCTGTTGTTCGAGGCCTTCCTCTGATGTCCTTCCTTCTCCTTCTCTGTAGTCTTTCTCACACTTATCCATCAGTGTGTCCGTTCTCTGTCTATTTCTCTTCCATCTCCTGATTTTTTCACCACCAAAATTTCTCCTCCTTATTTTGTCTCCTTATCTTTATGCAGTTCTCTCCCTTGAAAACTTTTACTAAAACAGTATCAGGAGAAAAGTGTTCTATTTATCCACTCGTAGCAGACATATAACAGTTGTTCTTCACATAGAAATGTTACCATTTCTACATTGTAATATTTTTATATAAATAAATAAATACAATATTCATTATTCTTTATATGTAGAGTCAAAGCATTGTTACAATAATTTTACATGGTGTACCAGGAGGCCCAAAAGCCAGGTGAGTGATAAACCACTAGTGAGTAATTTTTACCTTTAGTTTCTATAACCTAGATAAGCAAAAGAGCTGTGAGACTGAATTATTCCCCTTAACAAGTTCTTATTATCTAGTAACACAGCTATAATGGCATCATAAGGTAAATATTGTTGAACTCGAATGTTAATTTAATCTTCATTTAAACATCCTTTCATGATTCCTACAATCAAATCGTTCTGGTATTCTGATGAAGGGTCCATTATGTTTAGCTGATCATATTTTGTGATTCAAACTTTTTTTTTTAAAGGGAAATTTTTTTTAGACTTTTATTTATTTATGATAGTCACAGAGAGAGAGAGAGAGAGAGAGAGAGGCAGAGACACAGACAGAGGGAGAAGCAGGCTCCATGCACCGGGAACCCGACGTGGGATTCGATCCCGGGTCTCCAGGATCGCGCCCTGGGCCAAAGGCAGGCGCCAAACTGCTGCGCCACCCAGGGATCCCGTGATTCAAACTTTTTTTTTTAATTTTTATTTATTTATGATAGTCACCGAGAGAGAGAGAGGCAGAGACATAGGCAGAGGGAGAAGCAGGCTCCATGCACCGGGAGCCCGACGTGGGATTCGATCCCGGGTCTCCAGGATCGCGGCCTGGGCCAAAGGCAGGCGCCAAACTGCTGCGCCACCCAGGGATCCCGTGATTCAAACTTTTAAGGTAAGTCACTGACATATTATCTCTACCCTTTCTTCTACTTCTCACAATACTTCCATGGACTATTTCACTTACGTGTAGCAAAAATTGATAGTAACTGCTCCTTCACTGTTCTTCCCAGCATATATGGCTTAATTGATACCAATACACAAATTCACCTTGAACTATTTCAATTACTTGGTGATTTGAGGTCACATGAAGGAAGTTCTAAATAAAATCGTTTAACAGTTGCAATCTTTGGTTTTGGTTACTTGTATCCAAAGGCTCAATATTATTCTGCTTAGAAAGTGATGGAAAAAGGTGCCCTCAAGTAAAACCATAAGGATTTCTAGGAAACATCACTTCTAATCATTTTAATAACAAACATAAAGCAACTTTTAAATACAAAAAACGTTCAGGCAGTGCTAATATATTAATGAACGGCACAAAGTTGCAAAGTAAAATTTGACCTGAAATCTCTTGCATACATATATTACACAGGAAAATTAAATTTGAGCAAGAGAAAAAGAGAAGACTCCAATGTTGACAACTCGAAATAAAAATAAGGTTAATGTAGAAATTAAGCTACAGATTCTGGGAGTTTCCCTTTTGGTTTTCGATAGTCTTATTTCTGATATATTTTTTTAAGTTTAAATTCAATTAGCCAACATATATAACTCATTAGTTTCAGATGTAGTGTTCGATAACTTCTCTCTGATGCATTCTTAATCCTTTTCTTGTCTTTCCCACACTTTTCCACCCATGTGTTGGCTATTCTCTGCCTATTTTCTCTTCCTCCATTTTGTGATCTTTTCATCCACCTAACTTCTCCTGTGGTCTTCTTTCTTTTCTTACTGCCTTGCTCTCCTCTTTTGAACACTTTTCTTAAATGATATAACATAAAAATATATTGTATTTGTCCATCTGGAGCAGACATATACCAACTGTCCTCCTCATTCCTGGCGGATTCAGTGCCCTTTCCTTGCTCACTGTTGAGCAACTGGTTTCCCATTCACTGCTCATTATTCTCTGGCCTCGACTGCATCACATTCCAGAAATTGCTCTCACTAAAGCCACCGCAAATCTCTCAGTCTCCAACTCAATCACATCTATTCACTTCTTGTCCTTCAGAGCATCTATTTTATCAACTGGCACCATAACTCTCTTTGTCCTTCTTGAGTATCTTCCTCTATTTTTGTTCATGACACTCATCCGTCCTGTTTCCCCTTCTCTTCTTCACCATTCTGCTCTGTTTCCTTTCCTGTCCTCTTCTTGTCTTTATCACTGCGAGTCAGAACTACTAGTTTCTTTTTGTAAAAAAAGATTTTTATTTATTTATTAATGAGAGACAGAGAGAGAGAGAGAGAGAGAGAGAGAGAGAGAAGCAGAGACACAGGCAGAGGAGAAGCAGGCTCCATGCAGGGGCCCCGAAGTGGGACTCGATCCCAGGTCTCCAGGATCAGGCCTGGGCTGATGGTGGCGCTAAACCACTGAGCCACCTGGGCTGCCCGAACTACTAGTTTCCACAAGATATTATTTTTTGGAATGGATTCTAATATAGAAATGCTAGGAGATTAAAGGAATCAGCTGAGAAAAAAATGGGCAGCAACAGAAGGAAGCAAAGCAGTCTATCAATAGCAAAAATCATGTCCCAGCATTGGCTCTATGAGGGTTACTGTCACTGCTCCTGCGTGGGAATGCCACTGTTCACACTGACTGGGTCATTGGTGTGGGTGCAGGATGCATTTGCTAGAACCTTCATATTGTACCTCAGCAACTCAAATTCTTGTTCCTTTTCCTCTCTCACTCCAAATTCCAAATCCAGTGTGGATGGGTTTTAGTTGCCAAACCTACATCACAAATGCCCTCACTTTAGTTATAAGGGGACAGCAAAGTCAGTTGTAGCTCTTTTGGTTCCCAGAGTGGATGGTAGTTTTGCCTGGCACCCAGGTTATGTGGTAGAAAAGAGGACTGGCTAGCTAAAAATGACATATATTCTCCAAAACTACGTTAATATACTTTGCCAGTTTAGTTCCTCACCCTTCTCTTCACTTTGTGTATTCCCCAATGTGTAGGTCAAACATGAGTATGCCTTGAGCTACCCTGATGCCTTCCAAGTCAATATTTGTAGTAGACGCACACAACAAAGCACATACCACCTGGATGTCCAGAGGACACTCTCTCTACAAACTGGCACGGCATCCTCATTTCAATGATTTTTCAAAATTTGAATATGGTTGACACACAATGTTGCATTAGTTTCAGGCGTACAACACAGTGATTTGACTCATTTATACTTTGTGCTAGGTTGACCCCAAGTACAGCTGTCATCTGTTGCCATACATTGCTATTACAATATTGTTGACTATATTCTTTATGCTGTGACTTTTATCCATGACTTCTTCATTTCATAACTGGAAGCCTGATCTCCCACCCTCCTTCACCATTTTGCCCAATTTTCCACCTCCTATGTCTCTGGCAAACAAGTTGTTCTCTGTATTTTTAGGTCTGATTCTTCTCTTTGTTTATTCATTTTTTTAGACATCACCTATGGGTGAAATCATATGGTATTTGTCTTTCTCATTCAGACTTATTTCTTTTAGTGTAATAGCCTGTTGTATCAAATGGCCTGATCTTATCCTTTTCTATAGCTGGGTAATATCCCATATACATATCTACATCTCCATTGTGTATAATACACACACACACATACTTGCTTATTCATTTGTCTATAGGTGGACACTTAGGTTGCTTCGATATCTTGGCTATTCTAAATAAGGCTGCAGTAAACGTAGGGGTGCATGTTTCTTTCCTTTTTTTAAAATTTAAATTTAATTTGCCAACATATAATCTCCAGTGCTCATCTCATGTATGTATTTTCAAATTGCTGTTTTCATTTTCTTTGGGTAAATGAAAATCTACCCAGTCACAAAGTGACTCCTATTCTTCACTGACCATCCTTTCACCTCCAATGTGTCACAAGAAGTGATGATGTCTCTACATTCTGAACTCTTTTCCATCGATCCCAGTGTCATTTCACCCATGCACTAGCTATATCACATGCATTTGAATCCCTTGGGGAGCAGGTTAAGATGCAGATTTATTAGATTTCATTCTTGACCCAATAATCTAATTCTAAAGAAATCCTTACCATCTATATTTTGCATGAAAAGTTCCTCAGACCATTCCAATGTGTATTCTTGTTTGAAACCCAGTAGACAGCAGTAACATTTTCCTGACTGGTATTCCTGACCCCAACTTCATCTCCCTAGGGCCTATTTTCTACACTGCCACATATTTATTTTAAAAAAAATCTTATGTGGGATGCCTGGGTGGCTCAATGGTTGAGCGTCTGCCTTTGGCTTGGATTGTGATCCAGGGGTCCTGGGACTGAGTCCTGCATCGGGTTCCCCACAAGGAATCTGCTTCTCCCTCTGCCTATGTCTCTGCCTCTCTCTCTGTGTCTCTCATGAGTAAAGAAATAATATCTTTAAAAAATGAAAATAAATAAAAATAAAAATATTACAGTGCCTCACTCCCTTTTTTTCAGTGCATGCTTCTTCCCTGATAAATAATGTTCAAGATCCCTCACATGCTATTCAACTCATTTTATAGCCCAGGCTCTTCAAGCCTCTTTCCCCTTCACCCTATGTCCATATCCTGGACACAGAATTTCCCTTTCATACTCAATCCTGTCCCATAAATTTAGTAACTATGTGTAATGTCTTTCATTTTCCCCATTCTGTAATCATGGCACATTTAAAAAATGGAAATAATCGCATTTATTTCCAAACCCCCCAAACAGATTCCATCGATCACCAGGTAACACACAAAACTGACAGGGCATTCGGATGTGCATAACTTACTTAAACTCTCCTCCCTGTATTTCCTGTCATAAATTGACTGAATTTTTGTTCAATTTCATTTCAGAAAGCACCCAGTGAGGACATGGAAAAGGAAAATGCAACATTGCTGACGGAGCTGATTCTCACAGGACTCACACATGAACCACAGTGGAAAATCCCTCTATTTTTGATGTTCTTGGTTATCTATCTTCTCACTATTGTGGGGAACATTGGTCTGATTGCTCTCATCTGGAATGACCCTCAGCTTCACATCCCCATGTACTTGTTCCTTGGCAGTCTGGCATTTGTGGATGCTTGGTTATCATCCACAGTGACGCCCAAGATGCTAGTCGGATTCTTCGCCAAGAGCAAAACGATCTCTCTCTCTGAATGTATGATACAGTTTTTTTCCTTTGCAATCAGTGTAACCACGGAATGTTTTTTGCTGGCAACAATGGCTTATGATCGCTACGTGGCCATACGCAAACCATTAACTTACCCAGTGATTATGTCCAATACACTCTGCATCCGGCTGATACTTTTGTCATTTTTAGGAGGACTTCTTCATGCCATAATTCACAGTTCTTTTTTATTCAGATTAACCTTCTGCAATTCCATCATGGTACATCATTTTTACTGTGATGTTATACCATTGTTTAAGATCTCCTGTACTGATCCTTCTATTAATTATCTGATGGTATTTATTTTCTCTGGGTCAATACAAGTCTTCACCATTTTGACTGTTCTTGTCTCCTACACACTAGTGCTCTTTACAATATTAAGAAAGAAGTCTCTACAAGGCATAAAGAAAGCCTTCTCCACCTGTGGGGCCCATCTCTTTTCTGTGTCGTTATACTATGGCCCCCTCCTTTTCATGTATGTGCGCCCTAGATCTGCACAGGCAGATGATCAAGATATGATGGACTCTCTATTTTACACTGTCATAATTCCGGTGTTAAATCCAATGATCTATAGCCTGAGAAATAAGAAAGTTATAGATTCAATGAGAAAAATGTTAAAGAGACATGCCTAGTACTCATAGTAACATCTGTTCTTCTTCCATTAAAACAACACAGAATTGTGCAGATTGGATGTTGCTATATGTTCGCTAGTGTTCAAATTTTTTGCAGGTATAATTGCCCTAGCATTCAAATGCCTTAAAGTGGGAATACAAATAAACCATCATAAATATGTGGGTATATTATTGAAAAAGATAGAATTTTATTCAAGTGTTCATGTCATACTAAAATAATTTAAAAAATATTTTACATGTTTTTATGTTCAATATTGCTTCATAAATGTGTTAAGCAGTGTAATAGTGTAATTTCTCTGAAAAGAATTTGAATGAGTCTTTTATAGCCACACAGTTGTGCAACTTGACTCACACCACATTTCACTCTACAGTGGGGTCAGGTTGTATTTGAGTGAACAGAGGCAAAAAAGTATAATGAGATATCGAATTTCAGTCTACCCTTGCCCTTCCTCTCTCACCACTGGTTCCACATATGGCCCTCCTGATACAACTAAGGATCACACACTAAAACTACTCAACATCTGTCACTGTTATATTATTGATACTTTTATATCATGTTGATATTCTCTTACTTTGCAAACATTGCTGTCAGACATTTTCATAAACAGAAGTCTATATGGTATCCTTGTGGAATAACTTTTCAAGGAGTGTTATATCTATCAGATTACATATATATATATTTATGTATACAGCATACATATCTAGAACTCTATATATGCATGTTTATATTTGATATTCACATATATGAACAGATTACATGACATATGCACACATGTGAATATATATTTACATGTGTAAATATATATATTATATATATATTCCACAGTAATATATATATACTTATATATATATATTTCTGTATATATATATATATTTCCTTACCCTGCATAATGAGTATATTTCATTGTAAACTCATTACCCTGCATTTGTGAGCCTGGCCGTGTTTGAGGTACTTTCAAATAAAATCTTAATAGAACTCTGAAATCTCTTTCTTCAAAATTCTTCTACTGACCCTGTGTTTTACCTAAAAATAACTTACTGAAAGCCTTCTGGATACCCTCTTTTGGCATATGTTGTTGTTCATATGGTCCCTCCACAGAGAATGCTTCCTGAGTGTACCCATCTTCATGTACAATTGAAATGGTATCCTTTCTTCAAAGGTCTTCTTAAATGTTTCACTTCCTTGACACATTTACAGATTACATTGAAGAAGATAAAAATGGTCACTCTTTTGAATCATTGGATATTTTACTTATTCTTCTTGGCCATTAGTATGGCCATATATAATACTGAGTTTTCATCTATTAGCTTTTTAATTTGTATTTTTTTTAAGTTTTGATTTTAATCACCAAGTGCTCATCATAAGTACATTCCTTAATCCTTATCACTTATCTTACCCACTGCTCAACCACCTGCCCTCTAGTAACCATGAGTTTGGTCTCTCTCTAGTTAACAGTCTGTTTCTTGGTTTGTTCCCCATACTCTTTTCTCTGTCCACTCATTGCTTATTTGGTTTGTTTCTTAAATCCCACATATGAATGATCATATGGTATTTGTCTTTCTCTGATATATTCCATTAGCATTATATATAGATATTATATATAGTATATTATATATAGTATATATAATAGTATATTATATTATATATAGTATATTATACTATATTATATTAGTATATATATTATATTATATATAGTATAATATATATAATATATTATATAATAGTATAGTATATATTAGTATATTATATATGTTTATATATTATATGTATATTGTATAATATATATTTTATATATATATATATATGTAATCACAACTTTTTTATTCATTCCTCAAATGAAGGATGCTTGGGCTGCTTCCATATCTTGCCTATTGTAAACAAGCCCCTACGAACATAGGGGTGCCTGTATCCCTTTGAATTAATGGTGTGTATCCTTTGGGTAAATACCCAGTAGTGCAGTTGCTGTATCATATGTTATTTCTATTTTTAACACTTTGAGAGACCTCTATACTCTTTTCCACAGTACTGCACCAGTGTGCATTCCCACCCTAACAATGTAAGAAGTTCCCTTTCTCTCCATATACTCACCAACACCTATTGTTTCTTGTGTTGTGTGAAGTAATATCTTGTGCTGTGTGTGGTTTTGATTTGCATTTCACTGATGAGTGATGATGAGAGTCTTTTCGTGTGTCTGTTTGCCACCTGTATGTCTCTTTTTGGAAAAATGGCTGTTCATGTCTTCTTCCCATTTTTCAATTGGATTATTTGCTTTTGGGGTGTTGAGCTGTATATGTTCTTTATAGATTTTTGGATGCTAACCCTTTATCAGATATGTCATTTCAAAATATCTTCTCCCATTCTGTACGCTGCCTTTTAGTTTTGTTGATTGTTTCCTTTGGTGTGCACAAGCTTTTTCTCTTGATGATGTCCCAATCGTTAATTTTTGCTTTTATCCCCCTTGTCTCTGGTGACATGTCTAATAAGTTGCTACAGATGAGTTCAAAGAGGTTTCTGCCTGCTTTCTCCTTTAGGATTTTGGTGGTTTCCTATCTCACACTTAGGTGAATTTCTTTTTCTGTATGGTGTAAGAAAGTGGTCCAGTTTCATTCTTCTGCACGTTGCTGTCCAGTTTTCCCAACATCATTTGTTGAAGAGACTGTCTTTTCTCCATAGGATATTCCTTCCTGCTTTGTCTAACATTAGTTGACCATATACTTGTAGGTCCATTTCTGGGTTCTCTCTTCTGTTCCATTGATCTATGCATCTGTTTTTGTACCAGTACCACACTGTTTTGAGTGCAATGTTCTTCCAACCCAGGAGCATGGAATACTTTTCCATTTCTTTGTATCCTCTTCAATTTCTTTCTAAGCAATCTATAAAATTTAGAGTACAGGTCTTTTACCTCTTTAATTAGTTTTTTCCAAAGGTATATTATTGTTTTTGGTGCAATTGCAAATGGAATAGATTCTTTGATTTCTTTTTCTGCTGCTTAGTTATTGGTGTATAGAGGTACAAGAGATTTCTTCACATTGCTTTTATGTTCTGCAGCTTTGCTGAAAATTCATGTCTGAGGTCTAGCAATATTTTTGGTGGAGTCTTTTGGGTTTCCTACATAGAGTATCATGTCATGGCAAAGAGTAAAAGTTTGACTTCCCTGTCAATTTGGATGCCTTTTATTTCTTCTGTTGTCTGACACCTGAGGCTAAGACTTCCAGTACTACGTTAAGCAGTAATGTTGAGAGTGGATATCCTTGTCTGTTTCCTGACCATTGGGGAAAGGTTCTCAGTTTTTCCCCATTGAAGATAATATTAGCTGTAGGTCTTTAATACATGACCTTTATGAGGTTGAGGGATGTTCCATCTATATCCGTACTCAGTTAGGATTTTGTTCTGTTTTTCCAAGAAAGAATGCTGCATTTTATCAAATGATTTTCTGCATGTATTGACAGGATCATATAGTTCTTATCCTTTCTTTTATTAATGTCTTGTATGATGTGGATTGATTCGGGAATACTGAATCACCCCTGCAGCCCAGGAATAAATCCCATGTGATTGTAGTGAATAATTCTTTAATGTACTGTTGAATTTGATTTGCTAGTATTTTATTGAGAATTTTTGAGTACATGTTCATCAGGATATTGGCCTGTAATTCTCCTTCTTGGTAGGGTTTTGGAATCAAGGCAATGCTAGCTTCATAGAATGAGTTTGGAAGTTTTCCTTCCATTTCTATTTTTTGGAATAGTTTGAGAAGCACAGGTATTAACTCTTCTTCAAATGTCTGATAGAGGGACGCTGGGGTGGCTCAGTGGTTCAGTGTCTGCCTTTGACTCAGGATGTGATCCCAGGGTCCTGGGATCGAGCCTGCTTCTCTTTCTGCCTGTGTCTCTGCCTATCTCTTTAGGTGTCTCAGGAATAAATAAATAAATAAAATCTTTAAAAAATAAATATCAGATAGAATTCCCCTGGGAAGCCATCTGGCCCAGTTCTTTTGTTTGATTTTTGGATTCCTAATTCCATTTCTTTGCTGGTTATGGGTCTGTTCAAATTCTGTAGTTCTTCCCTTTTTATTTTTCATAGTTTGTAGGTTTCTAAAACTCTTTTATTTCTTCCAGGTTCTCCAGTTTAATTTTGTTTTTTAAGATTTTATTTATTTGGGAGAGATGGAGAGGACAAGATGGGGAGGAGAGAGGGAGAAGCAGACTCCCCATTGAGCAGGGCGCCTGACATGGGTCCGGACCCCAAAACCCTGATATCATGACCTAAGCTGAAGTCAGGTTCTTAACAGACTGAGTCACCCTGGCACCCTTAGGTTGTCCGGTCTATGGGCATATAATTTTTCATAGTATTATCTCATAATTGGTTGTATTTCTGTAGTGTTGACAGTGATCTCTCCTCTTTCATTTTGATTTAACTATCCGGATCATTTCTCTTTTTGATGACTCGCTAGGGGTTTATCAATTTTTTTAAATCTTGTGAAAAACAAGCTCTCAGTTTTGTTCATCTTTTTTGGGTTTTTGTTGTTTCTGTTGTTGCTTCTATATCATTTATTTCTCCTCTTATCTTTACCATTTCCCTTCTTCTGCTGGCTGTAGGCTTTATTTGCTTTTCCTTTTCTAGCTCCTTTAGGTGTAAATTTAGGTTGTGTGTTTTAGACTTTTTTGTTTTTCCTTTTTTAATTTTTATTTATTATTATTATTATTATTATTATTATTATTATTATTATATTTGAGACTTTTCTAAGCAGGAACTCAACAAGGAAATCATGACTCTAAATGATACACTGGCGACATAGACTTAACAGACATTTTCAGACCATTGCATCTAATTTTTTTTAATTTATTTATGATAGTCACACACAGAGAGAGAGAGAGAGGCAGAGACACAGGCAGAGGGAGAAGCAGGCTCCATGCACCAGGAGCCCGAGGTGGGATTCGATCCCGGGTCTGCAGGATCGCGCCCTGGGCCAAAGGCAGGCGCCAAACCGCTGCGCCACGCAGAGATCTCCAGACCATTGCATTCTAAAGCAACAGAATACACATTCCTTTTGAGTGCACATGGAACATTCTCCAGAATAGATCATGGATTAGGTCACCAATCAGCTCTGAGCAGGTACAAAAACAAGGAGATCATACCATGCATATTTTTAGACTCGAACTTTATGAAACTTGAAGTCAACTACAAGAAAAAAACATTTGGAAAAAACACAAATACATGGAGGTTAAAGATCATCCTACTAAAGAATGAATGGGTTAACCACAAAATTAAAGAAGAAATTAAAAAATATAAAAATGGCAGCAACTGTAAAGGAAAACATGACAGTCCAAAATCTCTAAGATATAGCAATGGCCATCCTGAGAGAGAAGTATATCGCAATACAGGCCTACCTCAAGAAGCAAGAAAAGTCTTGATTTTGTATACTGCAGCTTTGCTGAACTCATTTCTCAGTTCTAATTTTTCATAAACTTCTCTTATAATCTTGTGTATTTCTGTGTTGTTGTTTGTTATTTCTCCTCTATAATTGTTATTTCATTTATTTGGGTCCTTTCTGGTTTTTTTTTTCTTGATAAGTCTGGCTAGAAACTTATCACTTTTATTGAGCGTTCATAGAAGCAACTCCTGGTTTCATTGATCTGTTATAGTTTTTGTTTTTTTGTTTTTAGGTTTTTTTGTTTTTGTTTTTGTTTTTTAGTTTCTATATCATTTGTCTCCACTCTGACATTTATTAATTCCTTCCTTTGCTGGTTTTAGGTGTGGCTTGTTGTTATTTTTCTAACCCCGTTAGGTGTTAAGGTTTGGTTATTTTAGTTTTTTCTTTAGGTAGCCTGTATTGCTTCAAACTTCCCTCTTAGAGGCTTTTACTGAATCCCAAAGGTTTTGAGCCAAGTGTTTTCATTTTTATTTGTTTCCATGTACTTTTTTTTAAGTTCTTCTTGTATTACCTGGTTGAGCCATTCATTGTTTAGTAGCATGTTATTCAACTTCTATGTTATTGTGGTCTTTCTATATTTTTTCTTCTTGTTGACTTCTAATTTCATAGCATTGTGGTAAGAAAAGATGCATGGGATGATTTCAATTTTTTGAATTTCTTGAGCTTATTTTGTGTCCTAATATGTGACTTATTCTGGAGAATGTTCTGTGTCTACTTGAAAAGAATGTGTATTCTGCTGTTTCAGGATGCAATGTTCTGAATCTATCTGTTAAGTTCATTTGGTCCAGTGTAATTCAAAGCCATTGTTTCCCTGTTGATTTTCTGCTTTGATGATCTGTCCATTGTTGTAAGTGGGGTGTTAACTTCTGCTAGTGGTCTGGCTGCAACAACGAAAGGAGATCCAGCTAGAGCACCACGCAAGGTGGCCTTCCTCATGTGTTATGTGACTCCAGGTTCTCCCCATCTGGCCTAGTGATAATTGTATTATTATCAGTGGGTTCTTTTATGTCTGTTATTAGATGTTTTATATATTTGAGTGCTTCCAAGGTGGGGCATAAATATGTGCAACTGTTAGATTGTCTTGTTAGATAGATCTCTTGATTATGATGTAGTGCCCTTCTTCATTTCTTGTTTCTGTCTTTGTTTTAAAATTTAGTTTTTCTGATATAAGTATGACTATTCCAGCTTGTTTTGGACATCCATTTGCATGATGAATGTTTTTCCATTCCTTTACTTTCTTTTTATTTAAATTTAAAGTGCCAACATATAGTATAACACCTAGTGCTTATCACTCACATGCCCTCCTTGATGCCTGTCACCCAGTTACCCCATTTCCCTACCCACTACCCCTTCAGAATCAGTAAGATTTATCTATCTATCATCTATCTATCTATCTATCATCTATCTATCTATCTATCTATCTATCTATCTATCTATCTAATATCTATCTATATCTATATCTAAATCTATATACAAACCTATATCTGTATCTCTGAACATATTTATGATAGGATTCTGGCTCACATGATTATCGAGGATGACAAATCCCATCACTTGCTGTCTGAAAGGCAGAAACTCAGGAAGAGGATGGTGTATTTCTATAAGAAGACAATTCTTTACCTGAGAATGGGAGAGCTGATGGAAGGTGTAAATTCCATCCATCACTTCTGAAAGCCTGATAACTGAGAGCACAAAGGACATCAGTTTCTCTGATCAACCAGTCAGGCAGAGTGAATTTAACCTTCCTCTGCCTTTTATTCCATTCAGCCTTTTAAGGGTTTAGCTAATGCCCACCAGCATCAGAGTGGGCCGTTTACTTTACTCAGGTCACTGATATAATACTAAGCTCTGTGGAACGCACCCTCACAAATACAACCAGAAAAACCATTTAACCAGGGATCTGGACATCCTGTGGACTAGTCAGGTTGGCATATACAATGAACCATCACACATCCACCCACTGTCAACTTGTCACCAATCCACAATTCCTTAGACCATACTTAATTGGAAGTAAAGACAATAGCAAGGTCTAATTCCACCTAACATGATGCACTATGCTGTGTAAAACGGAAAATGCACTAAAACTTTCCCAGAAAAGGAGGTAAAGTGTTTGAGTGATGTTTACTCTTCCCCTTGATACTCATAACTTAAATACTATGATGACAATTAAGTCTAATTAATTACTATGCACTAAATTCAATACATTGTCTTATATAAGATAATATGATTGGAAAGAAAATAAATATATTTGCTGTTTATATATGCATGCATACATTATATATATATATATATATATATGAGTCTGTATAAACACACACACATGGCACACAAACAAACACACGCAAATATATTCTTACCAAAGTGAGAAGCAAATACTTATGGAAATTACAGTGCTCAATTCCGTGACTACTCCTGTGGTTATAGCTGGTGTTCACAACTACCTCCTCCACTACCCACTCCACAATCCCTTTTTCTAGAACAAGCACCTCAACTGGTCAGTTTTCTTTACCTGGTCACTCTCTTTACCTTCATTCCTTAAGTGTCAGGCCAAGAGAAATCCTGTCTCAATTGCTTTGTTGGAATTTTCCAATGACCTTAATTATAGGGAATTACACGACTGAGAGATACCCTAAGTGATGTGAATTTTAGACATATTGTCCTCATCTTCATTGTGGAAACATAGTGCAATTTCTCCTCAGTATCTCACCAGCCCACAGAGTAATGCCCTTCTTCACATAATTCAGAGGAAGAAGGAGCACAAAGTGGCCTAGTGTCATTCTTAACTTCCTGATCATGTGTGTGTGTGTGCTGGTGGAAGTGTTTATCCTTCTGGCTATAAGACAATTTAGAACAGCAGAGCAGAAAAGCCCAGGAACGTGAAGCAAAAAAAATCAGTCTAGTTCATCATTAGGGGTAATAGTGAGGGTACCACTTGAATTTTAAATACTTGATTCCTAGACTCATGAATATTAGCTATAGGAGAAACAGTACTGTGTATTGGATACTGTGTATTGGAAGTGCAAACAATGACCATAGTGCAATATAATGAACCACAATTCAAAAAAACTAAAATTGAGAAAACTACCCATATTGGAAGCAGTTAAGCAGAGTTTTGGACCCATAGATTGACCACAAAATGAGGTGAGAGATAAATACACAAAGTTGAAGAGAGAATTAAATTTAATGCAAGTTTGGATTATGTTGAAATGCACGTATTGCTTACCCACCCTTTGCTGGCTTTTCACAGAACTTCTCTTTTATTTATTTATGTAGCTTATTTCCCTTCTTTGGCTTTCAGAAACAAATTCTTTTTTTTAAAAGATTTATTTATTTATTCATGAGAGATATACACACACACACACACACACATACACACACACACACAGAGTCAGAGACACAGGCAGAGGGAGAAGCAGGCTCTCTGCGGGAGCCCCATGTGGGACTTGTTCCTGGATCCTGGGATCAAGCCCAGAGCTGAAGGCAGATACTCAACTGCTGAGTCACCCAGGCATCCCCAGAAACAAATTCTAAGGACACAGGATAACTGACTATTGACTCTGTCAAAATACAAGCCCTTTGATTTCCCCCTTTGAAGTCCTCAGTGGAAGTTAAGGATTTTTCCTACTCTTCAGATACCAAATCAAAATGTTACCATTTCTACGTTGTAATATTTTTATATAAATAAAGTTATTTTCTGAATGGACTTTCATTGTCATTTGCTTCTCTCTTAATGCCAAAAGGTAAATAGAAACACCTTACCACCATGTTCAAAATATCTTACTACTTGTCCTTAAAATTGGGGTAAAGAACAAAGTGCCTGACTTAGCCTCCAGACTCAACCATGCTGGTCTTTCTTGTCCCAACCATGCTGGGCTTTCTTGTCCCATCTTGCTCCTTCTTGCTTCTCTTTGCATGCCAGCTATTTTTACCACTTTGTTTGTTTCTCCAATGATCTAGCTCCAAGATCATCTAGACCCTCCAATGATGGAAGGCCCTAAAGGTAGACAGTGTCCAGGGCATCACCTCTTGAGACATGATGATTCTCAGATATCCTCCCTGACCTATCAAAGGAGGATCCGCATTTTAAGAAAATTGCCAGGAGATTCACAGGCATTAATGTTTGAGAAGCCTTGTTATATATCACCTCCCTCTATGGACCTTCACTTTGTTTTCCCATTTATCTTCCCTTGACCTCTGCCAAGTAATATTTCTCAGCTGTTTACCAATTAAAGTGGGAAGTTCAGTGTAGGTCTGGAAAGTGAGCTACAATTTGCGTGAGGAGGGCAACTGCATTTGGGGTTGGATCCTGAAGGGAGCCTAGAACTCTGGCCTTGTTAAACTCATG